>NC_051063.1:129879593-130192130 GCF_004664715.2 Peromyscus leucopus | reverse complement strand
GTAGATAAAGGAATATAATCAGAGGCAGAGACATATGGGAGCTGGGCCATGTGGAAGGGGTGAGAGGAGAGGTACCACTGACCAAAGGGGCCAGATTGGCCAAGAGAGACGAGCATAGCAAAAATGGCTGGATTATATAAGGAAGGGTAGCTGGGGGAAGGGAAGGGAAGCTCCTGGGCTGGAGGAGTTTAGGGTGGGGGACATCAGCCAGTTCTTTTACAGGCAGGCTGCATTTTGTGGTTACAAAGAAAGGACCAATCATTTTATTATTTATCTCAAAATGTAATCTTATAAGAATCACATATCTAAACTTTTAAATATGAAAAACAATCAGTCAGCTCTACTTTAAATCCTCAGGGTGCATACCTACTCATCAATAGTTTTTTTTTTTTTTTTTTATAACAGGAAACTGAGGGCAGAAATAGGTACAAGGAATTAATTATCATCTCATCCTAGCAAGAAAGGCACATCAGATAATAATAAGCGGGTTGATTTTACTTTGTTCCCTGACCTTAATGAGTCCCTCACTCAGCTATGTGCCTTTCTGAAACTTTAAGATGTCTTCTTGGGTTTTTCACCTCAAAGCTATTTGACAAAAACATCTTAGTCTAACCTTAAGTTATTTTCAGAGCTTTGTTTCAGCTATGATGCACTACAAAACCTGTGAACACATCTCCCAACATTATGATGAAAAGAACTTAAGCTAGCTGGGTTACTGGAACTCAACTGTTTTTCTTAATCATTAACCTAAGCCACAGTCTATCCAGCTCTTCAATAGAAACTCATATGTTCTAGCTGTGTGACACTTCCTCATTTTACTTTTTTATCCTCTGCAGCCTCTGCTTTATCAGAGGCAGGGGGAACATTTTATCCTACCTTTACCTATGTTAATTTTCCAGTAAACTAACCTCTACCAGAATTCCTTACTGTATTTATTAAAAACCTTCAATTGTCAAAATCTTATTTAAACTAACACTATTATTCTATAAAACCATTGCTTCAGTTAAGCAGTTTAGCTTAGGAGGAAATCATCTTCTTAAGAATTCACAGGTAAAAATGTCCAGTAGAATGGGATATTTCCGGCGGGCGGTGGTGGCGCACGCCTTTAATCCCAGCACTCGGGAGGCAGAGCCAGGTGGATCTCTGTGAGTTCGAGGCCAGCCTGGGCTACCAAGTGAGTCCCAGGAAAGGCGCAAGGCTACACAGAGAAACCCTGTCTCGAAAAAACAAAACAAAACAAAAAAAACAACAACAACAACAAAAAAGAATGGGATATTTCCAAGAGATCATTATACTGCATTCAGGGTAGTGGGGATCTCCCCACGCCCATTCATAACATGCCAGATACCACGGAAAAATGGCAGCAACAAACACAGTAGTAGCAAGAAACATTCTGGGGTTCAGGCTCTCGAGGCCTTGCCTATGTGAGATTCACCCATTGGGGTTTTGTTTCCTGGTGGACTGATCCTCTGAAGTCAGTTGCCATCTGCGGCTCCTCTGACATGGCCACCTGGCAAGACACACAACTAAACAGTCACCCTTCTCTAATTTTCGGGGTGGGTGTGACACAATTCTAACATTTGTTATTTGGTTTTCCTAGGAATAATGGTTTAGAAACCACAAACTGTCCGTAGGACTTAGAGACAGACGTTCTGCCTGCTGCAAACACTGCAGTTTAAGGGGGAGTCAACACACCTACAAAGTCACCAGGGGAATTCAAGTGGCCAAGAGCCAGCTCCATTATGAATAAAGTGATGTTCCCCTGACTCTACCATCTCATTAGAACATCATGGAGAGGGCACAACATGTACTGTGTGGCCTGAGTGGCTCTGTTTTAACCATCTCAGAAAAACCATACAAGCACAGAGAACCTAGTGTACTGGCAATTGTGTGAGAGGTAATTTAATAGCTGGTATCTGTTTCCTTCTTCCTACGTGGCATGCTGTTTTCCACATTTTACCCTTAATGATCTCTTCAAACCAATGTGGTAGAAACCACTTCATTCTCTTTCTACTTTGACAACTTGGAAAAAAATTCCTGGGTGCCACACAGCCAAGACATGACGGAAGAGGGTCCACCCTAAGCAGTTGGGTCTAGAGCATGCAGTTCAGCCATTCAATGGTCAGGGTCATGTGTGGTTAGTCCCAGGTTCCATTTTAAGTTTCTTGAATCACGGTATCTGGATTTGCATTTTAGCGTAAGTAATGGTCATCCTGAGAAGCAGCAGGCTGGGGCCCACATCTCTGGGGTGGTACAGCATCTCACTATTGAAGGTATGAGGGGACCCAGCTTTTGGCCAACACCCAAACTCTGGTCTCAGTGGAACATGTAGGGGATAGACCACAGTGGTCGTGACAGCGGTAGCACATGAAACTCTTTCTTCTTTGCATTCAAATGACAGAAAATATGTAAACCTCCAAGACTGGAACATAGGCGTGGCACCATTGGTGGACTAAGGACATGAGGAACTCTTGAGAGTATAACACAGGAGGAAAGATATGTTATCTGACTTTCAGAAGGCAAGGAGGATTCTCCCTTGGAAGACACAGAAAACAAGCTTAAGGTGTGCAAAGAGCAGGTCCTGTGGGAGATCTGATGATGAGCTGCATGAGCACACTGAAGATGTTGAGCTCTTGTCCATCCTTTGACTACAAAAAAGGCCTGCATCAGGTTCTCAGCTGAAGCTTTAATGCCCATTTTGTAGACACTTTCAGTGAGGACAGAGTTCACCACACTGAGAACAAGGCACCAGTAACTTACTTACCTATTTGATGCACTCTATTGTTTGTGTGTGGCTTCCTTGCCAGAGAGAAACAACTTATTCAACTATTGCTTGTCCTTGACCCCTCTGTATCCATCCCTGCAAAGAAAAGCCCAGAAGCCCAGCAAGTGAGTAAAACTACAGACATGGGGGAAAGATCAAGCTGCTTGCACTGACCCAGGAAGAAGAATCCAGAAGACAGTACTAGCAAACTTAATTGGATATGGCTATTGAGTGTATATATTATACACACAGGCTATAAAAATGACAAGGGATGTACATGTGTGCAAGAAGATTCAGAGGATTTGAATCTGTTTTGAAGAAACAGGGTCAATGAAATATTTGCTGAATATAAAGCAGGATAAGAAGTCTGTAATAGCTGAATATCAGGGGCTGGAGAGATGGCTCAGTGGTTAAGAGCACTGACTGCTCTTCCAGAGGTCCTGAGTTCAATTCCCAGCAACCACATGGTGGCTCACAGCCATCTGTAATGAGATCTGGTGCCCTCTTCTGGCCTGCTGTCATACATGCTGTATACATAATAAATAAATAAAATCTAAAAAAAAAAAAAAAAGAGTACTAAAAAAATAGCTGGATATCAAGCTACAAATCTGAAAGGTGAAGCTGATGATGTCTTCTGGAGGTTGGTGTAAAGACTTTTAAAGGTGTTTAAATTTCATTTCTGTTGCTGTGGTAAAGTACCCTGACCAAAAGGAACTCTGGGGCGAAAGGACTTATTTTAGTTCACAATTCCAGGTTACAGTGCATCATACACAGCAGGGAAGTCATGGTGGCAGGAAGTCAGAGCAGCTGGTTACTTCACAACAACAGTCACCAGCAGAGAGATGAATGAGTGCATGTTTATCACACAGCTCACTTGTCCCACTCTTACACTATTCAGGCTCTGCTTAGGAGATGATGCCACCTATATTCAGGATGGGTTGTCTCACCTCAATGTAGGGCTTTAAGAAACATCCCTCACAGGCATGCTAATAGCCAATCTGATGTAGGCAATCATTCAAGGGAGATACATGCCCAGGTGCTTCTAGGCTATGCCAAGTCGACAGTTTAGACTCACCATCACAGGACGACCCAGCTCAGCTCTTTCCCACCAACCCGCAACCTTTTAACCTTCCCTTCTCAGCTGTCCATCCTCAGAAACACTCTCTACCAGGGACCCCCAGTGACAACATATCTGACAGCCATCTATTAAAGCTGGATGTCAACAATAACAGAAAGTACACAAACATGAAAACTGAACAACTCACTTTTGAATGAAAAATGGATCAAGATCGAAATCAAGAAGGAAACTAAAAATTTTTTAGAGTTGAATGAAAATGAAAACACAGCATTCCCAAAGCTGTGGGATACAATGAAAGAGGTTCTAAAATACAAGTTCATAGCACTAAGTGCTTACATAAAAAAACAAAAAATTGGAGAGATCTCATATTAGTAACATCAGGATATATACACCTGAAACATCTAGAGAAACAAGAAGAAATAATACCCCAACAGAGTAGATGGCAAGAAATAAAGTGAGGGGTTCAAATCAATGACATAGAAACAACAACAAAACAACACAAAGAATCAATGAAAGAAAAGAGCTGGTTCTTTGAAGAAATTATTATGAATGACAAACCCTTAGTCAAATTATCTAAAAGACACAGAGAGAAGATCCAAATTAATAAAAGTAGAGATGAAAAGGGGGACATAACAACAGACACAGAGGACATTCATAAGGACATGCCTTTAATCCCAGAACTCAGGAGGCAGAGGCAGGTGGATCTTTGTGAGTTCGAGGCCAGCCTGGTCTACAGAGCGAGATCCAGGAAAGGCACAAAGCTACACAGAGAAACCCTGTCTCAAAAAACAAAAAAAGCAAAAAACCCAAAAAAAACAAAAAAGGACTTATTTTAAAGTTCTGTACTCTACCAAGCTAGAAAACCCAAAAGAAGTGAATGCACTGATGTATACAACCTACCAAAGTTCAATCAAGATCAAATAAGCAATTTAAATAGACCCATAAACCATAGTGAAAGAAGCTATAATTGTAACTCTCCCACCCTGGGCCAGATGGATTCATTGCAGAATTCTACCAGGCCTTCAAAGAAGAATTAATGTCAATATTTTTCAAATTGTTCCATAAAATAGAAACTGAAGGAACATTTCCTAGTTTCTTTTACAAGACCACAATTACCCTGATACCAAACTACACAAAGACAGATAAAAAAAATTATAGGCCAATATCCCTTTTGAACATAAATGCAAAAATATGAAAAAAAAGTTACTTGCAAACCAAATCTAAGAACACAAAATATATACACCATGATCAAGAATTCTTTATCGCAGAGATGCCGATGATGGTTCAACATTAAAATACACTGATAAATGTAATCCACCACGTAAACAGACTGAATGACAAAAACCACATAATCATCTTATAGATAAAAAAAAAAGTCTTTGACAAAATCCTAAACCTATTCACGATAAAAGTCCTGGAGAGATTAAGGACACAAGGGATACTACTTCAACATAATAAAGGCAATTTACAGCAAACCCACATCCAACATCAACTTAAGGAAAGAAAACCTCCAAGTATTTCCAACAGAATCAGGAATAAGACAATGTTGTCCACTCTCTCCATACGTATTTAATATAGTACTTGAAGTCTTAGCTAGAACAATAAGACAGCTGAAGGAAATCAAGGGGATACTGATAGGAAAGTCAAAGTATCACGATTTGCAGGTGATATGAGTTTATACATAAAAGATCCTAAAAACCCACCAGGAAACTTTCACAGCTGATAAACACTTTGAGCAAAGTAATTGAGTACAAAATTAACACACAAAAATCAATAGCCTTGCTACATATAAATGACAAATGGATTGAGAAAGAAACCAATACCTTTCACACTCGTCTCAAAAAAAAAAAAAAATAGCTTGGGATAACTCTACCCAAATAAGTGAAAGACTTCAATAATAAATATTTAAGACACTGAAGGAAGAAAATAAAGAAGATGCCAGAAATTAGACTTCCATACTCCTGGATCAGTAGGAGCAATAAAGTGAAAATGTCCATCCTACCAGAAGCAATCTACAGATTCAATGCAATTGGTTTCTTGCTTGCTTATTTTGGTTTTTGTTTTTGGGTTTTATGAATGTGTGTTTATTGTATTGTATTGTTTTTTGTTTCTTTATTTTCAAAGGGAGAGAAAAAAACAAAGTTGTGTGGGTTTGAGATGGGCCAATCTGGAAGGAATTGGGGGAGGAGAAAACATAATCTAAATATATTGCATGAAAAAATATTACAAAAAAAATCAAAAAGCAAACAACAACATTAATAATACCTTCAATATAAAAAATGGGAACTCCAGAATACCTGAATCTTTAGGCTATACAGCCAATGACTTTCACAACCGGGTTTAAAGAAGTTTGATTTTTCTATTGTAGGCCCTTAGGAGTGGTATTTATATATCACCTTACTAATAAAAGTAGGATAAAGTTGCATGCCATGCTGATGTTGGCAGGGATACACCAAATAAGATTATTCAGCCAACATGGCATTACACTTACGGATTCTTATTAACAGTGAAAGTTAGGAGTCAACATTTTGTGGTGCTGAGTTTTGGCCTTGTGCATGCTAAGAGAAGTGCCTTACCACTGAGCCACATGGTAGCTCCTAAACCCTGTTCAGCTTTCTCTTTTACTCTCCATGATCCAAGATGAACATTTCTCTGAATTGATCACATCTCTTCTATCGTCTCCCCAGTGATTACTCATTGTCTCCTTTGTTTCACAAGTTCCTCCTTCCTTTTGCCCCAGTGACTGGGAGCCTGGCATTGAGCCACTGCAGAGCTCCATGTGTAGGAGGATCCGTGTGACATGGCTGGTGGCAAGGTATTGAGCAAACTGCTCATCTGTCTGGACCAACTCTAGCCCTCACTAGCAAGCCACGTATACTCAGACTCCATAAAGCTTTCAGTGGGTCAGAGGTGAGTCTAAGAATGACAATGGGACTACATTGGGTAAGGAAGAGTCTGACTTGCTTCTCTCTGTCCCTTGTTAGTATGTTGACAGCAGAGCCCTGTTATCCCATGGTGGTGAACACTCTGTTGGCTGTCCTTGCTTACAAGTGGGAGCCAAGTTTACTCTTCTGTAGGTTTGATATGGAATAAGACATTCTTGTATCAGATTTGGCTCAGAATAAAACAATGGGATGTGTGGTGGAAAGAATTCTGAGTTCTTGTTCAAAGTCCCCTTCTTCTTCTTTTTTTTTTTTTTAACTTTTATTGATTCTTTGTGGATTTTTACATCATGCATTCTGTTCCCACTTATCTTCCTGTCTCCTCACATCCACCCTCTGCCCTTGCAGTCTCCCTACCAAAGCAAAGCAAAACCAGATTTAAAGAAACACCAAACCAAAACCAAATCAAACAAAACATAAACAAACAAAGAAAAAAAAGAGGAAGAATCTTGTTATGGAAGCTGTAGTGTGGCCCGTTGAGTCACACAGTTTACCCTTTAGTCTGTTCATCTTTACTTGCAAGTGTCCATTACCATGAGGCTTTGGTCTGGCTTGAGGCCTCTGGTTTCTGCCTTGCTACCTATAATGGGCCTTCACTGGGATACCCTGTTGTTGTCCTGTGTCATGAGATTCTGATATGTAGGTTCACATGCTCCAACAGTTCCAAAGTCCCCATTCTTAATATTCATGTTCTAAATAGTTGTTTTTCTTTGAGTGTGGGCTAAACTTGTGAGGATTTGGTATGTTACCATGCCTAGGTTGTATATGGTGGCAAACCAGAGCTTTGCAAATTCAATAGAGATCTTTAACCAGTTTACTTCTAATCTATCACAAGGGAGATTATCCTGTGTGGTCAGACTGTCAGGTGTGTCTATAAGAGACACCACAAATCACCAGACATCTTCCTACTGATTTGGGAAGGGAGCAGTCATATGCTTATCAAAGGGCCACATAATCTAAACCATGGTGTTGATTACTCTGTATCAAAGGTTCACTTGAGCACATTGGGTCTAGTCTCTAGATATTCATGTTGGGTCTGGGGTCTGGCAATAATGGGGGACAGACTACCAAAGTCTATTAAACCTGAAGCAAACTTTATTCCAGAAAAAAAACCAACCAAACAAAAAAACACCGCAGGGTACATAAGCTTTTCAGCTAGCTGAGACCACAGTTAATGTTGGAATTCTGGGTCTGTGGCAATAGAGGTGAGTACTGGCCCCCTTTTATAATATCAGACACGGGGTGCATGCTAGGAGTCATGTGTAGAAACAACTATTAAAATTTAACTTTGGTCCAGCCAGTTGTTGGCTATAAGGGGCAAGGGGATTAAAAGTTAACTCCTGGCTGTTGACAGAGGATCTGGTTGTAAAGCAGACAGTCATTGTTAGCAGTTAACCTTTAGAGCTAATGACTGTCAGTTTTTATCTCTTAAACTTATAATTTTATATTTCTATATTCCTGGACCCTTCATTCCCAGCTGATCTCACAGAGCTTAGGCTCTGAGCAGAGTGAACTGTGGGTATCTTGTGTGAGAACCAATATTAAGTTTGAAGGTAGGGTCAACAGGGACTCATAGACACTGTTAGAAATAAATTATTTAATCTAGTGATAACTCTAGACATGAAATGGATAAACGGAACGGCATGATCATGTAAGAATATGTCTACATTGTAGTGGTATTTGCTCGGCCCATGACCTTGGGCTATATGGCCCAAAGGAGGTGGTGCTTCCTGCCATTGTACGTGACCTCTTAAAAGGAGGAGAGAGGGGTCTGGAGAGATGGCTAGGAGGAGAGAGGCATCTCAGCGGTCAGGAGAGAGGTGGCTTGGTGGTTAAGTGTACTGACTGGTGTTCCAGAAGAGACAGGTTCAATTCCCAGTTTTTCCCAAGTCTGATCACACCAGGATAAAAAATAAACAAACAAACAAATAAATAAATGGAAGAATGGACCTTGTGACCCCTTTCCTTTTCCTTATAAGAGGTCACTGTACAATGGCAGGAAGCTCTGCCTTCTTTGGGCCATATAGCCCAAGGTCATGGGCAGAGCAAATACCACTACATGTCTACATGTTTAGAGAAAACATAAAAAAATCAGAAGAAGGTGGACAGATATCTAAAGTCACATGGATAAGAGACTGAATCAGGGGGAGAAGACTGATCTGTGGCTGAGGCAGGGACTTGGGCACACTTGGGAGGTGGACCCCTCTCTTATCTACCATAGGCTAGGGTCTGTCAGAGGAGACTACCCTTAGGAGAACACACTTAACAGAGAAAACATGCTGTTCACAAGCTCCAGACAGCAGACGAGACTGCAGCCACTGAGAAGCATGCTGAAGGAGAACAGCAGGCTCCTCCAGAATCCAATAAAGCGTGTGCCGAGTGTCCAGGACAGAACTGAATCAATAATAACTACTGCAGTGGGGAAGGGGACTGACATGAGCTGATACTCGAAGAAGTAATTACTGTTATCAGGAAGAATGGGGGAGAAAGAAGAGAGGTGGGTGGAGGCTCAGCAAAGCCAGGGAAGTGATCGGTGACCCATGGCCCAACTGCCTTTGCTAACTGGAGCTTCGTGAAGCTAGGCTCCTGCCTTCCCCCAAAGGTGGTGAGTCAGGGCCCCATCGTCAGGTTCCAGCTGGACAAACAACTCATTTGGTAACCTGGACTTTCCTCAAGCAGTCATTTTAAGGATGATCAAGAAAGTTGATTGTGGTCGTGGACACACTTAGAAATCCAGTGCTCAGGGAGCTGAAGCCAAAGAATGGAAGCTTTAAGGCTGCCCTGTGCTGAAAAGCAAAAACAGATAAAAAAAAAAAAAATGAGGATGAGCTAGTAGAAGCCATGACCACATTAATATTGTTGAGGATTGGCCAGTCCTTCCTTCCTCCCTCCTTCTCTCTCTTCCTTCCTTCTTTCCTTCCTTCCTTCCTCCCTCCCTTCCTTCCTTTTCTTTCTTTCTTTTTTGCCCTTTGGAATTGGAGATTGAATCAAAAGTCTCAGGCATGTGCAGCAAGCAGCTCACATCTAAGCTACATGCCAGCCTCTGCTGCAGTCTGGACAGCTCAGATCTCTTCAGGGACAAGGCTCAGAGAGACCTGCATGGAAATTGGTCAAGAGAGCTGGACCAAGGCCGCAGATCCCACCAGTACATCCTGTGAGTTCTGTGTCTCATAGACCTTGTTAGCACAGAACCCAGTATGGCAGCATCTAGGGAAAATGGTGACACAGAGGGAGTGATGTACAAAACAAGGTCTTGCTCTCAGCCTGCCTGTCTTTACATCCACAGAGAACACCACCTTCCTCTAACTTGCTTTCAGTGCTGACACTGTCCCATGGGCAAGAGCCCTTTGAAGCATGATACACACTTCGATCTGCTCAGCCATCCTTGGGACCTCTGGGCTTCAGGATACAGCTCTAACTAAAGAACTGGTCTGTGGCCTGCCAGAATGATGATGAAGTGGCTTCACCTAATGGCATTATCTTCATTCATTACAACAATTCTTGACAATAGAAGTGCTTCTTACCAGAAAACTTGAGAGAGAGAGAGAGAGAGAGAGAGAGAGAGAGAGAGAGAGAGAGAGAGAGACTGACTGTGCAATTCTGGCATCATGGTGCAGATTCTATGTCCCTGCTCTAGGGCTCCCCACGGTTGACTCACTCTCTCCAGTTCCCTGTACCACATCCAGTTGTTGGGCTTTGGGGCAAGACACATAAGCCCCGAAGCCTCTCAGGGATCCTTTACCACGAGGCTTCAGCAGAAGGAAGGCTATGGGGTATTTGTGGATTTGTGCTGGGAAGCCATCTGTAGCTGGCTCCAGGCAGAGGCAGTTTTAAGGGAACTGTGTTCTAGCTCCTCCTTGCCTCCCACCAAGGCAGTCTCTGGTGAAGTGTGGTTCTTAACCCCTTCCAGCACCCAGTTCTCCCCCAAGAGCACTTTTCCTAACCAAAACAAGGGTGCATCTGCTCAGAGCAAAGGCCTCTATGTTTCAGCAGACCAAACAATGCTCATAGCATGAGTAAAATGTTGAGAAAGCTGATAGCTGAGGGCTGGGTTGTGGGTTCAGGCACATGTTCTGGGGCTCTGCTTCCTGTATGCTAGAGGGTCTATGTAGTGCAAATTCTAATTGGTCTTAATAATAAAAACCTGGAGTCAGATAAAGGGATGAATGCTGAAAGATCAGAGAAGCAGAGCAGCCAGCCATTAGCAAGACTTCTACCTCTAAGAATCCTCAGACTAAAAAGGCCAAACTCCTGTCTCTGTCCCGCCTTATCACTTCCTCTTTCCACCCAGCCACATCACTTCCTGTTTCCTCCTCCCAAGTGCTGGGATTAAAGGTGTATACCACCCCTGCCTGGAGTGACTAGCTCTCCACTCTGATCTCCAGGCAAGCTTTATTTGTGAGAACACAAACAAAATGTCACCACATGTCTACTTAGTGTGGAAGACAAGGTCACATCATTCGAGATAGTTCTTTATCCTTGCAGTGTGGCTCCAGTGTGGGGCAGCACACAGCTCAGAAGAATAATGCTTCTCATGAACCCCACACACTCTGTTTATTTATGTGAACTTTTCTCCATCCTAACACATAAAAACAGACAAACAAAAACCAGAGCTTTGTTTTATGCTGATGCAACAGAATGCTCGTCTATGTGCCGAGGACAATTTTAAGAGCCATGCCATATTGCCTGCCTGAGTTAAGTTTCTGTTGTCCAGTATTAAGCCACTAACCAGAAACTTTTGACATGCCTGGACAAGTCCTGAGTTATTAGAAAATAACTTAACATTTCCTTATCTTTCTGTTACACTGACCACTAGTAACAATGTTTTGTGGTTGGGTTGCTTGACAACTCAACAGTCCCCTGATCTTTCCCCCAAAAAGTTTCCTAGTCTGCTTACCATAAAACCCACCTGAGAAAAATAAAATTTTGCAGCTTGATCAGGATACTGTCTTGCTGTCAATTCTTTGTGTCTCTTGTCCCTTTCATTTGCCATTCCCCCTTCTAGGGTCTCTGCTGAAGATCCCGCTGACTGGGACATCTATGGATACATAATGTAGAAAAAGTCTCAGTGGCATTCATTTCATTAGAAGGAATATTTTTAAAAAAAGAAAAAAAAACCCACCAAAAACCCTGCATTTCCATAGCATTTAAAATTATTTGTCAAAAGCTACACTGCGGTATGTTACTGTAATGAATTGAGTGTTACTAGTATTTGGGCAAAGATCATTTAACATTTAGAGACGTGTAAGAAGATTAAAAATTTAGGTTTCAAATTGAAAGAAAAAAACCCACATTATCATCTCATTAGACACTGAAAAAGCCTTTGACAAAATCTAATACCTCTTCATGATAAAAGTATTGGAGAGATCAGGGATACAAGGGATATACCTAAATATAATAAAAGCAATGTACAGCAAGTCAATTGCTAACACCAAATTAAATGGAGAGAAACTCAAATAATTTTCACTAAAATAAGACAAGGTTGTTCACTCTCTCTAGATTTATTCAATATAGTACTTGAAGTTCTAGCTAGAGCAATAAGACAACAAAAGGAAATCAAAGGGATATAAATTGGAAAGGAAGAAGTCAAAGTATCATTATTTGCAGATGATATGATAGGATACATTGGCAAACCCAAAAACTCTACCAGGGAACTCCTACACCTTTAGTCAAGTGGCTGGATACAAGTTTAACTAAAAAAATTGGTGGCCTTCTTACATACAAATGATAAATGGGCTGAGAAAGAAATCAGAGAAATAACATTCTTTATAATAGCCTTGAATAATATAAAATATCTTGGTGTAACTCTAACCAAGCAAGTAAAAGACCTGTATTATAAGAACTTCAAGTCTTTGAAGAAAGAAACTGAAGAAGATATCAGAATATGGAATATCTCTCATGCTCATGATAGGAAGGATAAACATAGTAAAAATGGCCATCTTACCAGAAGCAATCTACAGATTCGATGCAACCCCCATCAAAATCCCAACACAATTTCTTTTTTCTCTCTTTCTTTCTTTCTTTCTTTCTCTTTCTTTCTTTCTTTCTTTCTTTCTTTCTTTCTTTCTTTCTTTCTTTCTTTCTTTCTTTCTTTCTTTCTTTCTTTCTCTCTTTCTTTCTTTCTTTCTTTCTTTCTTTTTTTTTGTTTTTCGAGACAGGGTTTCTCTGTGTAGCTTTGTGCCTTTCCTGGAGCTTACTTGGTAGCCCAGGCTGGCCTCGAACTCACAGAGATCCGCCTGGCTCTGTCTCCGGAGTGCTGGGATTAAAGGCGAGCGCCACCAACGCCCGCTAAAAATTTTTTGTTTGTTTGTTTGTTTGTTTTTCGAGACAGGGCTTCTCTGTGCAGTTTTGCGCCATTCCTGGAACTCACTTTGGAGACCAGGCTGGCCTCGAACTCACAGATATTTGCCTGGCTCTGCCTCCCAAGTGCTGGGACTAAAGGCGTGTGCCACCACCGCCCGGCTAAAGGAGCATGTTTTGTTTTTTTGTTTTGTTTTTTTTTCCCCCCGGAGCTGAGGACCGAACCCAGGCCTTGCGCTTGCTAGGCAAGCGCTCTACCACTGAGCTAAATCCCCAACCCCCACAATTTCTTATAGACCTTAAAAGAACAATACTCAACTTCATGTAGAAGAACAAAATTCCAGGATAGTTAAAACAATCCTGTATAATAAAAGAACTTCCAGAGCTACCACTATCCCTGACTTCAAGCTCTACTACTGAGCTACAGTAATAAAAACTACATGGTATTGCCATAAAAACAGACAGATGAACCAATGGAATTGAATAAAAGACCCTGATGTAAATCCACACACCCATGGACACTTGTTTTTTGACAAAGAAGCCAAAATTCCAATGGAAAAAAGAAAGCATCTTCAATAAATGGTGCTAGTCTAACTGGCTGTCAGTATGTAGAAGAATGCAAATAGATCCATATGTATCACCCTGCACAAAACTCAAGTCCAAGTGGATCAAAGACCTCAAGATAAATCTATATGTGCTGAACCTGATAGAAGAGAAAGTGGGAAATAATTTTGAACACCTTGGCACAGGAAACAACTTCCTGAACAGACCACTAATAGCACAGGCACTAAGATCAACAATTAATAAATGGGACGTCATGAAATTAAAAAGTTTCTATAAGGCAAAGGACACCATCAATAGGACAAAAGGATAGTCCACAGATTGGGAAAAGATCTTCACCAAGCCCACATCTGACAGAGGGCTGATTTCCAAAATATATAAAGAACTCAAGAAACTAGATATCAAAAAAACAATTAAACCAATTAGAAAATGGGGTACAGGTCTAAACAGAGAATTCTCAACAGAAGAATCTCAAATGGCCAAGAAACACTTAAGGAGACATTCAACATCCTTAGCCATCAGGGAAATGCAAATCAAAATGACTCTCAGATTCTATCTTATACCTGTTAGAATGGCTAAGATTAAAAACACAAGTGACAGCTCATGTTGGAGAGGATGTGGAGCAAGGGAAACACACCTCCATTGTCAGTGGAAGTGGAAAATTATACAGTCATTTTGGAAGTCAGTGTGATGGTTTCTCAAAAAACTGGGAATCAATCTACCACAAGACCCAGCTATACTACTTTTGGAGTTATACTCAAAGGATGCTCAATCATATCACAAGGACACTTGTTCAACTATGTTCACAGCAGCTTTATTTGTAATAGCAAATGCCTGGAAACAACCTAGATGTCCCTCAACTGAGGAATGGATAAAGAAAATGTGGTACATTTACACATGGAGTATTACTCGGCTGTTAAAAACAAGGACACCAGGAAATTTACAGGCAAATGGATGGAACTAGAAAAAAATCATACTGAGTGAGGTCTACCAGAACAATAAATACAAACATGGCATGTATTCACCCATAAGTGGATACTATCTTTAAAATAAAGAATAACTATGCTACAATCCACAGATCCAGAGAGACTAGATAACAAGGATGATTCATGGGGGAACTCTTGGAGGTCCCTGGGAAGGAGAAATAGATTTCATGAGTGGACTTCATCCATTTAGGATGGATGGGGATGGGAATATGAGCAATCATGTTGGGGTGGGTGGATGGAGGAGTGCTGAAAGAGACTACTGGAAAGGCAGTGGGCATTTCAGGGTCAGGTAAAAACCTGGTGCAAGGGAGCAAGGGAATCTTCCAGGAATCTACAAGGATGACCCCAGCTGAGACTCCTAGCAGTAGCAGATGCATAGCCTGAACTGGCCATCTCCTGTGACCAGATTGGTGCCTAACGTAATTGTCATCAGAGAGGCATCATCCAGCAACTGATGGAAACAGATGCAGTCCCACAGTCAAACATTAGGCAGAGCTTGGAGAACCCTGTAGAAGAGGGGGAGAAAGGCTTGTAGGAGCCAGGAAGGCCAAGGACACCAAAAGAAAACTCACAGAATCTACTAACCTATGCTCATAAGGGCTCACAGAGACTAAATTGACAATCAGAGAACCTGCATGGGACTGACCTAGGCATTCTGCATATATGTTACAGTTGTGTAGCTTGCTCCTTTTGTGGGACTCTTAACAATGGGAACAGGGGTTGTCTCTGACTCTTTTACTGGCTTTTACAGGGACCCTACTCCTCATATTGGGTCTCCTTGCCCAGCCTTAATACATGGAGAGGTGCTTAGTCTTACTGCAACTTGATATACCATGTTTTGTTCATACTTATGGAAGACTTGCCATTTCCTAAACAAAAAAGGAGAAGGAGTGGATTGGAGGGTGGGGACAGAGATGAGATGATGGGGAAGGACTGGGAGGAGAAGAGGGAGGGGCAATCATGGCTGGGCTGTAAAATAAATAATATACATTTTGTTCATTTGCTTTTTTTTTTTTTTTTTTTTTTTTCGAGTCAGGTCTGCCTGAGTTGTGACCCCTGCCTCTAGCTCTGAAGTGCTGGGATTATAAACACATGCTATCACACCCTATCAGGTTTTCTGTGATAGGACTAAATATAATATCAAGCCAGATATGGTGATGTATGCTGTTACCTGCACACTTGCGAGGCCTAAGTAGGAAGTCCAAGAGCTTAGAATGAGACCCTATTTGAAGAAAAGAAAGGAAAAGAAAAAAACAATACCACCCGAAACAAACCTCAGAAAACTCAATAGTGCATACAAAAAATTTATTATTTTAATTAAATTCTGTTGGGGAAGGAAATAAAAATATAGTTGAAGGGGAAGAACAAAGTTAATTCAAGGAAGGGTTCCTCTGACCATTTTAAAACATAGGTGGTATTTGGCTTGTTGTCAGCATATGTTGGAAAGTCTATTGCAACTATTTCAGACATGCTAAGTGTGAACTTTAAAATTTTATAAGGGGTGCTGCAGTTTGCATTGTAGTGGTATTGTGTTCCCCAAAATATTGTGCACCCTAATAATCTTATCTGGGGTCAATGAACAGAACAGCCACTAGATACAGAGGCTAGAAAATGGTGGCACTCACACCTTTAATCCTAGCATTCCAGAGGCAGAAATCCCTCTGGATCTCTGTGAGTTCAAGGCCACATTGGAAACAGTCGGGCATGGTGACACACGCCTTTAATCCCAAGAAGTGAGCCTTTAATCCCAGTGAGTGATGGCAGATAGCAGAAAGGTATATAAGGCATGAAGACCAGGAACTAGAAGCTTTTGGCTGGTTAAGCATTCAGGCTTTCGAGCAGCAGTTCCGCTGAGATTCATTTGGATAAGGACTCAGAGGTTTCTAGTCTGAGAAAACAGGATCAGCTGAAGAACTGGCGAGGTGAGGTAGCTGTGGTTTGTTCTGCTTCTCTGATCATCCAGTGTTCACCCCAATAACTGGCCTCAGGTTTGATTTTATTAATAAGACCTTTTAAGATTCCTGCTACATTGCATGGCAAATGTCCCCCTTCGTCTCTTTGGTAGTGTTATGGCAAGGAGTTGTCACTATTAAACAGTAAAGCCTAGTGAGAGGTTCTTAGGTCACTGTGAGTGTGTCTTTGCAGGGGAGTATGAAGCCCTGTGCTTCCTGCATGTGCTTTTGTTCCATTGCCCAAAGCTGAAAGCAAAGGGGTCTGCCTCTATCAGCTGGGAACTCCAGACCATGAGGTACATACGCCTTTCATCTTCATAAGTTAGTTGCCCCAGGTATTTTGTTACAGAAACAGCAATCTGATTCAAACAGAGAGTGAGAGTGGAAACCTTTAAATACTGGCGGAGAGAGTCCACACCAGAAAGGTGTGCTCTTGGATATTTCTAGAAAACAGAGTAATGGGAGGCACCAGGGTACTGATTTTTTTAAATATGTTGTCAGTGAGCTATTAGGCACTGCATACAATATAATGGAACAAGGAAGGACTAACCAAGTACCAAGAAAGTAAAGGTAATTGCACAGAGAAAGGTGATGAAATGGAATTATGCAAAAACATTTCCATTTCTTTTTTTTATACATACAAAAGTTTTTTATTAAGAAAATTTCTATTCACTTTACATACCAACCACAGGTCCCTCTCTCCTCCCTCCTCCTGATCCCCAGCCTTCCCCCCAAACACACTCCCCATTCCCACCTCCTCCAAGGCAAGGTCTCCCATGGGGAGTCGGCAGAGCCTGGTACATTCAGTTGAGGCAGGTTCAAGCCCCTCCTTCTGCACCAAGGCTGTGCAAGATGTCCCACTATAGGCACTGGGCTCAAAAAGCCTGCTCATGCACCATGAATGGATCCTGATCCCACTCAGGGAACCCCCTAAACAGTTCAAGATAAACAACTGTCCCACCTATCCAGGGGGTCTAGTCCAGTCCCATAGAGGCTCCACAGCTACTGGTCCACAATTCACGAGTTTCCACTAGTTTGGCCTGGCGGTCTCTGTACGTTTCCCCATCATGATCTTGATGTCCCTTGCTCATAGAATCCCTCCTCTCTCTCTTCAACAGGAAAACATTTCCATTTCAACAGAACAACCTCACACAATGTCCCTTGCTCATAGAATCCCTCCTCTCTCTCTTCAACAGGAAAACATTTCCATTTCAACAGAACAACCTCACACAATGTCCCTTGCTCATAGAATCCCTCCTCTCTCTCTTCAACAGGAAAACATTTCCATTTCAACAGAACAACCTCACACAAATTACATATCTGTGGTCAGAGTAGTAGCCTCTGAAACTGTTTTTCACACATATTTCAGTGTTCACTGGGAACCACTCATCTGTTCACAGGTTATGAAGATGTCTTTCATCTGTCTGTGTGTCCTGTTTCTCTGTTTGAAAAGGTTACATTTTTGTTACAGTATTAATATTGACATTAAACATATACAATGTACACATAGTCATTTCAATCATTTTCATCTAATTTTTATTTTTTGACACTAGAGATGGAACTTGGAGCTTCATGCAGTATGTCACTTTTAAGCAAACAATAAATTCAAAACAAACACCTTAGTCATCAATCCTCTATGCCATCCTGCTGGTCCTTTTATACTCTAATAGTAATCATCTAGTCATTGAAAATGCACTATCACCCTTAAAATTAGAGAGATATGAAACAAAAGAGAAAAAGTAGACAAAAATTTTAACAGGTGTAAATCAGAAGATTTTCCCCCTTATGTGTTTAACTCTTTTTCACTTTCCCACACAGTTTTTCCCTAATAAAATAGATATTTACTTATGTCTTTTATTGATTACCAGTCATCATAGATTTCTGCCACAAAAATGCATATCAACTGACCCAAAGGCACGGAATCATTTTGAAACAATTGTTAGAATAGTATTGACAGTTCAGCACTTACTGAGTTAGTGGGCTTATTTTCAAAGTGACTCATATGCATGTGATGGATGCAGACTGATCAACATCGTAAGGTAAATGGGTTGATTCTAGCTAGCATAACAGTATTCAGGTTTTTGGGTGTTTGAGGAGGGGTTCTAGAACCCGAATCATGAATAATCCATCCTGACAAATTGTTTTCAGTCTGATCATTGTCTTGATTCAATTTTGTTAAAAGTCGAAATTGGACTGCCATGGAGTTTCACTTAAGTCATTTATTTTTTTCAATCTCTGAGAGGAATGCAAAAAAGAAATTTTATCATGAATAATATTAAAAGACAAAATTAAGGGGAAAAGGTGACTTTGCGATTCTCATACACTTGTAAAGTGAGCATATACTTACTATCTCACTTAACTCATCAGCATAAGACACAGGAGAGTCTGAGGACAAATGCCGGTGCATCAGAAAAATCCACAGAAACGTGCAGATGGAGCCTGCCCAGCCTTTTCAGCCACCAGGAAAATGTCTGCAGAGCCTCCCCAGCAATTGGAGATCCCGAGGGCACTGGCAGGCTGTGTTTTGTACCGCCAGTCATCTACAGCTTCCCCGTTGTGACCTACATCATCAATAGCAAAGACACACACAGCTGTGTTCCACCAGGTGCTTTTGGATCTCCAAGCATACTCTTGCACCGAGGCTTCCCCCAGTTACTATTCCTGCTTCTTCTTCAACCTTAGGCACCAAAGGGGTTTAAAAAAACAAACAAACAACGAACAACCTGAATCATTAATGTCAATAGTAACTTTGCGAACAACTGGATGTGGTCACGAACACATAAAATCCCAGCACTGGGGAGGCTGAGGCAGGACCATGAGTTCCAAGCTACCTGAGCTACATAATGAGACACTGATTCAAAACAAGAAAAAAAAAATCTTTATTAGTGTGTGATTATAAACGACTTTTTCTACTGGGTTGAGATCAATCCTCACCCCCATTTTTTTTTTTAATGTACATTGATATTCTGCCATGGGTGTCGGGTTCCCAGATACTGGAGTTGTAGGTAGCTGTGAGCTGCCACGTAGGTGCTGGGACTTGAACCCGGGTCCTCTGGAAGAGCAGTCAGTGCTCTTTACCGCTGAGCCATCTCTCCAGCCTCCCCTTTAATTAATTAATTAATTAATTAATTTTTTACATAAGGTCCTCACTATGCTGCCTAGGTTGGTCTTTCTGGATTTAAGTACTCCTCCCGACTCAGTTTCTTGAAGTAGCTGCAAGCTTATGCTACCGTGAGACTCTCTGTTTCATCGATAAAACACATTATCACATACTTGCAGTCTGTTGGCAAAAACTTTGATGTTACAGATTTAGACACTCTATCTATGGAAAAATCTCTGCCACACTGACCTAAAAGTCAAACTATCTGCAACATCTTAGTTTTTTTTTTTTTTTTTGAAAACAAGTAGACATGATTTTTATTCACACATACTTTGAAAATTGTTTAAATTGCAAAACCATAGACTCTTTTGTTTGTTTGTTTTAGAAAAGGTCTTGTTATATAGGCCAGACTCCTTTCAAGCTCATGGTTATACCCTCCTGCCTTAGCCTCCTGAATCCTGAGATTACAGGCATGTAGCATCATACCTTGCTGATAATCTTAAAATAAAAAATAACATCAACAAAGACTCCCTACAACAGTTAAAATAATGTTAACAAATATAATTCTATCAACCATTTTGACTAGGATAACGTTGCTCCACACCGCTTCATTTACGTTAATGAATTGCTCTCAGTTTGCAGCTGTGCTCACATCTGTGAATATGAATGAAGTAGAGGAAAAGATGTGCTGTCCCTTTTCTATGTGGCAGACAAGCATACACTGAACTTCAGGGTTTGGCTTAAGGAATAATTAAATACATGTTTTAATTGAATTTTATCTATCAATCTATCTATCTATCTATCTATCTATCTATCTATCTATCTACTTATTTGTTTGTGTGTATGTATCTGGACACAGGAGCATAGTGCTCATGTAGAAGTCAGAGAGAAACTTGTATTATTAGGTTTTCTGATTCTACCACATGGGTCTCAGGGATGAAACTCAGGAAGTCAGTCTTGGATGAAGCTGCCTTTACCCTCTGAGCCATCTCACCACCCAAGAACTACTTTTTTTTTTAGAACATCAGAAAAAGAATACATTATTAAAAAGAATTATGGCCAAAATTTCATTTGTCTTATACTTGAAGTACTATTTTTATTTCATTCTTGTTTTTATTTTTATTGTTCTGCTCTCCTCGGCCTTATGCTGCTGAGCAAGAACTCTGCTATGCACTACAATCCCAGCTCACTTTTTATTTTGTACTAATAAAAATAAATAAATAAAGTGTATTAAGCCATATATAAGTGGTGAAAGTGTGGTTGGAATAAAGATTCCATGATATTACTCCTTGGCCTGTTTTCTTAGTAAGTGATATGTCAGATCTGAAAGGAAACACATAAGATGTTCATATGAGAGTATGCCTACCACAAAGAATCTGCCCATCAGTGCTCATACTCCTGTTGACAGGAGAAAGCTTTCTGCCTAATGACATCTCTATTGATGAATTCAGAGGAAGAAAGGAAAGAAATTCCTTGCAGTCTGAGACTTTTGTTCATTGGTCTCTGACAGGTCTTTTTTTTGGGGGGGGGAGTTCAAGACAGGGTTTCTCTGTGTAGCTTTGTGCCTTTCCTGGAACTCACTTGGTAGTCCAGGCTGGCCTCAAACTGACAGAGATCTGCCTGCCTCTGCCTCCAGAGTGCTGGGATTAAAGGCGTGCGCCACCACCGGCTTTGATCTCTGACAGTTTGTAGGATGGGTCTTGGTAAAAGGTTCCATTACTTCCACTACCATGAGCCCAGCACATGTATCCATCCTGGCTCTTAGAGACAGGGCCAACAGTATCAGCACAGTAAGGCAGGTTCTCCATGTTTAGTCAGCTCTTGAAGGACCATATTTTGAAAGACCTTGCTATGATTGTCTTTCTGGAGCCTTTGGCAGAAACACGAGGCACATAGAGCATTCATAGACGCAAAGTCATCTTAGACTCAGGTGCAGGTTAGTGATACGGTCCTTGCCTAGTATAAGCATGACACTGCCACAGAGCAGGCACTTGAAGGCTGCCTGCGCAGGGGTCAGTTAAAGCTTCCTGAGAAGAGGGAACAAGAAGCTCAAATGACTGGGGTGTTAACTACCAAAGCAGTGGTCAGCTCACCTCCACCTGGTTAGAAACTCAGGGATGAGATCTGGGCTGCTGTTCTAAGAAGCATCTGGTGGTTCTAGGCCACACTGAACTTTGGAAACCTCCTCATTTCAGGGATGTTAGGATCCTGTCCTTACTCTGGCACATGTGCAGCTCAGGGTCTTGTGTCTTAGAATACGGGCGCTGGCGACTACATACCCACCTTAAAAAGTCAGACATGGACCCCCATCCTCTCTCTGTTTTCTCTCTCGGGTTCCTCTCCCCAGGCCTGGCTCCCCTCTTTCCCTTCCCCCCTTTCCCTCCTAATCAAGCTCTAAAAAGTACCACAGGGTTCTGTTGTGACCGTGACTTTTCTACGCAGTAACCGGCGCCACCACCAGTGCTTCAACCAGCGCCGTTTACCTTTCAAGGGAAGGTCACTCCACTTTGTTTTCCCTGGTTTCTCATTACAACACTTATGATGTGGTTGCCTCCTGTTCCAGTGCTGAGCCCTGCAGCTGTGTCTTTCTGCTCTCCAGGACCTGGCTGCCAAGATCCCCACCTACTTAGTCATTAAATGTGACTTTATGAGGAACCGGAACCTCAACTGTCTTCTAAACAGGTTTCTCACCTGGTGGGGTCCTTAGGGGTAGGGTGGGAGAATGCTACATGTCATACACAAAATCCATAAAAAGCACTGAGATAATGCTGAATGTTTGTAATATTAATGGTACAATGCTGTGGATGTTCTGTATGTCCTGTGGGAGCCCATTCTCGGGTTCCTCGTGGCTTTACCCAGCAGGTCTGCATAGAGGATGATTAGGACCACGGGCCTGAGTGCAGGTGTTTGAGATGGTCTGCACTTGACTGTGCTGTGGGATGATCTGTATGTCAAATTGCTCTGATTGGTCAATAAATAAAACACTGACTGGCCAGTGGCTAGGCAGGAAGTATAGACGGGACTAACAGAGAGGAGAAATAAAAGAACAGGAAGGCAGAAGGATTCACTGCCAGCTGCCACCCTGACAAGCAGCATGAAAAGATGCCGGTAAGCCATGAACCACATGGCAAGGTATAGATTTATGGAAATGGATTAATTTAAACTATAAGAACAGTTAGCAAGAAGCCTGCCACGGCCATACAGTTTGTAAGCAATATGAGTTTCTATGTTTACTTGGTTGGGTCTGAGTGGCTGTGGGATTGGCAGGTGACAAAGATTTGTCCTGACTGTGGGCAAGGCAGGAAAACTCTAGCTACAGTACAAAATGAGGAAAACAGAAAAAAAGAGAAATATAATCTCTTTAATGTTCCTATATTTACTTATTTACTGTGTTGCCTGCACATGCCAAACCACAGGAGTGGAGATCAGGAGTGGGAGTTGGTTTTCTCCTTCTATTAGGTAAGTCCTAGGAATCTAACTTGGGTTGTTAGCTTTTCAGTAGGTCCTTTTACCTGCTGAACCATCTCCCTGGCCCAAAATAGATCTCTTAATAAATACAAACAACTTTTACTTCTGCAATAAAAAATATGAATGAGTAAGAGAGGGAAAAAGACACAATGGGGTCAGCAGAGACTGTAGGAGAGATGAGATGGTGGCTTTGTATTCTAGCTGTGTGGCTGCCCATCATGAAAGGTCCACATTTAGGGAGAGCACTTCGGCAAAAAGGCTCAGCAGTCATCCAGATGCTAACCCTTTTAGGCCAGATTCTATGTCTAAGCTCTTTTGCCTAGAGAAAGGTGATTTTTTTTCCCTTTATGGAGAGTACTGTCAGGACCTTTTACTCATAATAGAATCTCCCAGAGCATTAATGAGAAGAGAGCAGTTGCATCTATTGAGGTAAATTCCTAGAATGATGTTATATTCCTGTTTGCCATTCATTTCACTCCACGAAATGCCAACAACAAGAAGGGAGAAACAAAGCAACCCCAACTCCTGGATTCTCCTTTGACCTCTGTTCTTGGTCTACCTTCAACATGCCAATTGAACACTATAGACATCAGCTGAATACAGTTTTGAGGACCTTCACAGTAGCACTACTTACTGGTTGGGCACAGGATTGATTGTGACATCTCCGATAATGTTTGGGCAATCATGTGAATTTTTTTATTACTTTATGTACTTATTATTTCATAAAAGAGGGAGGAAAATGTACCATGATGTTGTGTTGTAAGAGCTGCCATTCTTACTCATCAACCTGGAGTTGAGGATCTGAAGTGGCCGCTCCTCACAGTCACACATTTACGGATGCATTCTGTACACATCATTGTTTAGGAAACACTCAAAATTAATTCTGGAGTTTATGTGTTGATGAGAGGCTCATAATGTTCTTTGTATTAGGCTTGAATGTAGGAATCTGCTGGTATATGTAGAAAAATTTTAGGAGATAATATACCAAATACTAAAATGATTATCTAAATGTTCTCAGGAGGGAGTCAATTCCTTCGTAATTGGATGAAGAGTCAACATTCTAGTTAAGGGAGGAAAAGAAGCATACTCAGTTGTGGGAGGCGAGCTTCTATCTTTTTGAAGGGTTCTTATGAGGAGGAGAGAGGGATAAGAAAATATTAGATAAAGAGAGACCTAGTTGACGAGAAGAAAGACAGAAATACAGGATACCTTCAGGAGGACTGGATCACTACCCAACAACCCCTTCCATTTACTCAAAAGGTTTTTTATAATAATGCCAAGGGGCAGGGCAAAAGACCTCCCTCTTGCAAGATCAAAGCATACCACACAGCTAAGTATAGACCCTTCCAAACACCTGATAACCAAGCCTGTGGTCAAATAATCCCCTTAGGCAACCCTGCTGGGGAAAACAAGCTCAGATTCTCCCACCCTGAGTAAGTTCTCACTAGGAAACCTCTGTGGGTCTCCACACTCAATCTGATAAGTAAAACTGGATATGATGATGTTGACTGATTGTAGCTAGAGTTTTCCTGCCTTGCCCAGAGTCAGGACAAATCTCTGTCACCTGCTAGTCCCACAGCTGCTTAGACCCAACCAAGTAAACATGGAGACTTATATTGCTTACAAACTGTATGGCCGTGGCAGGCTTCTTGCTAACTGTTCTTACAGCTTAAATTAATCCATTTCCATAAATCTATACCTTGTCACATGGCTTGTGACTTCCCGGTGTCTTCACATCATGCTTGTCATGGTGGTGGCTGGCAGTGACTCCTTCTGCCTTCCTGTTCTTTCTTTTCTCCTCTCTGTTAGTCCCGGCTATACTTCCTGCCTAGCCACTGGCCAATCAGTGTTTTATTTATTGACCAATCAGAGCAACAGATTTGACATACAGGCCATCCCACAGAACTTCCCCTATTTTTTTTTCAAAAAAGGAAGGTTTTAACTTTTACACATCTCCAAAGCCAGCTTGATATATTTGGGAATTTGGGTGTAGCTTCTCTTACTACTTCCTGCTGGAGGGGGGTGCTGTATCTTATGGGGACACAAAGAAAATTTTAGGATCATGGAGTAGTCCGTGAGGCTGTATTGTCTGAGCCAGTTGCCTTGAAATGATTCTGGATGTTGGATCATCTGTGCCATGGTGTCATCAGAGACCTTTCAGGAGGTCTTGGCTGGTCAAACCTGATGTATCTTAATCTGGTACAAATCCATAGCCTCTTGCTTTCTGTGGAGACAAAAGCAGAGCCTCCTTTCCAAAGCAACATATCCTTACATCCAAATTTTGAAGTCAAGGTACCTTTAAAATATACATTTTGGCATAACTTAAGAGCTTTTGCAATCAAATGTTTTTCTTCAGTTACAATATCAAAGAGAACATAATCCAGATTCTCTGTGTAGTAGCCATCTTTACATGGCTTATTTTTTATATTACCTTGAGCCTATTGCTTTAAACTGCAGCTTTCTAAGCCTGAAACGGCGCTGTGGCTGCTGGCTCCGCCCACTTCAGCTTCCCAACATGGCAGTGGTTCGTTTTCCACCAGCTCTGGGAGCCATCAATTCTCAGAAATAGTGGGTCTATGCTTCTATCAAAGCGGCGTATAGCCCAGAAACCTCTTTTTTTTTTTTTTTATATACTAGCAAAGGCTAAATCCATGATGCAGCTTAATGTGCCACTTGCAGAGGCTTCATTCCCGCCATACTGCAGGTTGAGCGCACACACCAGGAATCTGCCATAGTAGTTAGTAGTTCAAACATGCACGCTGCTGCTAACTTGAAAGAGACAACTAGGAACTGTTTTTAGCTCCATTTTAGAATTTTTTTATTCAAGTTTTAGGTGGAAACTCTTGCCAACACATTGGGCGCTTTTTCAGAGAGCTAGGACCACCGCAGAAGGAAGGGTGAGATTTTAGCTCTGAGCTCTGACCTCTTGGCTTTCTCTTTTACATTGTTTCTGTGTTTCTTATTTAATAAGACGGTTGGTTACATCTACATCTGATAAACTGATGTTCTTTCCTCTGCCTTAAATGGTCACTATTCCTTTGGACAGATATCTTCGAAGGCAGGGGTGTTCCACTAACGTCCTGCATGGACTCTTGAGTCATCTATTATGACGCTGAATCCCCAGTGTTATCTATTGGTGACAATTGGTTTTTATGAGAGTTCTTCCACTGTAATGAAGCTAGCAGTCAGATTCTCTTCAACTATTTTCTCCTGAAATTTACTGACATTTACAGTGCTCTAGGTCCTGCAATATCCATGAAGTTCACATACCCACACATGGGTGTGGCTCACTTCCATCTTCTTTCCCAAGGCATGGTGATGCCTGCTTTTAGAATCTTGGATATCTGCTATGTATACTGATTTACTGATGCCCTTTACATGTGACAAAGAAAATTTACAGAGTGCCCTGACTCATGCCCAGTGACAGAGAGAGCATCTGTTTCATTCCTGTGGTTGGCATGGCTACAGTGATTCTGCTGAGATTCTGCCTGTGCTGAAAGCTTCATGAGCTAGATTTTCCGGAAGACACGTTCATCCAAAAGCAGTTGGAACCCAGAATCTGCACACCAATGAACACCTGACTGCCACGGGTGGGGCACCATGGGACATTTCTTTTTGGTGCTGGGCTTATTTTATTTAGCATCATGCCTTTGATGTTCACCTATGTTTCCATAAAGGGAAGAACCACCTTCCTTAGAGCTGAGCAATATTTCATGCACATGCTATTTCGTTACTCATCCATGGATTTTTCCATGTCTTCACTATTATGAACAGTGGTGCAAGTTGACAGGCTGGCTTTAATTCTGTATGTATACCAGAAGTTAGCTGGACCACATAAGTTGTTTGGTTTTCAAGTTTTGGAGGAGCCTTGCCATTGTTTCTCATAGGGACTAGTTTGCATCCCTACAACTCATTTTTTCCACATCTGTACCAACTCTTGTTTCTTCCTCTTTTTTCCATCAACAGCCATCTTATCCTGCTTTGAGTCACACTTCCCCAGTTTCCAGTGATGCTGAACACCCTTCCGTAAACCTAGTAGCCGTTTAGATGTCTTCTTTGGAGAAATGCCCACTTGGTTCCTTCACCTATATATATTTTTTATGTTCTTTCATTTTATTTTCTACTCAAAAAGTGACAATGTATTTTTAATTCAAAAGTATAATGGGATAAGTAGCTTTGCGTACAACTGTTCTTGTTAAATACTTTAACGATCACTTTCTTTGGAAGTTGTATGCACTGAGCTGCAAAGACCTGAGTTTGGGTGGATATTGAACATGATCAGCAGAAACAGGTAAGCTCACACAGGAGGATAAACTATCAAAACTCAGTTAAACTCTGTTAGTGGCCCCTGCTTGATACCCGTATGTTCCCACTTCCTCTTCGGCCATCTTGCTCTCTTCCTGACTAACCCTCTGTTGTCTGGCTACCTGACCGTCAGGAAACATACCAGAAGTTGTCCTGGCTGGCCTGACCTGCCTCTTGACCTCTTTGTTACTCCTCTGTGTTCCTCAGTTTCAGGTCACAGGCTGTCACCGAGAGTGCCAGTCTGCACCATGTCCTGCCACTTGTAACTTTTCTGCTTCAGGTGTGGAAGCAGCACACACCTGCATTTCTTTCCAGGAGACACTTTCAGATAATTTTGGACATAGCTTATATGGTCAGCTTTCTGTTAGGTTCTTTCTGAGCATAGCTATATCCTACGTTTCTTTGGGGGCTTTCCATGTCTGAAGTGGGTCAAGTGTTTTGCTAAATGAACTGAAGGTGTGATCCACAAATCCAGCAAAACTGATTCACCTTCCCCACACCCCCCACTCCACACACTTTACATTTTTCTGCAACTTACCCAGTGTGGGTATACAGAGGCCATAAACCATCCAAAGTGGTCCAAGTGCAGCACAACACACAAGAAATGGGGATTGATGTTGCAGCCAAGGCATTCACTGGATTTGCTGTCTGAGCTGATGCTTGGGAAAAAAAAATCAACACCTGCATAAGAAACAGAAGCCAGATACCCGGTGGCACCTGTGCTTTTAGGCTTCACCAAATCCACGATAAAGGAACACTGAATTGGTGAAGCAACCTGTGTTATTTGTTTCCTGGATCTTAGTTGACCTTTTCTCCATGGCTGACAAGAGCATGCAGAAATCCTGTCTGACAGTCCTATACGTCCATCTTGGGTTGTGGGTATGGGACTTCACTTTTGTGGGAGAGAGCCTTGAATCATCAGGCTAACCTCAGGAATTTCTCAATCATGGCAGCCACATTGGTAACCACCTAGACCTTTAGAGCTACCTCCTCTGAAGCCTTTCAGTGACATCTGTGGCTGCACTGAAACAATGGAAGAGGTTCAGGGAGACCATGGGGGTGGCCAGGGCTGCAGCTGATGGAGGAGGAGGAAGATGTAGATGCACTAGGACACACTGTTCAGGGATGCTCTTACATAATCTAAAATAATCTAAAATTTTGTATGCTAATTAATTTTAAGTTAAAAATAAAACTTGTACATTTTGTTAATCCTGAAGTAAATTTTCTATTCTTTGTTACATTTATTTCTGTTCTATTTCCTCCCTTCTGTCATCATAGCTAGGTGTTTTCTTCTCCCTGTTTCTCCCCCCCCCCATCTCCTTCTCTTCCTCCTCCTCCTTCATTTCCCTGATGTATGAAGTCAGGTTAGGGCCTTAGATTGTTTTTTAACTCAGATATTTCTTGCTTTAAACACCCCTCTTGGGGCTGCTTTTGCTGAACCTGCATGTAGAATTTGGTACATTTTATTTTTGTTTATTTCAAGGTATTTTTTAATTTCTGTCTTGCTTTCTTCTTAGGCCTAGTGGTTTTTCAAAGGTGTGTTGTTTCTGTCCTGTTGATTTGTTAATTGTCTAATTTTCTTTCGGTGTTAATTTCTATAGTTGTTCATTGTAGTTAGAGGAGAAATTTGATATTAGTTTCTTTTTGTTTTGTTGGATTTGATGACTTGTTTTTCAGCCTGGCATTTGATCTGCTTGGAGACTGTGATGCACGCACTCAGGAGGGATGAACTTTCTGCTGCTGAATGTCTATATATGTCTGTCAGATCCATTTGGTTTATAACATGGATCAAGTCTATCATTATTGACTTTCTGTCTGGATACTCTGTCCATTTTTGAAAACTGGGCACCGAAGCCTCTTACTATTGATGTTAGGTTATCAACAGATCTACCAGCTCTATGCATGGTCACCGTGTATGTAAGTGCTTTGACATCAGGTGTGTGGATAGTTATTTCGGTGAAATGACTTTCCTGAGACAAAGTCTTATCCATTGTGAGGATTTTGATTTTGAGTCTATTTTCTCTATGTATGGCCACCCCTGTTCTGTCACAGTCACATGTGTTTGGAATCTCCTTTTCCCTTCCCTTTCCTTCAGCCTCTGTATGTCCGACGATCTTGGTGTGGGCATCCGCCTCTCTCTACTATGTCATTTGTACAAAGTGAGCATTCACACAGGGGACCAGAGTGAGAGACAGTGCAGGCCACTTTGGAAAGACAGGGAGTCTCCAGTTACAGTACTCCAAGGCTAGATTGGGAGAAAAAAATGTTGACATATATTTAAGATTAATTTAAAAAATTAAAAACTCCTGTAATTAAGCAAATTTGCACTAGAGGAACAGAGAAAGTGTACAGTTATTTTATAAAAGAAATACAAATAAATTCTCTTTTGCCTTTTTTACTTCATAATTTGGATGTGACCTATAGAAAGGTGATATCTTGCTTTCTATAACTCATGTGAAACTTTCTTAGTGGCCTTGGAATCTAGGGACAGAGAGAAAGTTCACAAAGAAGCAATCTAGTCTCATCCCTGCAGTGACTTAGGGCTTCTGCAAACGTGTGGTCCAAATCGTCCCTCAGAGGCTCCTAAGACTCACCTTAGCACTGTCCTTGCTTGTCACTAGAGAGTAAAAGCTTCACACTGTGGATGCAGTTTTCTCTTGGGAACCTGGAGAAGGGCTTATCTTTGCAATAAATTAGACGATTCAAGGAGAAGGATTAAATATTAGCCTAACCTTCAAAGGACAAAAATAGCTTTCTTTGAACGTTCTTGGAGTGTTGCAGGGTTCTGGGAAATTTTAGTTCTTAAAATAACACTTGCCTTGCCCATTGGATCACAGTGGTGCCTGAGTGCTGTGGAGAGAGGGAAGGAGGAGAAGGAGGCCCCCACAGTCGCCTTTCTGTCTCTTGTCTCCAGAAGGGTGCGGCTGTGCTTTTCCCACATGGGCTGCCAAGCTGACACATGCTTTGCTCCTTCGAGAGGAACGTGTTCAAGGTCTGTTATAGAACCCTCTTCTTTCTTGATCTAAAAGAGGGATTTTGTCCCTGCCTACAGCAGGGGTGTCACATATATGAAGTACCAGATTTCTCACTGTCAAGCTGTGGCAAATCCTAGTGCTTGGAAATAGACGTGGACCAGTGCCACCCAGCTCATGGGCTCCCTGGCCCTGTCTGTGGGCTGTCTCTGTAGATGTGTAAATCCTAGAATTGACCTGACTGGGGAGTCCCAGAGAAGGTAGCCTCCTTTACCTTTTCCCCTCACTTTTACCCATTGGCACATCACTAGGGAAGAACTATCCCATAGTAATCAGGACAGTAGTTCAGGTGTTCTGAGATTCTTTTTAAAGCCGCCACTGCTGGGACTGGGGGTTGCAGTTCAGTGGTAGACTGGAAGAGTATATGTGCTCGGCATATACAAGGCCCTAGGCTCAATCTGCAGCATCCACTAATAAAGCTGTAACATCAATATTTCTCTGAGTCATTTCATAGTAATAGACACGTGAGAAATCACAGGCACCAGTGCAGCCAGACACCTCCACTGACGTGCGTCTTGGTTGCCTCTGCAATGATACTTGCTGGGTGATTTTTTCTTTGTCCCTCTGCCCTCATCGCTACTGACAGTTCCTGCTCAACTGCTTCCCAGGTCCCAGCTTTACTGCAAATAAAGCTCACTGCAGGAAATGGAGCCAGCATTGTTATTTTACAGGGTAGAAGATGCCTCAAGTCACTGTCTCATTTGAAGAGGGTAAAGTGTTATCATTGCCTAAGGAGGACACACCTCCAGACAGCCTAAAGCACCTACACCCTAGCCACCTACTCCCCAGGCTCCAGAGGGTGAGATCTTCCTCCTGTAGCTAAATTCGTTCCTCAGGTGCAGTGCACTTCTCTCAAGCTCATTGTTGATTTCAATCCTGCTTCTCTCCAGAACAATTTCAGATTGAGCCTTTTCTTCCAAAACGGCAGTAGATGCAGGCTTCTGCATGTGTGGTGGTGCCTGTGTTACCTTAAGATGGAGCCTAAATCACCATGCCATCCTCCAAGCCTGTGGAAGGCTGAAGAGGATCCTGATTTCAGGAGAAAGCCTCTGACAAAGAAGGACACGGCTCAGAGGCATTTGTGATCTTGTTAATGTTGTGTAGAAGATACTATATGTTAAAGTAAACTGGGATTTTTCTTTGCCCCTCCCCAAGGCAAAAAGTGCAGAGGCCGGATGCGCACTGTAGGCAATGGCTCCATCTAGTGGTGAGCAGCCTACAGCACTGACGACAGAACCCTTTCTGAAGCCACCTGGTTTGGGGGTGGGGGGTGTCGGTCATGCAATTAAAATGGCTTAATCTGACACTGTCTTGCTTTCCATCTAGATTCCTTTCCTAAGCCTTAAATAAAACTGTGACTTTTTAAAATAAAAAAAAAACATTTAGCTCCATTTTACTATGTTCCCTGAGAAGGGTCACCGCTAAAAGAGGAAAGCATGCCTTTCTAAGCTGAAACGGTCCCCTAGCAGCTACTGCCAAGATGGCAGCAGGACCAGAACACTTTGCTTGACTGTGTTGGGAAATTGCTCATAACGCATACTCCCTGCCTCTGAAACAGTCTTGCTGCATGGCTCAGGCTGGCTTAGAATTTGAAATCCCCCTGTTTCAGCTTCTTGAGTGTTGTGATTACAGGCATGCCTCACCATACCTGGATTCCAATTTTGTATTTGGTAGAAAGGTAGTATAAGAACTGAGCATGATCTGCCTAAATCTAATAGACTGTCATAAAAAGCTCGAGCCGTTTTAGAAGGAGGAGGTGTAGGGGGGCAGACTGGAGCTCAGAAGATTTCAGAGAATCCCAGGCACCATGGGCATGGGAGGCAATGTGTTGGCACCACAGTCTCAGAATTACATAGAGAGGGAACGAGGCCCTCAAGGGAGCAGTCTGAATAACTTGCACTCAGCCTGTGAGCGTTTCCTCACCCTGGACTCCCAGCCTTTGATTCTGAGAGAGTTCTGATGTGAATGTAGAAATGAATTAAATGTCACATAGAATATCTGGTAGAGTAGACAAAGATTTTTTTAAAAATGAATTTCTTATTTCCATTTGTTCATTTTGCTACACAGACTCTGGTTTGTACACAGTCTAGGATGGCCTCCGGCTCACGAGCCTCTTGACTGCTGAGACTATAGGTGTGTACCCTACCTTCTGTTGCAATCATATATTTCTTACAGCAACACACCTTCTGCCAAAGAAGTGTTCTCTGAGCTGTTGGATTTGGAAGAGGGGTGAGAGTTATGTCCTAGCTCCGGGCATTCTGGAGGAGGCCAGCCAGTTGTCACAGCTCCTCCAGAATGCCACTGGCATCCTGAATGTGTAATTTCCATGCCTCACGGCAAGGTTTCCCTTGATACCTGTGACTTTCCCATGAACAGTTTTGTTACCATAAAAATAAACGACTTGACATCCTCCAGAAAGGATAATGCAATGTCCTGTGCTACAGTGAGAAGCTGTTCTGGAGACCTTTGTTTCACTCTCTGGTCTAAGAGAGTGTGCATTGGACATACGTTCGAAGGGTGCATGCGTGAAGTGTGTGTGTGAGCACGAGTGTGTGTGTGTGTGTGTGTGTGTGTGTGTGTGTGTGTGTGTGTGTGACTGATATTGATATGGTGGAGCCAGCATATAGAAATTTAAAAATAAACTATACTGTTAGACAGGGTTAGACTTTAATCATTAATGCAAAAACAAAACAAATCAAAACCCACCATCTCCTGATCCCCTTGTGTTTTTTATAATAATGCCAGAATCAGGATATATGTATTTACTCAGGTGAGTTTACTAGCACTGTATTTTAGTGGCAAACACTGAATTTTACAGAGATTGAAAATATTGTGTCAAGTTTGCCTGGAGATTAAGAACTCAGCAATTCAACAATAAAATGTTCAGCCTTTGTCTTTTTAAAGAGTTTTAATTTCCCAAAGGGTCTTGGTCTTTCATCCTTCATTTTTATTTAAGGCCATGAATTTCTATTGGAAATGGCTTGGATATAGAAAAGCCAGTAAAATGGGTTCTGAGGCTTGCAGCCACCCAGTCCTCAGAGCTGGCAGCATTCAGCAGGGCCATCACTGCCCAGTCCGAGAGGGCCTTCGGGTCAGCACAGCAATGTTCTCAATAGTAAAGGCCTTTCTTCCTCACAGAAGATTTCCCAGGTGTCCACAAATCTTCTCCAGATTAATAAAAAATGTAAAATGCCACAAAACATCATTAAGTTAATAGTGTTTCCCTTCCTTTTATGTGTTTTAAAATTAAAGATATTGAAAGAACAACCCAGGTGGTCTCTAGTGGATAGACTGCTCCCCACATATGTGCATAGTTCTGCTTTTCACATCTGGAGGGTGCCCATTAATGTGCACATACTCACACACTCATGTACATGCACATGTATACTCTCACACACGAATACTCACACACATGGACAGGTATACACACTCACACAGAGCACACTCATACACACAGGCACACTGACACTCATGCACAGGTACACATACATAGGCACATTCACACACATGCATAGGTACATACACATGCACAGTCACACACATGCACACTCATACACAGGCACACTCACACACCAGTCTAGGCATACATATTCACACACAGGCATACTCACTCACACTCATGCACAAGTACATACACATGCACACTCATACACAGGCCTAGGTATACACATTCACACACAGGCACACTCATACACAGGCCTAGGTATACACATTTACACACAGGCACACTCATACTCATGCACAGGTACACACACATAGACACACTCACACACATGCACAGGTACATACACATGCACACTCATACACAAGCACACTCACACACCAGTCTAGGCATACATATTCACACATAGGCATACTCACTCACACTCATGCACAGGTACACACACATGCACATTCATACACAGGCACACTCACACACCGGTCTAGGCATACATATTCACACACAGGCACAGTCACTCACACTCATGCACAAGTACACACACACAGGCACACTCACACAGTCACACACACACACACACACACAGGCATACTCACACACATGCGCACATTTATATACATGGGAAACATACTTACTGTAAAACCTGAAACACTTGCCTGATATTCTAGCTTCTCACTTTAAACTCCTGTCCTACCAACAACGAGACTTCTGAAATAGTTTCTATTGTTTTCCTATCTGCTCATCAGAAGCCCAAGCCATTTTTCTAGTGGCTCTAGGACAAGTGAATTATTATATTCATCACATCTAATTCCTGTCGATGGAAAAGACAATAAATTTACTGGTATTGCAGTATACCTAAATGATTTGAATGAAACAATAGCAGCCCCGCTACCCTCCACCCCCACCACCAGTGGAATCGGAAAGACTGCCTCATCTTTAGGATCCAGATGTGCTGCTGGCTTCACTGGTTGTGGGCGCCATGGGCCCTGGCCCCCCGGCCCCCGACTGGGAGTGGCTGCAGCCTTGCTTGCTTGACCTTGATCAGATGTCCTCCCTATTCGGATTCCCTACCGGTATCCACCCTTCTGAATGCTTAAGGGAAGTTCCTTGTGTCCTCCCTATTCAGATTCCCTGCCGGTATCCACCCTTCTGAATGCTTAAGGGAAGTTCCTTGTTGTGTATCCTGCATTTTGGGCAGTTAACTACTTAGATGCAAGAATATAGAACATTGAGTCTGGAATGTGGACCATTGACAGCGAACTTCTGCCCTCCGGGGGTTCCTCCATTTGTAATGTAAGCCTGTATGTATTTAAGGTTTCTTCCCTCTTTCAATAAACGGCATTCGACATCCAATCGTACGGATGACCCGCTGTCTTTTGTCTCTATTTTTTAATCCGCAGCCCTTCGCTCGGACATGGTGAACGGGTATCGGTAATGCGGGCATTACCGCTACAACTGGTGTTATTGAGTCACTCATGGTTGCCATGGTTTCCACTGGGGAGCCTTGAGAAGGGTTGTCCTAGAGGGGTCTGAGCTAACTGGCTCTGGGAGGGAGCAGTTTGCACTTGAATGACTGTAGCAATGTCCTCATCTGGCAGGGCCTTAGAGCCAGGCAGAAGGACCAGAGCTGGGCCATCCATGGTTCTGCTGTTTTTTTCACACACCACTGCAAAATGTTATAGCCCCTGAATAACAATGGCATTTACAAGAAACTTGAGTGTGTGTGTGTGTGTGTGTGTGTGTGTGTGTGTGTGTGTGTGCTGAGCATGGTACTCAAGGCCTCAACCAGCTAAGCAAGCCTCTACTGTGACTGGTTTAGAGAGAGCCTGTCCTGACAGACTGGGAGGGTGATGGAAATGGAGAAGAAATTTGTTATTTAAGGGATGAAAAGGGCTAAGGGAGAACTCTCTTGCTCCTTCTCTGGAGCCTCAAGGGCCTCATCTCAGAGCAGGGGGTGGGAGGCTGAGGGCTGGGACCCTGTCTTCCTCCACCCTGCTGCCTGCAGAGATGTCTTGTCCACACATGGCATGGTGATTTCCTTCTGTGGCAGACTATTTTGGTATTCAGGGTTTTTCCCTCTTTGGGTAGGAGAGAGAGAGAGAGAGAGAGAGAGAGAGAGAGAGAGAGAGAGAGAGAGAGAGAGAGAGAGAGAGAGAGAGAGAGAGAGGGAGAGAGAGGAGAGAGAGAGAGAAAATGTGTGGTGTTTTTATGTGTGTGATACGCTACTCTACTTCAAAATCCCAAGCCTAGTTATTTTTGTTGTATTTACTCCCAAACATTGTCATGTTGAAAATCAGAGACACCATTAAAATTTTACATGTAGATGCCATCTTTGGGCACCAGGGTTTGTACTGAAAGATGGTAGAGGTTGGGTCCAAGTCACATTGTTCATGTGCCTCAGTAACATTTGCAGTTCAGCCATTGTAGAAGCAGTTTTCAGAATTGGTAACTGATAAAAATGTTTCAGATAATTGGAGGATAAACAGTTAGGCTACATCTACCTATGAAGTGGGGAACCCCCCTGACTATCGTGGGCAGAGCTGAATGAGGAAACATGGGATTTTTCCTCAGCAGATTACAGGAGAAGACTTTGCCACATTAGATTATGTACCATGTATGGATGAAAGCAATCTGAGAGATTTGAATAGAAAAAAAATCAAGTTAAAATCTGCAAAGCTAAAATTGAACTACTTGGGAGCTATGATCCACAAAAACAACTCATTATTGAAGATCCCTATTATGGCAATGATTCTGACTTTGAACTGGTGTACCCGAAATGTCTTGGGTACTGCAAAGCTCACTAGATGGTCCTGCCCACCACCACTGAGCAACTCACTCACCAGAGCCATGCCTAAGGGTGGTGGCAGTCCTTAGCCTCATACCCCACATGTCTTTTCAGCTGACTTACTGTATATCTTTAAAATAACTGTAGGTGGGAATTAGGTTTATGTTCAGAAGGATAAAAATAGTGGAGTAAGACAGGTTGAGGTGTGGCTAAGCATTCTTAGACTAATTGAACCTTTCATCTTGTCCTAATCACAAAATAGTGGAACAAGAAAATATGGAACAAAATAGAACTCAATACATAAGAATGAACTACAAGTCAGGTCAGCCTCTGAGTCCAGCCAGCCTGGTAGTCTGGTCTAACTAGAGTGTGTGTGTGGCCAGCACCCAGTGATGTCATTTGCTTGCCTTGTACCTTTCTATCCTAGACTCCATCCATATCAGCCTTCCATTTAGCAGTGGAAGAGTTTAAACTCAGATACACTGAGGGCATTTAATATTTAAAGAGAGGAGAAGCTGGATATGATAACGCAGGCCCGAAATTCCAGCAGGCCATCCTGGTGCAGAGGGGGAGCAACAGATTGATAAAATGAGCATTTTTACTCTTACTTGGTTTTTGTCTAGTGTTTTTGAGCTTTGTTTCTATTTGAGCCACTTTGCCTCTTTAAAAAAAAAAGTGTGCTTAAATTTTAATGCATTTTCAGAAAAGTGACCCCCAATTCATATGTCCATATGTCAAAAAAGAATGTGAGTTAAACTGGGAAGTTAACAAATACAACTGAAATAGAAATCTGGAAAAAAAAATTTTTTTTCACATGTAACCAGAGCCACTATCATAGGAATTATTCTGAGCACAGCCTATGTCACTCACTCCCCTATGTGGCCTTCCCTCTCGTAGTACTAAGGAAGCTAAGCACACTTTGTTTTCTCTGGGAGAGTATCGGGACTAGAAGGTTCCTAACATTCTTGTCCTAATGAGAATGGAGCTCCAGTGTGGGTGTGGTCAGGAAGGGCGGGGCTTGGAGGAGCTGCACAGCTGTGGATCCGTCCCAGCTGTTATCAAGGTCTTCCGGTACTTCTCAGTCCCCAGGATGAGCTACCCTAAGATCTGCTTTCTCCTCAGTTCCTTCTGACATTACCACTCACTGATCATGCTCTAGCAGCATCTTTCTTGACAAACAATAGAGGCCTGGCTTTCACATTTGAGCCATGTACTGCACGGTGGGTGGTGGCATTCGCCAGGACAGGGAGGGTTTTCTTCAAAGATGAGGGACGGCATCAGAGCTGCTACTGCACAGAACTACTGAGGCTGAGAGACCCTCCTCAGGAAGTAGTGTGATAACATTCAGAGTCGAACTCGAAGGATTAGCGCCCCCCCCCCCCTTTGCATAGGATGAAGGCCCTGAGATCTGGGGTTGGAATCCCTTCTCAAGTGGGGAATCCATGTGTGTTCAGACCAGGTCTGATGAAGCCTTCAGACCTGGCAAGTGAAGTCTTGCTTCCAGGCTACACCTCATCTCCTAAGGGTATATAACTTTTTGTTCAGTTTTTTCTTAGTCAGTGTTCTCTAGAGGAACAGATTAGTCTACAGAATGTGGTCCAGCTAGTTCAAAATGGCTGTCTATCATCAACAGAAAGAACAAGAATTCAGTAGTTGCTCAGTGCATGAGGCTGGATGCCTTAGCTGCTCTCCAGTATACATCAGAATCTCGAAGAAGTAGGCTCTAATCCCAGTGACAGGATGAACTTGCCAGAGAGAGCGAGAACAATCAGGCAAAGAGAGCAAGCTTCCTTCTTCTGTGTCCTTTATATAGGCTGCCAGCAGAAGATGTGGCTCAGATTAAAGGTGGATCTTTCCATCTCAAAAGATCCACATTAAAAGTGGGCCTTCTTATTTCAAATGATTTAATTAAGAAAAAAATCCCTCATAGGCATATGCAGCCACTTGGGTTTTAGTTAATTTTAGTTGACAACCAAGAATAGACATAAAAATTTGCCTTTTTAGATGTGTTCTGGCTCACTATGTAGATCAGGATGGCCTTGAACTTGTGATCCTCCTGTCTCAGCTTTCTGAATGCTGAGGTTGCAGAAGTGCACTGCCAAGTCATGCTCTTCCTTCCTTAAGAAGGAATAATAGTCCACACTATAGATACACAGCTATTTCTCAGTATCTTCAGGGAATGGTCCAGGACCTTGGGAACAATGACCTTAGGATGCTCAAGTCTGCATTTTAAATTTTAAATGGAATAGTGTTTATGTGTAAACTGTGTGTTTATTTCTATATGCCTTTAATCATCCCTAGATGAAGTCTAACACTTAATACTACAGAAATGCTATGTAAACAGTTACTACACTGTATTTAGAAAATAATATCAAGAGAAAGGGTCAGTATGTGGTCGGCACAGATGTTGTTTTTCCAAATATTCCCACTGTGTGTTGATTCTGTATGACATCTGCTAATGCCCAGCCGAATTTTGCTACATTGTGGCCATCATCTGGACTCAGCCACCCATGGACACTTGTGAAACTCTGCCTTTGGACTGTTTGAATCACATTGCTGTACACTCTCACTTCCTTCCAGGGTGAGGTATCTGTAATTTGAGTTTCATATTCCCAAAAGTATAGCCTGCCAAGCTATGGGAAAGAGTGGGGTCAAGGGCACAGCTGGAAGAAAAGCATCTGGCTAGAGAATCTCATAGAACCAGTGGTGGATATCTGGAACACTTGGAAATCTGAGTTGCATTTTGGAAAGAAATGGGCAGAGTGCCCACAAAGCTTCCCAAGGCTGAGCTCACTGGGACTCTACACGAGTTTCTCCCAGACCTAGTGTGTGTACCTCAAACCTGCTGAGAGGGTTGAACCTGGACTTCACAAGCTCTTTAAGCAAATCCAGTGGAGAAGAGGCTGCATCCCCATGGACTGGTCCTCCCTGGAGTTACAGACTTCGTGATTTCTCTGTAATTACTGCATCAACTTTGAGCAGCTCCACTAAATCCCAGATGCTTCACATTATGTTTCTGTCCAAGTTGCCTCGGAGGAGTGTGGCTTGCTGCTTGGCTTGCACTTCCTGGACTGTAATATTCCAATTCATGTCAAAAAAGATGGTAAAATGGTTCAAACTTCTTTTTATTGTTGGTGAGTAAACCTTGACTATTATTACTCTGAACCCTCTAAGTACCACCTGGGGCCAGCAGCAGCCTGGGCAGCACCCACTGAGGGTTTGACCAGACGGAAGTAAACGGTAGGATGGGGGTCATTAGGGCTGAAAAGAGCAGGAGAATGGAGAGCAGGAACATGGACACCGGGCACCAAAATATAGTGAGAGAGAAAGTCATTTTAATGCTAAAAAGCACAGTAGGGTAACCACACTCTAAAACAGCAATTTCCATAGTTCCGGATAATGAGTACAAAAGTTGAAAGAGTCAAAAGTGCTGATTACCCAGACTGGATGAGCACACACTGGATACATGCATTGCATTATAATACTTTACTCCATAAATAAGTACAAATATCATATATCAATGGAAGATAAAGCAAAACAAAAGGAAACGAGACAACATCAGAGCCCACCCCATGTTCTAAGACAGAATCTTCATTTTACACATGCACACACACATCACACACATGAAAACACAGGAACACACACTTGTGCAGACATGCACTGACAAGCACATATATGAGTACCAATCTCACACAGACTGGAACCTCTGGAGTAGACAAAGGTGAGGATAAGTAGTTTAAGGAGTTAGCATACAGGAAGCAGATGTGATGTCTTATACTCACCTAGAAAGGGAGCTCTTAAGTCAGGATCTGTGGGAGGAGCAAGGAGGCCCTGGAACCCTGGCATATACCCCTATATCTCTAGAGTACAAGAGATGCTAACCATCTCCATGTTTCACACTGCCCTCCAGGCTCAGACCACTATGTCCTAATACCTGAACCTAATAGCTACAAAAATTGCTATTTGCGAGAAGTGCTTACTGAGCTATGAAATTCCACACACATTCTCATTATTAAGGCAATTATCACTAGGCCATGATGATGATGGTGGTGGTGATGGTGATGATGATATGAGGGGTATTTACTCCAAGCCTTTAATTTCCCACCTATGTGGAAGCAGGATGTGATCTATGGGGCAATACCCTGCTCGTGAAAATGCCACAAGCTCTGGCTTCGCTTCAGCACCATCTCTTGCCTTTCATATAAACATGATTCCACCAAACCCTGGCTATGGCACTCCTTCCTGCAGTTCCAGAATGCATGAATACCAAACCTTAACACCACTCCTGCTTTGTTCCTTGTTGTGTGACTTAGGAGCTATGCAACCAAGACACATTCGGAGGTAGAACATAATTTTGCAACCAAGAAACATCCGGAGATAGAACATAATTTTGTGAAAAGCTGAAAAATTGCACACCTCTCTGTGAACTTGGGTTCATGCATTCACTGTGCTTCAAAGGGTTGTAGAGGGGCCATTTACAGCATCTCTCTCGAGAATGATTGGGGGAGTTTATTTCCACTTTGGAGGCTCCAGATTTAACTCCCATCTCTCAAACTGATTGTCTGAATCAGACATATGGAATTTTTCATTTCTCAAGCTAGCAAATAGCATGTCTTATGTTAGTAGTGTAGAAAGTCAGAGGTTCTTCAGCTTGCAAGTGAGGTCCACTTGTGTGTTGTTGTTGTTGTTTTGTTTTGTTTTGCTTTGTTTTGTTTTGTTTTGTTTTTCCTTTTTTTCTCTTTTGGGGGGCTTGCCACCCAGCTCCCAAATAAATTTTAAAAAAGTAAGTTTTTTTCTAACCAGCTTTTCTTAACTTAAATTATCTCTTTTACCTTTTGCCTCTGATCTTTTACCTTTCCCTATTTTTGTATAACTTTTCTTTCTTTCTTACTCCATTTCTGGTTGTGTGGTTGGCCCCTTCTTTTCTTGCTCCTTGATCTCTCTGTTTTCCCATTCCTCTTTTTCTCCTTCTATTTATTCTCTCTGCCTGCCAGCCCCACTTATCCTTTCTCTTGCCTTGCTATTGGCCATTCAGCTCATTATTAGACCAATCAGGTGTTTTAGACAGGCACAGTAACACAGCTTCACAGAGTTAAACAAATGCAACATAAAGGAATGCAACACATCTTTCAATCATTAAACAAATGTTCCACAGCACAAACAAATGTAACACATCTTAAAATAATATTCCACAACACTCGTGTCTCTGGAATCAACTTGATCACGAATAGCACTAAAGATGTTGGGGGAAAAGGAATAGAGTTGGATGTGGTGACATATGTCTTTGGTCCCAGCACCAGAGCAAACAGAGGCAGGAAGAACTCTGTGGATTCTAGGTCAGCTTTGTCTACAGATTGAGAAACTGTCTTTTTTTTTTTTTTTTAAAGGTCTGAGTCTGAAGATACAACCTGGGTTCAATTCCCAGCACCCACATGGCAGGTCACAACTGTCTGTGAATTCAGCCTCTTCTTGCCTTGGTAAGCACTGCATGCACATGGTTCACAGACATGCATTCAGGTAAAACATCTATACACATAAAGATAAATAAATAAAATTTCATAAAAAGAAAAGGAATAGACTAGGAAACATCCCGGTATACCTTGAGTTAGATTACCCCAGGGTGACCTAACAAAGTAGCACAAACTGGGAAACTTAGAAGAAACATATTGTCTCTCTGTTCTGAAGCCGAGGGGTCAACAAGGTTGGTTATTCCTGTGGCCTTTTCTCCCTGGATTGCAGATGGCTGCCTTCTCTGTGAGTTTTCCCCTGAGTTTCCTCTGTGTGGGCTGCGTCCCAATATCTTGTTTTTATCAGGATACTTAGTATACTGGATTATGTTTAATAAATATAGTTTTATTTTAATTTTCTTTAAATAGATTATCTCCAAATAAAGGCCCATTATGAGTTCCCAAGGGCTAAGACTCTAGCATATACATTTTGAGGGGGACACATTTTGGTTCATAAAATGCTATTATGTATTTTCTCAAGTTTTAGCCTCAAATATAATAGTTCTCCTCTATATATGTGGTTTTACTTTCTAATAGATTAGTTGCTTCAGGTCACTTATGGTCTAAGAAATATTAAACAGGAAAATTCTAGAATAAGCACTACATAAGCCTTAGGTTGCATGGTATTCTGAGTATCATGATCAAAGTTTATCGAGGACTATGGGAGTCCAGCCCCTCAATAGTCCCCTCCCAGGGTCCGGGAAGAATCTACAACCAGCTGATAATTAATCTTTGATGAAAAGAAATGAACCTATGTACACGAAACTCCTTAGTTCATACACTTTATTATTATTCTGTGATAGTTCTCTCTCTACACAGCTTCTATTCTGCTCTAATGCCTAGCTCCTTCCTTGCCTGATTTCTCTATATTTGTCTACTGTCCCCTCTAGGTTCTATTTTAATTCCTTCATTTAGTTCTGTCCCTTCTAGGTTCTCATCTATCTAGTTCTTTCCCCTATCAGCTCCTCTCTCGTCTCCTTCTCTCTCATCTGGCTCTTCCTCATCTTCCATCTTGTTCCTCTTGTCCTCTCTTCTAGCCCTTCAATCTAGTTCTTCCCCATCTCAGTTCGTTCCTCTCAAGTTCTTTCCCATCTAGTTCTTCCATTCTCTTTTTTCTTCTCTCCTCCCTATGCCCTAGAAGTCCCGGTATATAAAGGGAGGGTCCGAGCTAAATTGTGTAAAGCTATTACTTAATGTCCACCTTTCCTAGTCAGTGTCTCCTTGTGGAATTTACCATAAGTCAGGAGACTTGCATGTGGGCTGTTTTCATTGTTAGTCCTCGGAAGTTGGGCACCCCCCTGGGCGGTCTCTCCTTGTGGAATTTAAGTCAGGAGACTTACAGGTGGGCTGTTATCATTGTTAGTCCTCAGAGGTTGGGCACCCACCTGGATGGTGTTTCCTGTAGTCCTTGAAAGTGGCTAAGGGAGATAATCTGATTCCAGAGAAAGCCTTTCCTGAGGCTGTTCTCCAAATACCTGGAATGTGTATGTCCAGAGAGTGATCAGTCCACACTGTTAGCCCTTCTTAGGGAAAAGTCAACTGGGAAAACTATGAAGGCACACATGATTTTCATAAAAGAATACAGCTGATATATAACAAGCCAAATAACACCAAAATCTCCTTGGGATTTGGCTTCCTCTGGAGGAATTCCCTGATCCCTCCAGGTAGTGACTTTGCCATAACCAGCTGAGTTCTTATGATATATTCCTGTGGCCCGCAGCAAAAGTTTGTGTTCTCTTCCTCTATCTCACCCTGGTTGTGCATCATTGTTATGACCAGCATGTCCATGCTGTGTATGTCACCAGCCACTTAGTAGTTCTGTCAGTTATTACATTATTATAAGAAGGATAAATACAATGAGGTAGACAGAGAACATCCATGACATTTTGGTTATAGGATATTGTTCTAATTTACCATTGCTGTATTGTCTTATTATGCCTAGTTTATAAATTAGTACCTTTATCATGGCTTCAGGTATTCAATGAAGGAGCACGTCCCTCACAGACAGGGGGCACTGCTGTGTGTCTGTGAGTGTGTGTACAATGTTCAGTAAATTTGTTTTGTAAGTTGATAAAAACAGCATTTTTTGGGGGGAGGCGCGGTGCTCAGAAGCAACCTCCTCTGCATTAGGATGGAGCAGAAATCTTAAGAACTTGAAGCCAGCTGGGAAGGGTATGAATGATCTAGGAGATGACTGTTCTTACTCGTATGCTCTCTTCATTTAGGTATCCTTTGTTCTCCAGGTTGTTGAGGTTGTCAGACTGAGCTCCCATTTCCCACTGCCCATCAAACTGGGATGCTCCCAAACCTTGAGGTACTCTGGGGTTTTTGGTGCACAGGTTTTACATCTCCAAGACTCAGAATCTCCTCTCCCACCCCCCCATTCCACCCTTCCCTTCAACTTCCCATTCTGTCACCAGATGGAGAAAAAAATATTTGATCAGTATTTGAAATGAATTAAACCTACCTGAGTTCCAAGTCAATTAACTTAGTCATCTTAACGACTTCAGCAAAGTCACTTTTGCTGTGTACTTTGTCATGTAGTCTTTTGTCATGTTACTGTCCCTGGGATTAGACTACACAGCTATGGGCCATATTAGATTATGAGACTCTACAAGTGACTGTGAACTTGCCATTGTCAGTGGAGGTGTGAATTTTTGGAATCCAGTGGAGAAATTTCTACCAAAGGCCCAGTATTTATATTGTGTCTCCTTTTCCTCTTTGGCTCTTAGGGCATTAGCAGAGCTTGTCTCTACTTAGAAAACATACTTCAGGACATGTTTCCTCCTTTCTCCAGGAAGATGCCCTGGACCATATCCTGTGAACTCAGTGAACCAGCTTTGACATCCTGCTGGACTCTTTCTAGTGAGATAATTAATGCATTCATTCTTTATTCACATGGGATCCCGGGCTTGCTTTGTGACAGGGCAATAGAGTTTTCCACAAAGCTTGTCCTTGTAGCTTCTGAGCTTTTTTTAGTCCTTCTTTCCAGACTCCCACTGTCCTCTGAGATCACCTATGGCTCTGCCTTTTGAACAGAATAGTGCAAAGGCTCACCTGGTGCATGACCTTCTATCTTTGTAGGCTTGTGTTCACCGCTACCTTGAGGAAGACCTAAGTGGCAAACATTTTACAATGGGTGAATTCTTTTAGAGCAGTGAGTGATTGAAACTATCAAATAATCCAAAAGAATATCACATAGCTGTAGGTTGCTCTCATGAAGGCCAGTGGGCAGGAAGGCAGAGGGCTGAACTTGTGCCTGCGTTCATCAACTGTGGAAACATACAACCACAGACAACTGGCCATACATGTTTGTGACCAAGCTTTCCTTACTCATTTAAAGGACAGCAGACCTGATCTCATCAGTGTCTAGTCTGTGCAGGAGTATGGAGCCTGGTACTCAGTAAAATTTATAAATATCCTTATTTCTTTTAGCACAAGCCCTGCAGATCTTGTAGCCAGGTATGCCCATTGAATCTTTGTTACACAGTCGAGTCTCTGGTTTGGAGCATCAACTAACTAGGACCATGCACTCTTGCATGAACTAGCTACCTTCTACATTGTCCTATTTAGGATAGTAATCACATAGCATTTTCACTGCGTATATACTACTTACCCATTAGTCCCTTAGTGACTAAATCATTATTCACTCCATTAACTGTCATCACTTTACAATACTCATGGTCAAGTTACTCTTGTTATAGTTAATACTGTCCTAAACATCAAGAATTGACACTGGCAACTCAGATATTGTAATGAGAAATCAAAGTGCTTTCCTTGAGTGACAAGGTGGACGTTCTCAATAAGAAACAAAACAATCATATGCTGAAGTTGCTGAGTTCTATGATGAGAATAAAAATTCCATGTATCTTATGATAAAAAAGACAAAAGCAGCTCATTATAGTTTTCCAAATCATCTCAAATTGTAAAAATTATGGTCACAGTGTGTGGCAAATGCTCAGTCAAGAGGGAAAGGCATCGAATTTGTGTGCACATGTATAGGAAAAGAGTAGACATGCTATTCTAGTTTCATCTCTGATGCTTTGAGAAAATACTCACAGCAAAAGCAAATTAGGGGAGGGAAGGTTTCATTTTTAAAAGTTATTTTATGTGTGTGAGTGTTTTGCCTGAATATATGTATATGTAGCATGTGTGTGTTTGGATCATAGGAGGGCAGAAGAGGGAGTCAGAGCCCCTGGAACTGGAGTTACAGCTAGTTGTAAACTGTCACATGGGTGCTGAGAATTGAACCTGTGTTCTCTGGAAGAGCAGCCAATGCTCTTAACCACTGAGGCAACTTTCTAGTCCCAGGGAAGATTTATTTTTTAGCTGTCAACTCTAGATCCCTGTCCATCACTGACTGAAATAAAGGCAGGAACCTGAAGGTAAGCCTGGTTACTATACCATGCAGCATACCTTTAAGACAAGGAACTCACTTCATATCCAAAAAGATATATCAGGAACCATGGAGGATGCTTCTGGCAGGCTGGCTCATATTCAGCTAGCTCTCGATACAGTTTCAGGACCATTTGCCCAGAAATGGTACCACCCACCATGAGATGGGCCATCCTACATCTACTAACAATCGTGGTAGTTCCCCACAAGTCCATCTGATCTAGACCCTTCCTCATTTGAGGTTCTCTTCCCAGATGACTCTAGGTTAGATCAAGTTGATAGCTGCAGCTAAGCAGGACACAGATGTGCAGTGTCATCTGCAGTTTTAGGCATCCACTGGGGGTTTTGGAATGTAACTGATAAAGAGAAATCACTGTACATTTTTCCTGAGCAGAAATTATCATAGCAATTATTTGATAATTAAGAAAGTTGACTTCAAAAATAGACAAACAAGTTTTAAAATTTCTCATTTTATTTTATGCATATAAGTGTTTTGCTTGCATTTATGTATTTGTACAACATATGTACTCAGTGTTGAAAAGTGAACGAGAGGGCATTGGATCCCCTGGAATTTGAGTTACAGCTGATTTTGAGCTACCATGTGGGTGCTGGGAACCTAACCTCTGCAAGAGCAGCAAGTGCTTTTAACTGCCAGACAACTATCTCTCTAGTCTCCACATTAATGAATTAATCTATTTATTATTATGTAATATTGTGACTTCTGTCTGTGGGTTCAGGGAAGGTCTATATGGTGTGCCTTTGCTTTTTACCTCCCCTCCCCTCTCTTTCAGTATTCAGAGCAAGTTTTCACCTAATAGACAAAGCCAGAGCTCCCTTCCTCCTCTCTCTTCCCTCAGGTCCCCATCCTTCTCTTTCTTTAATTAAAGTAGATAATTTCCAACTAGTACTTGTGTCTCTTGGTGTCCATTTACCTATAATAGTAAAAAGTCAGACAGCAGGATGGTACTGAAATTGCTTCTTTGTTGATTTTCACTTCGTTTTCAGCTTGCATTTACTAAGCATTGACCACACGCAGGTCTTTACTGATGCAATCCTGCAGTTCCTTCACAAATCCACAGCCTCCTGGGAGGATACAATAAGCAAATAGATAATAATGCACAGTGAGGTAGAGATGAAAAGAAGCCACAGGCATCTGAGGTCCTGGAAAGAAGGGGAGCACACCTAAAGGAAGTGATACTAAAGGCAGGTGGGTGATGGGGCAGTGCTCCTCCAATCTGGCAGAACAGCATGGGTAAAGACAATGAGAGCTGAGGCTGGATCACAGGTCCCCTGGAAATTTGTGGGTGAGGCTTTACAGGACAGGGTTTTAGATGACAAGTTAAGGTGGGTAGATTTTGGCTTGAGCTCATGAGAGACTCACAGACGGCTGCTGAGCAGGGGCCTAGAATGATTAAAATGGGACTTTCGAAAGATGGTTACAAAATCAATAACTTAGATTGGATATAAGGGGAAAATTGGCAGAAGGGAACACAGGTTGGGCAGTGGCCTTGGCAATGTACACGAATGAGCTGACTTTAGAACTCTGGGAAATGATATTGCTACATCAATATCTATATTTATATCAGCTATCAAGGGAAAGAAAGGGATTGGGTGAAATGATGCTGGGGCTTGTCACTTGCGTGTGGAAGAATGATAATCGGATTGAAGCTGATAGTACAGATTTGCACATCAGGCGGAAAGACAAACAGAACAGTGCCGATAAGAGCTAATACAAAGAGATTTCTGATTCCTAGGGCAGTTTAAATGTCTTTGGTGTTGGGATGTGTAGGCCTCTTCTTGCTCTTCCTCCACCCTTCTCAGTTCCTTCTTACCTGTGTCCTCCTCCCCTCCTGGACTATTGGCCACATTTGTTCCCAGACACTCTATGAATAGCTATCTCTCTTGCTCTCTGTGACCTCTGACTTTGAGTTCTTGTGGAGCTCCTCTGTTACCTTTCTCTATCTGGGTCCCCATCCCTAGTGTGTTATTTCTTTGCTCCATTCCAAAACATTGCCCTAGGAGGCTCAAGGCATGGTCTACAAGAGACAGCCTGTAGAATGATGATATCCAGAAAAAAATCATTTCGCTTCTATTTGTTATGATTTAGGTCTTAAATGTCTCCAAACACCTATGCAATTTAGGTGTGGTTGCCAGCTTCCAGCTCCTGCGAATTAGTGAAATCTATGAAACACAGTACTAGAAGGTGGAATTTGAAGGACATGCCATTGAAGGAGATGGTGGGTCTCTGGACCCTTTTGTTTCTTTTTTTGCTGTCTGATGAAGTGAACAGTTTCCTCTACTTTCACGCTTCTGCCATGATTGTCACTGCACCACAGGCTAAGTGGGGTCAAGTGAGCTCAGACTGAAACCCCTGACAGTGGGATCTGCATCTAACTCTATTGCACCAGTCCTAATTGGTCTTATTGAAAACCTGGAGCCAGATACTGGGGTAAATGCTGAAAGATCAGAGAGACAAAGGAACAAACCACAGCCTCTTCTCACCTCATCAGCTCCTCAGCTCCTCAGCCTGAAGGACTGAGCTCCTTTCTCCTCCAGCCTTATATTCCTTTCTTTACCCAGCCATATCCCTTCCTGTTTCCACCTCCCTAGTGCTGGGATTAAAGGTGTGTGTCTTCCAAGTACTGGGAGCAAAGGCATGAGACCCCAAGAGTTGGGTTTAAAGGTGTGTGTTACCACTGCCTGGCCTCTATGGCTAGCTAGTGGTTGGCTTTGCCCTCTGATCCCCAGGCAAGCTTAATTTGTTAGATCATACACAAAATATCACCATTTAGGTTGATTTCTTTATGACTAAATACAATCAGATCTGTGGAAAGCTGACTAACACTCTTGTCTTTCCTGCTTCATGTCAAGGAATCTCACAGTGAATCCTTACCAACACACACTTCTAAAGGGGCACTTACCAGTGGAACTGCCCATTGGCACCCAGTGACTCCACCTTTTCATTAGCATGACCTATTATCCACCATGTCTCACCGACAGGACCGAAGGGTCTTGCTCACTCCCACTTCCATATTAGTTAGTTCCAAACATTCCTCCAGGTGATACTTCTGTCCATGCTGACCCAGCCCCTTGCCCAATCTTGCCTCCAGTCGTTGTTCAATGCTATATGAACTATTGAAAATGCTTGAGTGGGTACTGATTTTCCCTTTAGGAGAGACTTAGCAATTTCTAGCTACTGACATCTTGTGGGTAGAATCCAGTAATTCTTTTAGATACCCTACAATGCACAAGGTGGCCCTTACAAAAATTACGCTGCCCCAAATGGCAGGAGTACTGAGCTGAGCTGGCCAGACCTAGGAAAAAGGTTACAAGGTACTCTAGACTCTCTCATTCTATTTAGCAGTTGGCGTTTGTAGTCAGCATTTTGCTGTTGACTTCTGGCCCCAACCCCCAACCTCTTCTGTCTAGCACTATGGATATGGTTGTCACACCTCAGGTGCTGCCTTGCTTTAGCTTCACCTTAGTTCTTTTCTGTTGTTTCATACATTTTACCTTCATTATTCCTTACTATATTCCCGATCCTCTCTCTGTAATGTGCCCTGGTATTTAGTCTTCCATCCACAATGGTAGGAACGCTTCTGAATTCCCTCTGTAGGGGTCAATGGACATTCTCTCTCACCTCTGGAGGTTCAGTTTTTAGCTGGAGAGATAAAGCTGTGATGGGCACATAGGAGAAATTTATCTGGTTCATGGGGGCCTCACTCTACCGACAACCCAGAGTGGGTGTAGGAGCTACCTTACCTTTTCAGGAGGTGGGGGACAGTGAGGCTTCAGACAATTTTAGAAGTAGATTGAAGTATTTGGGGGGAGATAAGTGATGCCTCAGGATGGAGAGTAGCTTAGGTCAAAGTTGTCTGGCTCTCTGTGGGCTATTATCTTTTCCGTGAGCTAATCTTTAGGGAACCCAGTTTTCAGTTCTGTAAAGGAACTTGTCTCTTCCTTGAACTAGCAAGAAGGCTCAGAAGTAAAAGGTGCATGCCCCTAAGCCTGTCAACCTGAGTTCAATTCCAAGGACCGGAATGTTAGAAGGAGAAAACTGACTCTAGCAACTTACCCTATGACCTCCACACACATGGCACTCACAAAATAAGTTAAAAAAAATTAAAAAGTCCTTTCCTGTGTTTTAGGAGATGTCATGGTTTAAATGAGAGTAGCCCCTATAGGCTGTTATGTTTGAATACTTGGTTTCCAGACAGTGGAACTATGTGGGAAGGACTGGAAGGTGTGGTCTTATTGGATGAGGTCACTGGGATGTATTACTAGGGGATGGGAAGGGTGAGCTTTGAGATTTCAAAAGCCCACACCATGCCCAGTCTTGCTCTCTCCGCCTGCAACTTGTAGATCAGATGTGAGCTCTCAGCTTCTTCTCCAACATTGTGCCTGCTGCCATATTGCCCACCATGGTGAAACTGTGAACAAATCCCTAATTAAAGGCTTTATTCTATTAATTGCTGTTTCCTGAGGCCCAGTTCTTGTACAAATATGGTATTTTTTGCTACTTTGTGATTGTCCTCCAACTGTGAGATTCTTGGGAATGGGATTGTGTCTTTTACAAACCTAGCTGTGTCCCCCACAGCAGGAGCACAGTAGACATTTAAAACACAAACCTGACTCATTGGTCTTGGGTGAACAATAGATGAGTGAGCCAGTCAGTACATGGATGAGAAAAGCAGAAGCCTGTGTTTCAGAACTTAAGCTCAGGAATTCCTGTGTCATGGTGCTATTGCCCCACCAGTGGAAAAAAAAGTTAAAAACATAGACATCAGCAGCTTAACACTGAAAAATCAGTGATCTACTTAATGTTAAGTGTGTGATACTTTCATGTCAAAGAACATTTGGTTGGCTAGTATCGTGCTTATCAAATTTGCAGTTACACAGGGATTCTCTGGAGGTGTGGTAGATTGAGTGAGAATGATCCCCATAGCCTCATGTGTTTGAATGCTTCATCTGCAGTTGGTGGAACTATGTGGGAAAAATTAGGAAGTATAGCCTTATGGAGGAGGTGTGCTTTCTGGAGGAGGTGTGTCACTAGGGTTGGACTTTGAAGTTTCAAAAGCCCAAGCCATTGCCAGTTAGTGCTCTTTCTCTCTGCCTCCTGCTGGTGGATGAGATATGAGCTCTCAGACACTGTTCTAGTGCCATTCTTGCCTGTCTGCTGCCATGATGTTCATAGACTTGTTCTCTGCAACTGTAAGTAAGCCCCCAGTCAGAAGCTTCATTTATTTATTTATAGACAGGGTCTTACTATGTGGTGTTGGCTTTCCTGGAACTCACTATGTAGACCAGGCTGGCTTCAAACTCACGGAAATTCACCTGCCTCTGCCCCTCCCCTCCCCGGCCTACCACATGCAACACCACACCTGTCCTTTATAAATGGCTGTGGACATGATGTCTCTCCACAGCAATAGAAAAGTAACTAATACAGAAGTTGGTACCAGGGAATGGTGTATTGCTGTGACAAGCCTGACCATGCTGGTTTGGGGAGGAATGCAGAAGACTACCAGGAATAAGTGGGGCTTAATGGGCCAGTCTAGCAGGAGCCAGGAAGACTGTAGTGCTGAGAGTGCTGTGGCCTATAGAGGTTTCGGAGGATGACTGATTAGCAAATAGGCTAAAGACAGTCCTTGTGGTATTTTGGTAAAGAGTCTGGTTGTTTTTTGCCCTGTCCTAAGAATCTGCCTGGTGCTAAATTGAAGAGTTTGTGACTGATTTCTTTGGTAGAGATTTCAGGACAGCCTAATGTGGACTACACTGTACGGTTATTAGTAATCACTCTTTTGCAGGTCTACAATGAGGAAGAGCAAATGGGACAAAAGGAAGTACAAAAAGGACAGCTTGAGGAGAACAGAGCACCAGGAAATTTAATATTGGAGCCAAGGCTTGTGCGGAGGGGGAAAAGGAGATCCTTGATGCTAAATGGACTAAAAGGGAGTGTTGCCCTCAAGACAAGCTCCCACCCAGCTAATCCTGCTACTTGAAGGAAAGCATCAACTAATGAACATTTATGCAAATGTAATTCAAAGAGGGAGCCCTGCTCCATACCTAGCAGGCAGGAGAATTTAGCAGCATAGAGCAGGAGGTCCAAGCTTTAGAATCAAGAGGATATAGTAGCAAAGGCGTTATGGACTCTCCCTCTTTAGTTAAGAAAAGCTTCTGAGGCCAGGTGTGTGGCAGGGGAGTCTCTACATGGAGGTTCAGAGAGGCCATTTGTGGAGCTGTGAAAGTGAAGCGTGGGTTGCTTGGAGACCCCAGGATGTTGGAGGTGCCAGAGCCATGTCTTCCAGGGAGAGCTTCAGACAGGGAATGGACCCACCAGTCAGCAAAGCAGGAAGGGCGGTGCCTTCTGAGTCCTTTGACATGGGGCACGGAGCTAAAGGATTGAGGATTCTCCCTGCTTTGTCCCAGAAGTTTCTCAGTACTACTTTACTCCATTCTTCTCTTTTGGAATGGCAATGGATATTCTGTGCCATTGTGTGTTGGAAGTAGCTGATTTGCTTTTTTTGTTTTACAGAGGGTTACAATTAAAAGATTGTATTGGGTCTCTGAAGAGATCTGAATTTTGTGTTTTGACACAATCCTGAGACTGAAAGACTATGGGGACTTTTGAAGTTGAGCTAAATCTGTTTTACTTTATAATAGTTAAGTTTCAAACCCAGGGCAAATAGCTGAGGTGCCTACTTTATTTTTATTTTTATTATTTATTTATTTATTTAATTAATTAATTAATTTATTTATTTTTGATTTTCTGAGACAGGGTTTCCTGTGTAGCTTTGCGCCTTTCCTGGAACTCACTTGGTAGCCCAGGCTGGCCTCGAACTTACAGAGATCCGCCTAGCTCTGCCTCCCAAGTGCTGGGATTAAAGGCGTGAGCCACCACCTCCCGGCGTTATTTTTTATTTTTTCAAGACAGAGTTTCTCTGTAGCTTTGGAGTCTGTCCTGGAACTCACTCTGTAGATGAGACTGGCCTCAAACTCACAGAGATCCACCTGCCTCTGCCTCCTGAGTGCTGGGATTAACAGCTGTGAGGTGCCTACTTACATATCAAAGTGGACCTGGTCACATCCAAGTTTGCCCAGCATCTTTCAGTCCCTACCTATCACAGGGTATGTCTGGCATATCCTATCCTCTACCCTAAACTTCCCCAGCCCAGGGGCTGGGTTGTTCTTCTCCCAAAGACTCTTCCTTATAGAATCTGTACATTTTGGTTACCCACTCCTTTTGTACCTTTGGCCTCTTGACTCCTGCACCCACCAGGTTTTCTTCTCTTCCCTCTCCCTTCCCCCTTCCCACCTCCCCACATGGCCCAACTCAGTATGGTCATGTCTGCTCTGGACTCTCCCAGATGTATCTGCTCCTACCTATGATCTCCCTTTTATCTATAATAAAATTTCTCCTCCACAATACCTAACAGCAGTCCTGTCCTTTCCTTCCTTCCTTCCTTCCTTCCTTCCTTCCTTCCTTCCTTCCTTCCTTCCTTCCTTCCTTCCTTCCTTTCTCTCTCTCTCTTTCTTTCTTTTTCCTTCCTTCGTTCCTTCGTTCCTTCGTTCCTTCGTTCCTTCCTTTTTTCTACAATAACATGGCTACAAGCCTGTGGGAGGCAGGGAATGGAATGTGGTGACTCAAATGAGAATGACTCCCATAGGCTCATATATTTGAATACTTGGTCCACAGTTGGTGGAACTGTTTGGGAAGGATTAGGAGGTGTGACCTTGTTGGAGGAGGTGTATCACTAGGAGACAGCTTTGAGATTTCAAAAGCCCATGCCATTTGCAATTCTCTCTGTCTCTCTGTCTCTGGCTCATGCTTGCTGATAAAATGTAAGCTTTCAGCTACTTCTGCTAAGTCATGTCTTCCCGCTTGCCTAACTGCTTTCTGTGATGATGGTTATGGACTCACCCTCTGAAACTGAAAGCGGATTCCCAATGAATTTTTTTTTTTTATATGTTTCCTTGGTCATGGTGTCTCTTTATAGCAATAAAACAGTAACTAAGACAGGAATGAAAAATTACATATGAATTAAAATGTTGCCAGGTTGGGAATGTTGAATGGCTGTCACACATCATTGTGACTCATAGATTCTTTGAGGCTTTGAGTTTTCATATGTAGACTTCACTCTGAGGATAATCAACAGTGTGGCTTTGCACAAAACTTATGTCCTTTATCCTTCACAGTCCCCAGCTGCAAAATGTGAGGGTTTGGGCATATCCAGCAGGGTTCCCACTGCATTTATTTTATTTTATCAAGTTCAGGAGTTTGGATGCTTAACTTAATTAAAAGGGTGTAAATGGCATCCTATAGAAAGAGAGAACTAAGGTGGGTGACTGATGAGTACATAATTCAAACAAGAATTAAAATCCATCCAGCTCACAACTGAAGATGCCAGCTGGACTGAACATACACATCAGGGAAGTCAGGCAAACTTCTCATCAGTTTCCACAAACTTTAACGGCTGCCACTCATGCTTATTCCATCTCCAGAACAGTCAAAGCTTGTGCTTGCCTCAAGAGAGCCTTGTGGAATAGTTGTTTTGAAGGCTTCTGAGTGCCAAGGCTGTGTTGAAAATGCCCAGGAGTTCTCTCTTGTGCCTGGCATAGGAAAGACACTTGACTAATTGTGCTATGCTCAGTAAAAAATAAAACCTGAGGGTGAATACATTTGTAAGAGGCTGCAAGTTCTGTTTCTTTGTCTTCCTCTGCAGAGTCCCAGTGCTCATTAAAATGTTAAAGATCCAGAGAATCCCTGCAGCAAAGAGACTGGCTAAGGTATTTACAAAGCAGTTAATTAACATCAGACTTCAACAACCCATTAGCTAAGTTGGACTCAAAGTCTGACAATTCCTTCTCCCAAGTGATGAGCACGGAGACAAGTGTAAATATCCAGGAGTTGTAATAGAAAGTTGATATTGCCAAACATCTCTGTAAGACACGTTGGACTTCTTTCTGTGAGTAGGCGCGGGTCAGCTCTGGTATTATCTGACTCCTGGTGAGTTATAGTATGATTAGCATATTTTGTTCACAGGAATCAGACTGTAGTGCCGGACAGCTGTGAGCAAACAGCAACATACATTCAGTAAGGTTTCTGTGGTGGTTTGAAAGAAAATGGCCCTCAAAGGGTGTGGCACTAATGGGAGGTGTGGTCTTATTGGAGAAAGTGTGGCCTTGTTGGAGGAAGTGTGCCACTGTCAGAGTGGGCCTTGAGATCTCCTATCATCAAGCTACACCCAGTGAGACAGTTTACTTCCTGTTGCATGTGGGATCAAGATGTAGCCCCTTCTCCACTCTCAGGTCCTTCTCCAGCACCATGTCTGCCTGCATGCCGCCATGTTTCACCATGATGATAATGACTAAACCTCTAAAACTGCAAGCCACCCTAAGTGTGTTCCTTCATAAGAGTTGCCATAGTCATGGAGTCTTTTTACAGTAATAGGAACCCTAAGACATTTCACAATAAATTTAATTTATTTCTAAATAAATAAATAATTTATTTTGTTTTATTTTGTTTTGCTGTGTTGATGATCAAACCTAAGGCCCTAAACATGCTGAAGTTATTCTCCCAGCCTAATAATTGGAACTCATTGTGTAGATCAGTCTGGCTTCTAATCTATATACATCCTCCTGCCTCTGTCTCTGAGTGCTGGGATTAAAGGTGTTTACCACCACATCTCACAACGATAGACATTTTTTTAAGGATCTAGTTTACAGGTTTTCATAGTCATTACATTTTTTTGTCATTAAATTTTTTTTTGTGGTGCACTTACTTGAACCCCACAGTGAACCCCAACTCTAGTTTCTAATATTTAATAGAGTATCAGGGATATAATTCATTTAAGATGATTCAGGATTTTCTACTTTGGACTCCTTCCTATACATTTTCATAAGTGAGAATGACTTGTACAGGTACATAGATATGCATCTGTAAACATATATATTTATGTATATGTTTAGAGAGCTGATAGATAGTCTTGTTTGGAACAAATTCTGTATTTTTTTCATTTCATTTTTTGAGACAGGGTTTCTCTGTGTAGCTTTGGAGCCTGTCCTGGAACTTACTCTGTAGATCAGGCTGGCCTTGAATTCATAGAGATCTGCCTGCCTTTGCCTCCCAAATACTGGGATTAAAGGCATGTGCCACCAACGCCCGGCTAAATTCTGTATTTTGTATAGTTATGATCTGGTGCTATTACTTGGCAATTGCCAGTCCCTCAAAAGAAATAAAAAGTTGTAATAATTTGCGCAGAGAAAGTATACTTTAGAGAGAGTTCTTTTTCTGACTTATACTCAAAATTCTATACTAGCTCTTTGGTGACCTACAGTAATTAAGTCCATTTTTGAAAAGCTTTGCTTATAGATAATCTTTGACCCACAGACTTCAACTAAGTAGGGTTCACAGAAGCTCACAGAGACTGAAGTGGCAATCATGGAGCTTGCATGGGTCTGTGCCAGGCCCTCTACATATATGCTATGGTTGTTAGCTTGGTGTTTTGTGAAACTCCTAACAGTGGGAGTAGGGGAGTGTCTAACTCTTTTATCTGTTCTTGGAATCGTTTTCCTCTTATTGGGTTGCCTCACCTAGCCTTGATATGAGGGTTGTGTCTAGTCTTACTTTATCTTGTTATACTGTGTTTGGTGGATATTCCTGGGAGGCCTGATCTTTCTGAAGGGAAACAGAGATCTGGGGGAGAGGGGAGGAACAGAAGAAAAGGGAGGAATAGAGAGAAGATAAACTGTGTTCAGGGTGTATTGAAAACAACAACAACAATAACAACAATAATAAACAAACAAACAAATACAATGCCTTTTGTGTATGTGTTTAACATGCATAGCATACAGTCACTGTTCAGCTTGACCATTATGACATGCAGGTGACAAATTGTTCAACATCAAAAAAGTTTAAATGAAGCCAGTGTTAATAATATTGACTAAAACAGTAGTGTGACTCCTATCTTGTTAATAATGAAACATATTTTATTGTATCAGTATTTCTCTTTAACAGAAACTGAGTGTTGATGATGGAGGTATTGCTAGAAGCATGGGGACCAAGAGTTTGTCCACACTTGGTCAGAAATATTGCTGCTCAAGCACTAAATATAGCTCATAGAGAATTATATTTGAATATCTCAGCAAAGCTAAAAAAAAATAAGAAAATGTTGAGTCTGTAATCTTCATATCATGAACAATACAGGACTGTCATGTATTTCAGACCCCTGTGGCCTTTCTCCAGGGTTTGTCCAAAGAACAGTCCACTCACACTAGCCCTGAAAGAGAGTATAAATCCCAAGGAGCTTTACTGCTCAACAAAGGAGTCTACCTTATCACTGCTGGATTTGAAGTTCAGGCCATGCATTTGATGATACCCATAAGTTTCAAGTTAAAAAAAAAAAACTGAACTAAAAACAAAACAAAGAATGATAGTTTTCAAAGCATTTCCATTACATGTTTGTTTAAGTTAAGGTTCACCAAGGTAAATGGCAAATAACGACCCTGCAGCTGTGTGTATTTGCAGTCTCCAGTGATTCTTAACAGAGCAGAGGGGAAATTCAGCGTGTCTGAGGAAATCAAATTCCAACCTGCCCTTTGTTCTATAATCTTTGTGTGAATATCACAGACACACCAAAGGGGGCACAGGCTGTTTTGTTTGCGGTTCAGTCACATCATACAGCCGTGATTGTCAAAGGCCTATCTTCAAGTGTGTTTCTGACATAGATCCTGTTTTCCTATTAGATAACACAGGGCCCACAAACAGGGGAGGGTCTCTCATATTGCACTTGGAGGTCTTAAAAGCATTGTATCTATTTATGATGGTCTCGTGTCTTCCACTGTGAATTTTGGGTAAGAGCTGTTCCCTCAACACACGGGAAGAATTTAGGTGAAAAAAATGGAAGAAAATGCATGCTTGCTTTCATCCTGGACTGGAAAAGTGCTGTGAGAACTACTACTAAGAAGCAAAGACAGCCGGGCGTTGGTGGCGCACGCCTTTAATCCCAGCACTCGGGAGGCAGAGGCAGGCGGATCTCTGTGAGTTCGAGGTCAGCCTGGGCTACCAAGTGAGCTCCAGGAAAGGCGCAAAGCTACACAGAGAAACCCTGTCTCGAAAAACAAAAAAAAAAAAAAAAAAAAAAAAAAAAAAAAAAAAAAAAAAAAAAAAGAAGCAAAGACAGGGACTGATTGCTGTGATGATGCACCATGACCAAAATGCAAGTTGGGGGGGGGGATGGTTTATTTAGTTTATGTTCCACCATTATAGCACACCATTGAAGGAAGCTAGGGATTCAAACAGGGCAGAAACAGGAGCTGATGCAGAGGCCATAGAAGGGTGCTTCTTACTGGCGTGCTCATCATGGCTAAAGCCTGCTTTCTTAGAGAACTGAGAACCACCAGCCCAGGGCTGGCACCACCCACAATGTACTGGGCCCTCCCCTATCAATCAATAATTAAGAAAATGCTCTACAGGTGGAACTTATACAGGCATTTTTCTCTATTGAGGTTCTCTCCTTCCAGACGACTCTAGTTCATGTCAAGTTGATATAAAACCAGCCAGGACAGTACCTGAGGTCACCACGGTGGGACTAGCTCTGTAAAACCAGCTGCACTGCAGCTCCCTTCTGGGTGAGACTTGTTGTAGTTTCAGGGAGAGCAGAGGACATTGACTGAGCCATGGTGGCCCAGGGCCAGCTTGCTGAGTACCTGTATCCAACCCACATGGACAGAGGAAACCCATCCTGTGCCCCTAGCTGACAGGGCTCCCTCCTCTTGGGGAGCTCCTTATCACTGAAGCCATTTCAGGTAAAGACTTGGGATGAAGAGGTCAAAACTAATACAGATGAATATGGTCTCCTATTAGGAGTCTTTGTCATTTTAGCATTTGTTCTAAACAGTGCATATGTAACACATTGTCCCAGGCAGCGGGGTCTCAATGGGGGCGAACCACCTGCAGGAGAGAATGAAAGGGATGGGGAGACAAGAAGGAAGACAGCAAGACAGGGTTCTGATCAAGCTGCAAATTTTATTCTCCTCAGCAAGGCTTATATAGCATGGGAGGGGGAGGGGGCAGGAAGGAGGGAAGGGGTACGTGATGTGCTGGATGTGCAGCTGAGGGGAGACGTGCAAGTTGTGAAGCTGCAGAATGTTGTGCTAGGTGGTAAGGTCACTGGTCAGGGCCCATTGTTCTGTTGCTATGCTACCTGACCTACCTGACCTGTTCTTTATCTTTGGGGGCATCTGGTTTAGGGCCTGTGGCTTGTTCTCTGGCCTAGCTAGTACTTTTCCATGGTTCATGTTTTGTCCCTGACAACGCATATCCTCTAATTTATCTGGATAGTATTTCAATATCAGATATAGTACCCACTGACAGAATTAAAGGGGATTTACTCACCTGTGTTACTTTAGTGCCTGAACTATTCTAAGTGGGATTTGATCCTGTATCTTCTAATTAACTTGTTTGCTTCATGAGTATGGTACAGGTCAATGCCGAGTATCACGAGACTTCTATCACTCTCCACCTTATTACTCCAACAAGGCCTCTTGCTGAACCTGGAGCCCATCAATTTGGCTAGACTGGCTGACCACTGAGACCCTGGGATCCATTTTGTCCAAACCCTCAGTGTGGGGGTTACAGAAGTGCATGCCACACCAAGATCGTAACCTGAACTTGAGTCTTCACGCGTGTGTGGCAGGCATTTTGCTGACTGAGCCATCTCCCCCACCTGATTCAGAAAAATTCTGACATCTATCCTAAATCTACTGTTGGGCTATGTCAGTCTGTATCTGTGTGTGGGTATGGCTGTGTGCATGTAGTGTTTGATCGTGCCTCTGTATGAAATATGCACATACATGAACATATGTACACACATCTGGATGCATGGGAGTAAAGAAAATGTTTTAGGAAAAACATCTGAGTTGCATCCCTTGGAAAAGCAAGGAAGTGTGAGCTTGTAGACCTGGATTTGGGTCTAGTTCACATGCATCTTCTGTCATTTGTGCTCTCTGGAATTGCTGGTGAGTCATAGCACCTGGCAGAATAGAACACTTTGTAACAGTCTTGCAGAATAAAAAATGATCTTAAAAAGATCTATTTATTCTAAACTCCAAAGCAAGAGCTAAAAAAAAGGTAGGATTGCAAAAATGTCTCACACCCTTAAAGGATTCTCTTCAAGACAGGAGCATTGTAACACCTGAGCATTTAATGGGCAGAGCTCAACTGTCAGCCATTTACAAATGCCTATGATCACTTTTCTGAGAGTCACAAAGTCCCAGAAATCAGAAAGGAAGGCAGCCTCTGAACAACCAGTGCAGGGGTCTGTTTATAAAGAGAAAACCTTCTCTGGAAGTGTGGTTGCTTGCATACCTGATGATAGAAAGTTCCCCCATATGTAAAGAAATGTATATTTTAAGCTTCAGAAGAACAAAAGGCACTTCATGGCCTTAGCCAGCTTCATGCTAGATGTGAGGAAATTTCACCAGTTGCTGGTGATGCAGCAGGATGGTCTGGTTTTCCTTCGGTTGCTAAGGTAAAAAATTAAGAAATCGATGCAGCTGAGCAGACTAACACTCTTTATACATTCTTTAAATTTTCATATGTGTAAAAATTCCCCCAAAGAATCAGAAAGAAAGTTATAAATGACTGGCCTGCTGCCATCTTCCAGCTATTTCTGTATCTTCTGGTACAACACTTCCTGGCTATGGAGGATTTAAAATAAATGTAGACTTTTCTTTCTCTTCAAAGATGCAGCTTTTGCTTTGAATTCCTGCGGCGACAGCTCTTTAGTCTCTCTCCACAGACTGGCTTCAAAGATCTATTTCCTCCCCTGGAATTCACACGGACCTGTGAAGTGTGGTCCCTGCCACTCTATGGGTAGTTTTGGAGCCGGTATGTATTTCCTGCTACAAATGGCAACACTCTTGAAGAGGGTGCTTGAGAGCTTCCTACATGGAACTTATCAATATTTGATAAACTTTTACTCTATAAATATTTCCTCACAGGTAGTCATTCTGCTAGTCTAGTTGTGAGTTTTAATAGTAAAAGAGGAAAATAGGAGTCTTGGCCTTGCCCTCCTTTGGTTGACAATCATGCTGAAAGTCACAGCAATCCAACAGTCACAGGGGCAAGTGCATTGCTCTGCTCCATGGAGGGGAGGTAAGTGCTGTCAGATCCTTCACAGGGACAGTCAGGGACAGCTCTCAGAGAAGTGCACTGAATGTGAAGAGGGGTGACTGAGCTTGGTGAAGGCAGGGTAGGGTGAGAAGCTGCTGCAGAAGGCTCATTTACAGGATCTGAAAGCCATATAGTAGGAGAGAATAGTAATACGGTACCGTTCAAGGAATTAGAAGGTGTCAACAACAGGATGACAGGAACATGGGACAAAGGCAGATGCAGCCATTGAGTGGATCAAATCATATCAGCTTTTGGGACATTTTATTTAGGGGTGAGGCTTGGGGTTTGCACAGTCAATTTGCACTTCTTACATTTTTTTTTTCTTTGAGTCGGGGTCTTTCTTTCTAACTAGCCTGGCCTTGAACTCATCTTCTACCTTTGCAACCTGAGAGCTGGCCTTACAGGTGTGTGTAACCATGGGCAGTTTGCTATGGAGAAGACCATGTTACATGGATAATCAACACTGCTCATCTTGGTTAAGTTCAACATCAGGGCAACAGGCTGATGAGTTCTTTCCACTGGTGGGGGTTACCTGGCTCTCCACTCAGCAGAGCAGAGCCAACAGTGCATGGAGACAGAAATTCCTTAGTGGGAAGAGATGGGGGGCCCCACCACCCTTCCCCTTCCGCACAGGTTGAAAATTTTGTCTCATGTTATTTCCCTTCAGCTTTCTGTTGTAGTTCTGGGAGGAGAGGTATCCTGCAACAATGTTTCTCTATTCCATTTATTTAAAAATACCTTTTAGGGGGGCTGGGACCACTGCCTAGGAGTAAGGCTTTGCTATGGTTTAATGCTCTAGGCTTCATTCTCGGGGGGGGGGGGGAGCTTTTTTTTAATTACTGCTGCTTCACTTTTGAAAAATGTTTTCAGTGAATATTAAAACCCTGAGTTAAAAGCTTTGTCTTTGAACATTTCAAAGGTCTTTCCTTATCTTCCGGTTCACATGGTCTCTGGGCATGCAATAGTAATAATTCTTACTCTTTTCTCCTGTTAGGCAGGGTGCCTCTAACTCCTGACTTTTAAGAAACTTATGTTATTTGCTTAGCTTACAGAGTATTGGTTTCCGTATGACTTCTTCACACATTTTTAGTTGTGGTTACTACCCCTCCCTCCACACACCCCCACCTCCTTCCCACTCATACCTTCCACTCCCTTTGCCGGTTAAGTCCTCATGACTTTTAGGGTTTCATCATTATGTGGTCTTGATATATCTTGCTCAGAAATTTTCAGGATTTTTTTGGATCTGACAATTAGAAAATTTCATCAAATTGGTAAGAAACTAAAGGAACAGTTAATTCTTCGAATATCTGCAGTGTCCCAACTCCTCTCATTTTGGGGACTCTGTATACACCATCGAACTATTCCATGTTTGCTCACAGCTCAGTGAGGCTCTGCTCATTTTTCCCTAAATTTTTCTTTGTGTTTTAGCTGGGATAACGTGTAGTGAATTGTCTTTAATTGCTCTAATATTTGCTGCTGAGTACGGATTGACAGAGGCAACATAGCAATTAAGGGAAGAATAAGTTGACTTCAGCTGGAGCAGATTGACCTTTAGTCAGGACAATGGGGGGTAACAGTGTCTCCCCAGGAATAGGGACAGTGTGTGAATGGCACAGGCGGGGGTGGGGGGGGGGGGGGGGGTTGGGATTCTGGGGGCAGAGGGTGTTCTTAGGGTGGAAGATTCTATCTGCAAGTCTCTCCTTCTGCACTCTCAGTCCTGTAATTACCAATGGAACGTGATGCAGTCTGGTCAGGGGTGGAGGTAGGAAGGTGGGGGGAGTGGAGTGGGTGATAAGGGTGGGTGGGTGATGTATGGGGTGTGGGGACGGGTGTTTTTCTCAGGAGAAGGGAGATTTCTTAGTTTAGGAGACCACACCAGCCTTTGGTCAGGAGCTTTATGGATTCTAGTGACCCATAGAATCCATAAAGGTAGTCAGCGAGTCCTTAGTTTAGGAGGTCATAGCTGACTTTGGACTTCCATGTCAGAAGCTTCCTGGAGCCCAGCAGCCAACAACCAGACGTTCATAACTATCAACAATCCTGCCTCCCCACCCCTATCCTTCGCCCTCCTTAGACCTTTGGTTCATTAGACCTTCATTTTTTCTTTCCAGTAATTAATCTTATACTCAGTTTTCAATTTAGAGATTGCAATTTTTAAATTTCCCATTTTAGCTCTGCAGAGTTCTAATTTTTAAGTTTCTATTTTTCTGTCGAGACATTCTATCAGTTCATCTATTCTCTTCATCTTTCTTCTAAGCCTTTGGACATAGTTTAAACAGCTGTGCTGACACAAACATATGCATGCATAGGAAGAGGGAATCTTAACTGAGAATAATGTCTTGGTAGGATTGGCCTGTGGGCAAGTCTCTAGGGCATTTTCTTGATTAATGATTGATGTGGGAGTGCCCAGCTCAGTGTGGGCAATGCCACTCCTGGGCAAATGGTCCTGAAGTATATAAGAAAACAGATTGAGGAAGCCATGGAGAGCAAGCCTGTAAGCAGTGTTTCTCCATGGCTTCTGCTTCAGTTTCTGCCTGAAGGTACCTTCCTCAGCTTCCCTCAGTGATTATCTGAAAGTGTAAGATGAAATAAGCTTTTTCCTTTCTAAGTTGCTATTGGCCATGGTGTTAGCACATCAATAGAAACCCCAATGAAGCTGGGCGGTGGTGGCGCACGCCTTTAATCCCAGCACTTGGGAGGCAGAGGCAGGCGGATCTCTGTGAGTTCAAGGCCAGCCTGGTCTACAGAGCGAGATCCAGGAAAGGCGCAAAGCTACACAGAGAAACCCTGGCTCAAACCCCCCCCCCCCCAAAAAAAAAGAAACCCCAATGAAGACAATAGCTATCTTTGGGCCTGATTATACTGGCCACTTTACCTTAGTTTTTCTATTAAACTTTCTACTAAACTTCTCATTTATGCTGGACATAGTGAAAATTTTACTGCTATGTTGGAATTACACTGATTGTCTTTAAAAGGTTTGAGTGCTTTCAAAGAATATTTTATTTATGATTATTTGTGTATATGTTTGTTTGTCTGGTTGTGTGTGTGTGTGTGTGTGTGTGTGTGTGTGTGTGTGTGTGTGTGTTAGTACACAGTCCCATGGTGTGCATGTGGAGGTGAGAAAACAATTTTCTGGAGCCAGTACTCCCCTACTTTTAAGTGGGTTCCCGAGATCAGTTTAAGGTTGCCAGGATTGCAGAGAAAGCTCTTTTACTGAGGGGCCATCTCTCTGGCCCCAAGTTGGAATGTTAATTTGAATGACAGTTTAGTAGCTGCTAAGTATGACAAACTGGATTCTTTTTTTAAAGCTTTGTTAAGGTAGGGCCTGGAGTGTTACTAACAGATATAAAGTATAGGACCAGAGTAAGACCCCACAATTTTGGGGTTATTGAACTCTAATAACTGAACTATTGTTATTATTGGATGGGACCTTTCTGTGTATCTCAGGCCTTCTTGCCTTTGCCTCCTAATAATACTAGAACTAAAGTTGAGCAATGCCACTAAAGTTGAACTGATGTTTGAGGATTTCAGAGCGGGTGATTCTGAGCTAAGGGAGTGCTCTGCGTATTGCTCAGCAGCACCCATAACCTCTCCTTATTAAGTATAAGCAGCAGCCTCAAGATTGTGACAACCTCAAAAAGGCTAAATGTTGCTAATGCCCCCAGGGGATGATATTGTTCACAGCCAGGAACCAGTGAGAGCACACTGTCCTGGATGAGCTACTACAGCACAGCAACCTTTGCCGGAGCTTAAGGGTATCAGCTCTTCAAACGGTTAGGGCCTAACTATTGAATGTTTAGAACTTGGAGATCTCCATTCAGCATACAACTTTCCCATCTTTGATTGCCTTAGACTTTGTGCGGTCCCATGCTGCACAACGTGTTAAGGCAGATCTCCAGGTAGATATTTGTAATTTTGTCTGTCCACCTCGGTCTTTCTCTGTATCCTCCTATGGAAATTCTATCCTTCTTAGCATCTTAGAATTCCAAGCTCAGATCCTCTTTGAGTAGTTTTATAAAATGCCCCAAGTAGGTATCTTGGGTGACTGTAGTGCTCTTTCCTTGTGCTTCTCTTGATGATTGCATGCTGTGTTGTTTGCTTTCAATGACATTTCAAATTCATTTCATGCTTTATCTGCTTTAAAGTTACATCCATTTATTTTTGGGCACATGTGCATGCATGCGTCTGTGTGTGTATACTCACACAAGTGTGTGCCATAATTCACATGTGGAGGTCAACCCCAGAGGAGTCAGAGAACAACTTGCAATTCGATCCTCCCACCATGTGGGGCCTGCGGATCACACTCGGATGGTCAGGCTTCATGGCAAGAGCCTTTAACCACTCAGCCATCTTACCAGCCCCTTTTATTCATTCATGTAGTTGTTTACTGTGGGAGGCAAGTCTAATTATAACAAATGGCTGTCTCTTCACTCTATAGGTGTATTGTTCAACTGATTATTAGTTTTCAGAGGACACAGTTACTGTCAGGCACGAGAAGGCAGGGATGTATAACATCATGAAAATAAAGCTATTCTTTGACTGCCATGGCATTTAAATTTGGCTTAATTGTTCCCGAATGGTGATCACTGCAGGATATAGCAGATCTGGACCCTTTCTGATATTTCAGTCTGAAAGGCTTCCACAGGGGCTCGTATTTTGAATGCTTGTTCCCTGGCTGTTCATGATGCTTATCCATCACTGTCAGCTTGACTGTACTTAGAATCACCATAGGAACACACCTCCCAACGGGTCTATGAAGATGCTTCCAGAGAAGTTTAACTGAAGGGGAAGACCACCTTGCATGTGAGCAATACCATCCTATGTGCTGTGTTCTAGGGTTGCCTGAAAAGGAGAAAATGGGCCGAGCACCACTTTCTACTTTCAGAGTGCAGAGGAAATGTGACTAGCGACTGTTCCTGCTGCCACATTTTCTCTGCTAGGGTGGTCTGCATCCCTCAAACTGACTCGAAACTGGCCCTTCTGTTTTTTTTTTTTTTTTTTCCCGAGACAGGGTTTCTCTGCGTAGTTTTGGAGCCTTTCCTGGAACTCACTCTGTAGCCCAGGCTGGCCTTGAACTCACGGAGATCCACTTGCCTGAGCCTTCCGAGTGAGTGCTGGGATTAAAGGCGTGGGCCACTGCCGCCCCGGTGGCCCTTTTGAGTTGTTTTTTGCCAGGTATTTTTTTCCACAGCAAAGAGAATGTACCCACTGCAGTGACGGCGCTGTTTGGGGAGGCTGTGGAAGCTTCAGGAGACAGGACTCCCTGGCAGAAGTGGGCCACGAGGAGTGGGGCTTTGAAAGTTGTTGCCTGGCCCCTGGTTCTCACAGTGCTCTCTGCTTCTTGGTCCTCTGTGATGTGAGGAGCCTCCAACAGTTGCTCGTGTACCCACAGGCCACTCTGCCAAGTCCTTCTCTGCTGTGATTGACAAAAATTCTGTGAGATTGTGTCCCAAAATAACAATTGATTTTTTCTTCAGTTGTTTTTGGAAGGTATTGCCGTCGCTAACAGGTTTTCCTCAAGTGATAAAAGTTGTTCATCTTTTTCTCCTTTTTTTCCTTCTGGGTTCCCCAGGGCCAACCCTGGATGTTACACTGCCTCCGTTCCCTAGTCACAAATACACTCTGCATATAAGAAGTCAGAGAGATGCCTGGTGCCCTCGTCAGTTCATTTTTCAATTGGTTAAATGAATTTCCTTGAGAGAGAGGGAAAAAATGATATCCTAGAAAGATGAGTGATGTGGGTTCTGTTTTGAAGTCAAAAGCTTGTGAGTTGTTGACTGACTGGTGCTTCTCTGAACCTTAGGGACATCTTTCCTAATGCTGCTACCAGTTCTAATGTCCAAGAGACTATCAGAACATGGCATATGTTTACCTTTCTAAAGAGGGTGATCAGAATTTAAGGGAATGCATCCTGTGTTTCATTCTAGAGATTGAGTGTGCCAGCATATATAATTGTGTGTGTGTGCATATGTGTCTATGTATATGTATGTGTAATGTGTTTCATCACTGTGAATAAACATGTAAGGAGATAATGTGAATATGAGGTGTGTGTGTGTGTGTGTGTGTGTGTGTATGTGTGTGTGTGTGTGTGTCTGCACATGTGCATTTCCTGGAGATAATAAATGTGTGGGGCTGGCAAGTTGGCTCAGTGAGTAAAGGCACTTACCACCAAGCTTGACAATCTGAATTTGATCCCTGGGACCCATGCACTATGTATAGCACATCTGTACCTGCCCACACACCATAAATAGATAAATACAATAAAATTTTTTTTAAAAAAAGAAATGTGTGTAGATATAGCATTATGGAATTGTTACAGGGAGTGTACAATGTGCAAGAATATGAACAGTATGTAATGTGGACTAAAACTGTTGTATTAGTTGGTCACCAGCACCACAAACATCTGTGTGTTAGTTTCTCATTCAGACCCTATGCAATTTTAAAAAAAAAATTTTAGAGACAGGCTTTCTCTGTGTAACAGTCCTAGCTGTCCTGGAACTCGCTCTATAGACCAGGCTGGCCTCAAACTCACAGAGATCCATCTGTGTATGCCTCCCGAGTGCAGGATTAAAGGCGTGCACCACCACCACCACCACCACCACCACCACCACCACCACCACCACCACCACCCAGCCTCCTATGCAATTTGTTAAAAGCAAGTCTCATTGTATTTTCCTTTTCTGCTTTTAGGAAGAAATGTCTTATCAGAACCTCAAGATATTATGGAATGGGGATGTAGTGGCATACCAGTTTAAAGATACTCAAAACTTCTTGAGGTATCATGCCCCTACCTCTTATGCTTTGTTACTTTGGCCATATACATGTCTGTTCATTTTTATGATTACATTGGTAACTTGGGAAGAGGTAGCATTCAAGTCTGAGCAAGAAGCAGACACACTGTTGTTGGAGTTGAGCCCTTCAGAAGGAAGTGCAGGTAAAGCTTGTCTGTGCTTCCTGGAATTGCACTCATGAGTTATTCCCCCATGTGCTTCCAATAGGCTCAGGTCTGTAACTCTCCTGTGCAGCTAACAGCTAGTACGAACTAGTCTTCACAAGGATACATTTATCAAGCTGATAATACTTGCTCACTCTTCTTTTCAGTGATGATTTATTTAACTCTTCCAACTAATTTAAATTTAATAAAAAAAAAAAGAACTTTGCACATTGTTTTACTGAAGCAAGATTCATCATCTATGAAAAAAAACCACTGCAGTATTCAAGATTAGTGCAAAAGTGGCAGTAACTGTTGCTGGATTTAATTAAAAACAACAAATCATTTGGTCAGTGGTAATGGATGCTCTACACAGCCCATTGGCTATGTGGTGATATAAGATGCCAGTGTTTTAATCTTAAAACATTTGACTAGACAAGATCGTTGACTAGATGGCTCTGCTTTCTCTGTCCAACATAGTGTCGTTTGATAAAATGATGGCTCTCCTCTGACACTGGGACCAAGAGAGTCTACTGATCCAAGGAATGTAGCATGTTTCCCTCTAGGTGCAGAGTTAGAGGGAAGAGGAAGGAGAAAAGCAAAACAATAAAATAGTGCATTTTACAGATGAAGGTCAGTACCCAACGGGCTTTGTTTCCTGTGACGTCAGAGGCTTTGTTCTCCACTGCTCTCACACATAGGGGGAAAGTGGGCTAAAGTGTGTTTAGATTTACATGTAGGGTTCACGGTGAAGCACCATTCATAATTTGGAATTTCTAAAAGACACTACTCCTCCCCCCCTTTTTCCCCTTTTGGCTGCTGGCCCAGGGGAAGCTTACAACCTGATTATCTTCAGGATTGGAGAGTAGGGACAAGCTCTTGATGAATGAGAGTGCTTGTTCATCCACATAAAATGTCCATGAAAGGGAGCTTTTCTCTTGAAATATGCAAGGTTTTTAGGTTATTTTTTCTTTCTTTCTTTCTTTCTTTCTTTCTTTCTTTCTTTCTTTCTTTCTTTCTTTCTTTCTTTCCTTCCTTCTTTCTTCCTTCCTTCCTTCCTTCCTTCTCCCCCTCTCTCTCCCTCCCTCTCTCTCCCCACCTCTTTCTTTTTCTTTTGAGACAGGGTCTCATTTCTGGCTGTCCTGGAACTCACTATGCAGACCAAGCTGGCCTTGAACTTACAGATATATGCCTCTCTCAGCTTCCTGAGAGCTGGGATTAAAGGTATGAGCCACCATAGCCAGCTTAAATTATTTCAATAAATAGGTGCTGCTGTTTTTACTAATCTGCAAGAAACCCCTGGAGATGTCCTAGAAACCACAGAATGTACAAGTATGTAAGTGTCTCATTTTTAAAATACAATTGGTTTTTATAGTATCAATATTTGCTTTATTTTATCTATCTATCTATCTATCTATCTATCTATCTATCTATCTATCTATCTATCTACCTGTTATGTATTTATTTTACATCCCAGCCACTTTCCCCATCCTCATCTCCTTGCAGTCCCTCCCATTCACCATCCCCCTGTTCCCATCCCTGAATCCATTCCTCCTCCTTTTATGTTTAGGGAAGAGCAGGTCTCCCATGAGTATCAACAAAACATGGCATATCAAGTCATGGTAAGACTAAGCACCTCCTCATTATTAAAGTTGGGCAAGGTGACCCAGTATGAGGAGTTGGGTCCCAAAAGCCTGTAAAAGAGTCAGAGACAGCCCTTGTTCCCACTGTTAGGAGTCCCACAAGAGGACCAAGCTATACAACTGTAATATATATATATATATATATATATATATATATATATATATATATATATACAGTATGTCTAGGTCAGTCCCATGCAGGCTCCCTGGTTGTCAGTTCAGTCTTTGTGAGCTTCTATGAGCTCAGATTAGTTGATTCTGTGAGTTTACTTGTAGTGTCCTTGACCCCTCTGGCTCCTACAATACTTTTTCCTTCTTTTCTATAGGACGCTCTGAACTAAACCTAATGTTTGACTGTGGGATTGCATTTGTTTCCATCAGTTGGTGGATGATGCCTTTCTGATGACAATTGAGCTAGATACCAATCTGGTCACAGGAGATGGCTAGCTCAGGCTACATATCCACTAATACTAGGAGTCTTAGTTGGGGTCATCCTTGTAGATTCCTAGGAGATTCCCTTGTGCTAGATTTTTACCTGACCCTGAAATGTACCCCCCTTTCCAGTAGTCTCTTTCAGTTCTCTCCCTCTCTACCCCAACCTGATTACTCATGTTCCTGTTCCCACCTACCCTCAGTTTACTCATGAAATCTCTACTATTTCCCCTTCCTAGGGAGATCCAGGTGTCCTCCAATGAACCGTCCCTGTTACCTAGTGTCTCTGTGTCTGTGGATTATAGCATAGTTATCCTTTATTTTGAAGCTAATATCCACTTATGAGTGAGTATATACCATGTTTGTCTTTCTTGGTCTGGGTTACCTCACTCCAAATGATTTTGTTTTCTGGTTCTATCCATTTGCCTTCAGATTTCCTGGTGTCTTTGGTTTTATTTTTTTGGGTGTTCACTTGGAAGCCAAAGCTAAATATAACGTGCTTTTGTCCACTGATTAATCTAATTCACCACTGTGCCAGACTCTTTGTGTGGGTGCTGGGGATTGAACTCAGATCCTTACACTTGTACAGTAAGACTTTATCAACTAAGGTACTTCTGTTGCTCCTCTTTTCTCCCCCTCCCCATCTCTCTCTCTCCCAGACAGGGTTTCCTTACATATTGAAGGCTGGCTTCTAACTTACTTTGCTGTGGATATCACTCTGCATAAATAAAATGCTGATTGGCCAGTAGCCAGGCAGGAAGTATAGGCGGGACAAGTAAAGAAAAGAATTCTGGGAACAGGAAGGCTGAGTAAGGAGATGCTGCCAGCCGCTGCCATGAGTACCAACATGTAAGATACTGGTAAGCCATGAGCCATGTGGCAAGGCATAGATTGTAGCAGGAACCTTAAAAGTTCTTATTAATAAAATCAAACCCGAGGCGAGTTTTTGGGGTCCATGCTGGTAGATCAGAGAGACAGAATAAGCCACAGCTATCTCACCTTGCCAGTTCCTCAGCTGGTCCTGTTTCCTCAGACTGGAAGCTTCTGTGTCCTCATCCCAATAGCTCTCAGCTGAACTGTGTTGCTCCAAAGCCTGAAAGCTTAACCAGCCAAAATCTTAACCAGGCCAAAATGCTTCTAGTTTCTCACCCTCACGCCTTATATATCTTCCTGCTTTCTACCACCACTCCCTGGGATTAAAGGCTGGCTTTCTGGGATTAAAGGCGTGTGTCACCATGCTTGGCTTTTTTCCAATGTGGCCTTGAACTCACAGAGATCCAGAGGGATTTCTATCTCTGGAATGCTAGGATTAAAGGTGTGAGTGCCACCATTTTCTAGCCTTTGTATCTAGTGGCTGTCTGTTCTCTGAGCCCAGATAAATTTATTAGAGTACACAATATTTTGGAGAACACAATACCACCACAATAGATTTATAGAAATTTACAGAAATGGGTTAATTTAAGATGTAAGAACTATATAGCTAGAAGCCTGAGCCATTAGGCCAAACAGTTTAAAAAATATAAGAGTCTATGTGTTTATTTTATAAGTGGGCTGCAGGACTGCTGGGGCTTGGTGGGAGCTGGAGAGAAGCTCTCTAGCGACAAATGGGCGCCCAATGGTTGGCAAGAGTTTCCACTTAAAACCTGAGAAAAAAGATTCTAAAACAGAGCTAAAAACAGCTTCCTAGTTGTCTCTCTCAAGTTAGTGGCAACCTGCAGGTTTGAGTTACTTTATGGCAGGTTCATGGCATTTGGGCTTGACCTACACTATGTTACACAGAGGTGCCTCCATGCTGCGCACTATGCTGTGTGTTGGATATAGTTTTTGCTAGTTAAAAAAAAAAAGAGGTTTCTGGGATACACACTGCTTTGATAAAAGCATAGACCCACTATTTCTAAGAGCTGATGGCTCCCAGAGCTGGCAGTAAATGTACCACCGCCATGCTGGGGAGCTGAGGTGGGCGGAGCCAGCAGCCACAGTGCCATTTCAGTCTTAGAATGCTGCAGTTTAAAGGAATAGGTTCACAATAAGACAGATTAAGATGGAAATAGTTTACAATGTGTGTAAAATATACATAGGCTTGAAAGAGACAAAAAAGGTGACATATACAGTTATATAAAGTAATACATAGTTTTAAAAATAAAGTCTTTAAAGAGACAGTAAAGGTAGTATAAAAAATAAGCCACGTAAATATGGATATTACATAGAGAATCTGGATTGTGTTGTCTTTTGGATTTTTTTTTTTTTCCGAGACAGGGTTTCTCTGTGTAGCTTTGCGCCTCTCCTGGAACTCACTTGGTAGCCCAGGCTGGCCTCGAACTCACAGAGATCCGCCTGGCTCTGCCTCCCAAGTGCTGGGATTAAAGGCGTGCGCCACCGTGTCTTTTGGATTTTTAACTGCAGAAAAACAATTGATTGTAAAAGCTGTTTAGTTAAGCCAATATATATATTTTAAAGATACCTTAACTTCAAAATTTGGATCTAAAGATAAACATATCTTTGGATCCTCCTTTGGAAAGGAGGCTCTGCTTTTGTTTCCACAGAAAGCCAGAGGCTATGGATTTGTTCCAGATTAAGATACATCAGGTTTGACCAGCCAAGACCTCCTGAAAGGTCTCTGATGACACCATGGCCCAGATGATCCAATATCCAGAATGGTTTCAAGGCAACTGGCTCAGACAATACACTCTCACGGACTACTCCATAATCTTAAAATTTTCTTTGTGTCCCCGTAAGATACAGTGCCCTTGTCCAGCAGGAAGTAGTATGAGAAACTATGCCCAAATTCCTGAATATACCAAGCTGGCTTTGGAGATGGAATTGTCTCACTCCTTCTCTAAACCCAAGAATACTACTAAAAGAAAAGGTTAAGAGATTCTTGGGTCCCATATCAGAAGACCCTTCTGGTGTGGGACAGAGAAAAACCAATATTTTTATAAATGCAATCTCTTTCTAAAGAAAAAAAAGAGGTTAGTATAGACAATGATAGAATAAAAAGGTAGATTGTTGAACCTACTTTTAAAGAGCAACACCTTGTTTAAAATGTTTTACATTGCTGTAGATTTTACTTTATTGATACAAGTTTAAACTTAATTTTGCTATACTGTATATATATTTCTACTTTCATTTGAGGTATTATGTTTATGTAACTCATTTAGACTGTAATGGATAATTAAGAAATACAGATTAATAATTAGTCTTCTATGATAGTCTAACTTGTAGCATGTTAGTTAAGTTTTTTAGGTATACATAGATATATTTCAGATAGATAGGTAATCTTCAAACACTTCAAAGACCTACAGAATATGGCATTTAAAATGTTTTAAAAATTTAGACTTTCTGAACAGTGAGACATGTCTGCTCCTGGCAGTACCGATTTACTTCAGAGAGGAGGATGGGCATCGAAGACACTCTATATGGAGTTTATCTTCTTCTTGGCAAAAATAGCTATTTGGGCAAGAAATGGTTTTTGCCTGGACTTCTTGATTGACTGGACATGCAGGACTCATAGGAAGGTGACCACTGAAGTTTGCTTGGCAAAATGGTCCTTCAGGTTCTTGCTTTGCAGAGGAAACTGCCAGACATTCTACAGGACACAGAGAGAAGTGACTGAGATACTCTAGGCCTGTAGTTAATTTGAATGCACCAACAATACTGAGAAACATTAGGTGACTGTTCAGGCTGCCAGCTTTCTCTGTCTACCCTGCAAGACTCCCAAAATTTGCTTGCATCCTTCTCCCGTTTCTCAGGTAATAGTATATCCTTCTGGGGTCTTTGATGTAGTTAAAGACTAGATAGTTATAATTTTCCTTAGTTATAATAAAAGATAAGTTAGATATGAAACCTTATACTCACAAATATAGGATAGATAGGATATCTTCTTTAATTTTGCCAAATACAAATAGACTAGATATTATAAATAGACTAGATACTGTAACTGTAATTCTTGCTTCATAATTACTTTGTTATATGTAATTTTACTATGTGAAAGTTAAAACCTTCCTTTTTGAAAAAAAAGAAAAGGGGAAGTGCTGTGGATATCACTCTGTATAAAGAAAATGCTGATTGGCCCTGTATAAAGAAAATGCTGATTGGCCAGTAGCCAGGCAGGAAGTATAGGTGGGACAAGCAAAGAAAGGAATTCTGGGAACAGGAAGTCTGAGTCAGGAGATGCTGCCAGCCACTGCCATGAGTACCAACATGTAAGATACTGGTAAGCCACGAGCCATGTGGCAAGGTATAGATTTATATAAATGGGTTAATTTAAGATGTAAGAACTAGATAGCTTGAAGCCTGCCATGGCCATACAGTTTATAAGCAATATAAGTCTCTGTGTGTTTATTTGGTTGGGTCTGAGCAGCTGCGGGACTGGTGGGTGAGAGAGATTGTCCTGTCGAGGGCCAGGAAGGACTAGAGAAAACTTCAGCTACATTACTTTCCTCTTGTCTTAGCCTGTTGAGTGCAAAATTGCAGCTGTCTAGTACCACCCCTGTCTTGAAGGATGTGTATGTATGAGCACCATATGCTTTTTCACAGAAAGTTTGGCCAAGGAAGTTTGGGCTCCTGCAGACTGGATGATGTGTGCACACAATCACTTCTTGCAACAACTACTGGCTCAGTGGATGTAGGATATGAATTTTCTGACTGTTGGTTCCAGCAGAGCTGGGTTATAGACACAGTTTTTAAAGCTGGGTGTGTGTGTCTCACATCCCAGATGCCCTGTCTTGGAGCTCATATTTCAGTTTATCTGTCTTTCTTCTTATGGCCTTTGATCTTCAGTTTGGCCTACTTTTGCTTATTTTTGAAAAAAAGATTAATTCTGAATGCTTTATTCTCAGCTGATGTGTAACTTTTTTAAGGTTATTAGGTTACGGATGAGTATATAGTAATAGAACCAGGGATTCCACATCTTTTAAGATTCCTATGCCTAGAGCCAAGGTATGGGGAAAGAAGGACCACAGTGGTGAGGCATACCTGTGATCCCAGTACTCAGGAGCCAGATGCAGGAGGATCCTGAGTTCAAGGTCATCCTGGGCAACAGAGTGAGACTTACTTTAAAAAGTAAGAAGTAAGCCAGCAAATCAGCCTGATTTCCAGACAAAGACGAAACTTGTTCTTTGTCAGGTCAGATTTTGATCCAAGATCAGAAGCCTTTTCAAAGATAGAAACTGGAGTCAATTTTTAAAAATCTTTTCCTTTTGTTTTCTACAAAGTTATATATATATAAAAATATAATAGGGAAATGAGAACTTTGCCAGCTCTATCACTGACTCTGTGAAGGTGGGATTTTCTTCCCATGAGGGAAACATCAGTTTGTCCCTGCGAGGGAACAGGAAGCATGGCTGTGCAAAAGCTGAGTGTTTATCTAGAAGCACTGCTCCCATTTTGCTCAAGCTGTAATTTAGATTGTAAACTAAGGCAGCTTCCCTGAGCAGAACTGAGATTTACGGTATGGCTTTTGGTGGCCAACATCTCAGATTCATGGGCTCTGAGTGTATAGACCACAGCCATATCTGATATTTCTGGAGCAGGAGTGTTGTTTTTCTGTAGCTCAGGCCCTGCTGTTCTGTTTATAACTGCTACTAAGTACAGAGTTCAGAGAGTGGAACATGCTGCATGGTGGCTTAAAGCCAGTGAGGTAGAAACATTGGCACAAATGGATCTCAGCCAGCTTGAACTGTGCAGAGAAAGGGCATTTACTGGGGAATAGGACTGAAGTTTAGGTAGATAAGACTTTTTTCTAATCAAATTTTATGGAGATAATTGTAGTTGACATGTAATTGTGAGAAACAACATACAGATACATGAAGGATTCCTTACTTGCTTGGTTTCCCCCAGTTTTACCTTGAGAGTCATATCGAGAGAACAGTTTTTGCAACCAGGACACTGATCTTGGTAAAAACTCACTGTTCTAATGTGTGTGTGTGTGTGTGTGTGTGTGTGTGTGTGTGTGTGTGTGTGTGTGTGTGTATGTGTGTGTGTGTCTGCATGTGTGTGTGTGTAGGGCTCTCATTTCATGTATAGGTAGGTAGGTACTGAGGAGCCAAACAATGAAGGACTCTGAATGAGAGGACAGAGAGGTTCCTGTGCTCTGGAGACCTAGGTGAGGTTGAGTATAAACTTTGGGTGGTAGGAGACTGTTTTCGCAGAGGGCTGCTCAGGTTCTAACACCCATTGAGCGGGCTCAGCATGTATGCATAAGAGCTGGGGCTCATTTTCCTTCTTGCAGTGTTGGGGATGAAACATAGGCACTTGCTGCCTTCCAGGGCTCCACTGCTTAGCTGCATCCCCAGACCACAGCTGAGGTTCTCATTAGGTTCTGCTGCAAACTTTTCTGTTTTTCTACTCCTCGAAATAAGGAGAGGGATGTAACCACCTCAACACGTGGGAGACAGACTCAGCTGTGGACTGTGTAGCTGTCACGGAGCCTACTGTGAGGACTGCAGCATGTGTGTGTAAGAAGAATTCATGGAGATTGAAGATGCTCATGGCTCAGTGAAAGAGTAAGAGGACTAACTTCGTACAGTTCATGCATCCTCCAGGTGAAGTTAACATTGGAATTGGTAGACACAGTAACATACATACAGTGTGAGGGGCACAATCCAGTCTGTAGAGGGCCTGCAAAGAATGAAAGGTGAGATAGAAGAGAGTCACTGGTTTCTACCTGCCTCATTGCTTATGCTTGAGCCACTCTTCTGTGCTCTCTCTCTCTCTCTTTTTTTTTCTTTTTTCTTTTGGTTTTTTTTTGAGACAGGTTTTCTCTGTGTAGTTTTGGTGCCTGTCCTGGATCTCACTCTGTAGACCAGGCTGTCCTCGAACTCACAGAGATCCTCCTGGCTCTGCTTCCTGTGTGCTGGGATTAAAGGTGTGCGCCACAGCCGCCTGGCTTCACTCTTCTGCTCTTTAGTGGGATTTATAGCATTAACGCCTCCAGTTCTCAGGCTCTTAAACTTGGAATTATACCACCTGATTTTCCTGAATGTTTTGAAGATAGCAGATCGTGAGGCTGTTTTTCAGCCAGTCTCCCCTCCCCTCCCCTCCCCTCCCCTCCCCTCCCTCCCCTCCCCCTCTCTCTTATCTATCATTCTGTCTATTGTGAATGAAGATTCTCAGAAAGCAGCTGTATGTTGTGGGATTTCTGCCATTCGGACAAATGATCAAATGGGACCGCTTTAGCCCAATGGGCGTGGTCTTCTCTGAGGATATGTGACCCTTTAAGAATTTGTATGAAGGGAGTCACTCCCTCTCTCTTGAGCTGGTCAGAGCAGACTGCAGGCAGCGGAGAGGAGAAGCATGGCTTGCAGTTTGGTTCCCATTGCCCTTGGGCAGAACGGCAGGCCAATGATAGCAGTGTCCACCTTATTCTGTGTCGTGAGTGTGCCTAACTGATTTTATCCTTTAATCAATCTTGCCTGATCCAATAATCCCAAGTCCCGAAATACATGTATCTTCAAAGTGAGAAAATTTCTCAAGACTGATTAATTGATTAGAACTTCAGTGATTATGAAGAGTTTGGAATGTTCCAGGTACAGAACCAAATTAAAATTTACGTTGTGGTAAGGGTCCTCCCAGAGCAAAAGGAAGGCAACATGGCATAATTAGTATTTTGTGTGCATCTGTATGACTCTGTCATGATGCTATAACACAGACCACTCAATCAGAATGTACATTGTGATGTAAGGGAAACAGGGAAGCTAAAATGTACCAGGGAACTAACGAAAGATATATAAGAAAATGTTCCTTGTGTATGTACTTGGAGCTCAGCTTTTGCACATGAATCCATTGACCAGTGTTGGCACAAGCAAGACTTGCTCTTTAACAGGGAGCCTCAGCATCCTTCTCTCTGTATAAAAATCCCTTAACATCTCTTGGTGATTCTTCTGGGATTTAGAGACAATGATTCACTTCCCTTGTTGGCAGAATGTGAATGGTGGGATGATGGGAGAGGTGACCTCACCTGGTGGTAATGGACCAGCTGATCCATAGGGGAATATTCTTCCCTGTGTGCTGGAACAAGGATTCTGGGACCACAAAGGACCCAGTGAGGCCCAGCAACCAGCCAAGGGATTGCTTTCCATTAGACTGCCAACATCCAGTTTCATTTTGGTATGTCTGCCCCTAAGTGGCAGGAGAGCCTGACCACCTCCCAGAGTAACCCAAGTAGTCTCAGGAGACAAAACTGCATGAAGTGGCAGGTTGGAGATTCTGTGAGTGTGAGTTAGATGGACAATGGGAGAGCTCTAGTTCAACCATAAGTTGAGGTAACTGTGGAATCTCAATCTATTGTCAATGGCAATCCTCATATGACTTATGGTGGCCCTTCAAATGATCCTGATGTTGGAGTTTATGTAGTCCCACCAATGCTAATAGGTACCTGAAATTTCCCCAAGGAGTATGGCCAGTGATAGATGAAGAAATTGCTTACCCCTCCTTTCCTGTTGTGTGTGTTACTGTCATCTTTTAGATGGACAAAATGGGTGTCAAGCAAAGTAGACCCCCCCTTAAAGTCTATAATAAAAATTTTCAAAAAGGCATATTCTTAGTGTTGATTCCTAGAAAACTCTGTGCATCCTGTAAAATATATTGGCCTTTATTAGGAGTGGGATAGCCCTCTGAAGGATCACCAGATAAAGAACTAGTTAGCAGATTGTTCAGAACTATCAGGGGAGAGGGTCTCCGGTACCAGACCAATTCTCCTACAATGACTGCAGGCAAGACATAGCCCTTTTGTCCACCTTGGCTGAAAGCCTGTGTAGAAGGGAACTGGAAAATCTTGATGGCCCAGATGAAGTCTCCTTCAAAATGCTGACTAGAACCAGGAAGCCACTTTTGTCTGGGGAACAGGAGAACTCTCTCCCACCTTGTGTTTTACTGTATTCTCCATTGCCTCCTACGCTTCCCACACCCACCACAACTGAAGTGTCCACCAAAGAATATCTACACCCCTGAATTCATCCATCTTGTGAAGTCATTTGAGTTACCTGGATTGGGGCCGCTCAGAACTGCCGGTCCTAACTCTATATATTCCAGCCATGAAATAACAAGAGGCCTTTGCTGACAATTTCCCCTCCCCACAGGTACCAAGATGCCTTACAAATGCAACTGAGCAAAGCTTGTGGGGGCAGGGGTCACCTACTATACTATAATCAAGATGGCTCATGTCCTGGCTAGTTTTATGTCAACTTGACACAAGCTGGAGTCATTTGAAAGGAAGGAACTTCAATTGAGAAAATGCTTCCATAAGATCCAGCTGTAGGATATTTTCTCAATGACAAAGATGGGGGGAGAGCCCAGCCTATTAGGGGTGGTGCTATCAGTGGGTTGGTGGTCTTAGGTTCTATAACGAAGCAGGCTGAGCAAACCATAATGAGCAAGCAAGTAAGCAGCATCCCTCCACGGCCTCTGCATCAGCTCCTGACTCCAGATTCCTGCCCTGTTTGAGGGTCTGTCCTGGTTTCTTTAATGATGTGCTACAATGCAGAAGTGTAAGCCAAATAAATCCTTTCTTCCCCAACTTGCTTTTTGGTCATGGTGTTTTATCACAGCAATAGTAACCCTAATTAGGACAGCTGGGCACAAGGGACCAATGCTTCTTCACATTTTTTTCTTTCACCATCACTGAGGTCCTGAACTGGAAGTTTTATTTATTGAGAAACATCAGGCTGTGACTGATCAATGCAGTCCATCATTCAGACCTACAATTCCACATAGACTGAGTATCACCAGGTTTTCCTGAGTGTTTAATAGTGAAGAACACTACAGACTTACACAGACCAGACTGTATTGAAATGATTGGAGGAACACTCCTCAGCAAGGACAAAAAATTCCTCGTCTTCAGCCCAACATCAGTTTCCCAGGGAACACCACCACTGGGACCCTAATGATGGCTGGAAATTTCAGATGCTCAAGCATTACCAAGAGGCTCTTTTAAGGGGCTAGGAGGAAACAGAGCCAAAGGCCATGAGCATGAACAAATCTTTAGAGGTACTCTGGGGACCTGAAAAGAGCCTAAATGGATACTGAGAGGCTAAGCAAAGCATTCTCCCTTTGTGCCCCTTATCAACCCAGAAACAGCTGAGAATCAGCAAATGGTTGCTGCAGTCCTTTTTGGTCAGGCCTCAAGAGACACCTAATGCAAACCACAGAAGTTACAGGGCTTTTCTGGAGCGGGTGGTAGCCAAGTATTAGTGTTTATAAGAGAATTTTTCATCAATTGAGATCAAGAGGCCCAACAAGAAGCTGACTGGAAAATGAAAAAGAAGGATGCTTAGGGTCATCCTAGTGGAAGGATCAGGACACTCCCAGAAAGGTGCCCCATTAGGCCAGGGTCAATGTCAGAAAAGGAGCTGCCAAGGACTGTTTTGCCTGGAGATGAGATTGGGGCAGAACCAATGTGCCTTTTGCCTCCAAGGATACTAAAAGAATGAATGCACCTAACAGTCCGAGAATTATCACACAGTTCCTCATCATAGTATTATATTACACAGTATACCTGGATGGAGAGGAGAGGCTAGCTGACTAAGGTATAGCACCAACCAATGCGCAACTATGAGGCCTGTCTCAGTTACTTTCATATTGCTGTGAAAAAATACCATGGCCAAGGAAACTTACAAAAACAAGTGCTTAATTTGTCTTGTACATTCAGAGGGCTAGAGATCACGATGGCAAAGGCAATGTACAGCTGAGAGCTCACACCTTGATCCACTACCATGCATAGGAGACAGAAAGGAGGGGAATCACATGAGTTATCTGAAACCTCAAAGCCTACTCCCAGTGACACACCTGCTCCAACAAGGCCACACCTCTTTAATCCCCTTCATCAACTAAGGACCAAGTATTCAAACATCTCATCTATGGAGGGGGCATTCTCATTCAAATCACCACATTCCATTCCCTAGCCCCCCTCCCTAACTGCATTTAGTCCAACTTCAAAAGTCCTCATAGTTTTTTTTTTTTTTTTACCACCTCAACACAGTTTAAAAATCTAGTCTATCCTGAAACTAAAGGCAATCTCTTAATTGTAATCTCATCTAAAATAAAATACTTTTTGAGCCAGGCAGTGGTGGTGTATGACTTTACTCCCAGCACTTTGTGAGGCAGAGGCAGGTGGATCTCTGTGAGTTTGAGGCCAGCCAGGTCTACAGAGTTAGATCCAGGACAGGCACCAAAACTACACAGAGAAACCCTGTCTTGAAAAAAAAAAAGAGAGAGAAAGAAAGAAAGAAGGAATAATACTCTGTGTATTGATTTGGTAGCTGGATGGCAAGCCCCCAAAGAACCAAAGAGTAAAAGAGTTAAAAACACACACACACACACACACACACACACACACACGCGCAAAAAAAAAAAAAAAAAAAAAAAAAAAGAACTACAAGTAGCATGACTTGTGTAAGTATAAAAAGCACTGAGGACAATTCCTTAAACAATGACTTCCCAAACAAAAAGAGCAACTTTTCTTGGAAAGATGCTTGTGAGTTCACATAGAAAGGCTTGGCATTGAATACAGAGGGAAGCAAATTCCTGAACAGGCACTGTTCAATCACCCTTTGCATGCTCAGAATGGCCAATGGGTATGCCACCTGGACAGAGAATGTAGCATTTTGATAGCAGAATAATGAGCAAAGCTCAGTCTGCCACCCCGATGAGTCTGAATGACTAAGTCATTCTGTCCCTTGTAGTTTTCTTGGTGGGGCTTTATTTGAACAGAAAGAACAGCTCCAAGAAGTTTTAAAGTTATTTAAAGGAAGAGAAACCACTTTCTCCACAAATGATTGTCCCTAAAAGACTCTTCCTAGCATGCAGGGGAGGACTTCTTCCTGCCTGCTTGTCTTCAATCCTTGTTATTATTTTACTGCATCTTCTTTTTGGCACCTTTGAACGTTCCAGCTTCTGCCTTCCACTCCAGGCTGCTGAAGATTCCAACAGTGATGTTGGAATCTACAAGTGACATCCACACTTGGCTGTGAGGAGGAGCTTGTGTGTGAAAAGAAGTTATAGCAAGGGTTATGGCTAGAGGAGGCAGGAAGTAGGGTGAGTTCACATGACTGAGGCAGGAGAACAATGAATTTCAAGCCAGCCTAGAAGATACAGCCAGATGTGTCAAATCAGAACAAAACAAGCCATGTTCAACGAACATGTTTCTTTCCTGTGAGATTTGCAAATGTCTCCACACAGCACACTTTTAATTGCTTATCTCTTGGATAGCTCTGAAATTCCCATTGGGCTCTAAAAATAGAAGCTTAGATATTTCCCAAAGGTCCTCCCCAAACAGCGTATTTTAATACAAGATTTTAAAAATTATTCTTGACAATTTCATGTGTATTTTGATCATATCTAACCCCCCTCCCACTGTCCCCATGAAACTCACAGTTGAAGAATTCTATGAAGTTGAACTTCCTGGCCACCAAACCAGCACCAGGCAGTCTCTGTACCTGGTCACCTTTTCACAACAAAATCATGTCCTTCCCTGTTTTATTTAGTAATTATTTTGAATTGAACACCAGACCTTGCCAGAAGTAAGAGTTCAAGCAATCACAGAAACTATAGTAAATATAGAACATATAACCAATTTATGAGCTTATGGTTATTCCTTAGGTGGTGATTAGTTGTGACCACTTGTAGTGATATAAATGCATTACTTTTCAAGAGTCCTAAAATTAATTGTATTTCAAGTTATTCATCATTTTAGGCTGTCAACTGCCTTTTGTTTCCACAAATCTTTTGTGGATAAAGACATTTTGATGCTGCTAGGAAATGGAAGGATCAGTGTTCCATTATTTTTACATTAATAATCATGTTTTAAATTATCTGAATTCTCTCCCTGAGGAGAGACACTGATTGTTCTCAAATTATAAATGTCTACAATAGTCTTATCCCTCTGCACAAGCCAGCTAGAGAGATATATTTTCCATGAAATTTTGCAACACAAATGTCTCCCAAGGCAACAGCAGAGATAAATTGTGATGAGAGCCAAAGAATTATTGGATAAGTGGGTTCAGAGGCTGAGCAAGATGGGTTGAGTTTTTTATTTGTAAAATTTGATATTGTTAGGTAGAATATTGAATGGGGAAATGGCACAGTTTCTCTTTTGCCTCATCAGACACATCTGCACATATAGAGAAGTTATTAACCGTGTTTCTAGCTTCTGTAATGAAGTGCTCCCGTGTCACATACAGTCAGTGTTCCCTGCTTGCTCTAGGCAACCTCTTTCCAAGTCCCTGTGTTCCCAGTTCTCTCGCTGCCCATCCCATCACCTCTTATCACCTGTAACTCTCTTGTTGGGAGGGGACCTTCTCAGGGTGGTGATGTGTGTACTTCTCAGTACAAACCTATCCACCCAAGGCCCACACTCCAAACTACCTTTATGGGGTCTCACATTCTAAGCCACTGTTTTCCTGGCCTGTTTCCCTCATAGCCAGGTTCCAAACAAAGAAGGGAAATCCTGTGTCCAGAGGCCACTAATGCTATTCAGACCTTCAATCCTGAATCTACATGTGCTCTCTCACCATAACCACAAAGCAGAGAAACTAAACTTGAAGTGGAGTATGGTCACGATTTCTCAAATTTACAACCAGTGACGGATTTCCTTCAGCAAGGCCACACCACTTTCTGAAAGATTGCCACCCAGTAGGGACTAAGTACCTAAATATTTGCACCTTATAGGGGACATTTCTCATTCAAGCCAACCATTATGCAACTGGAAAATATTATAAAACCCTGTATGCTTTAATGGGAAACACACATGGTGTATGAGAACAGATGGAATAAAGCAGAGAATAAAAAGGCTAAGGATCAATCAGAAGGTAATGGTTGAGATGAAAATGCTGAAGAGACTTTAGGTAGCATATTGAAGAGTCACATTTAGGATACACACCCACCCCTTCCCAGCAACACAGCTTAATATCATTCAAACCCTGCAGTTGGTTGCCATGGACCAATACCTCTTAGCCAGTTCCTTTCATTTGAGACTCACCCGATATTTGCCAGTTGCATACCAGGAACTCTCTAGCCACCATACTTGAAGTCATACCTGGAGCTAAAAGATAAGGGAAGGAAATAAAGGGAGATTCAAATAGGAAAGGAAGAAGTTGAAATATCCATCTTTGAAGATGATCTGATTCAACACATAAAATATCCACCAGAAGACTTCTACAGATGATTTAGCAAACTGTCAGGATACAAAATTAACACACAGATATCAGTAGTCTTCCTGTGTACAAATGACAAACATCCTGAGAAAGAAATCAGTGAAACAATATTATCCCCAACATACTCAACATTTTCTTAGAATAAATCTAACCAAGAGAGTGAAAGACTTGTACAATAAACATTTCAAGACACTGAAAAATTAAATTGAAGAAGATACCAAAAGACATAAAGACCTCCCATGCTCATGCATTGGTAGGATTAATATTATACAGAAGACCATACTTACAAAAGCAATCTGTAGATTCAATGGAAATCCCAGGGCAATGCCAATATCATTCCTCACAGAAATTGAAAAATAACACTAAATTTCATATAGAAACACAAAACATCCAAGATAATAAAAAAAGAAAAATCCTGAACATGAAAGCAGAGTAATAAATCTGCTAGAGGTATCACCATGCCAGATTTCAAGTTATACTACTGAACTATAAAAATAAAAATAGCAGGAAATTGATGTAAAAGCAAGCATATTGATTAATAGGAAAGAACTGAGGAGCCACATAAAAGCCAGAACTCCTGCTGCCACCTGCCTTTTGACAAAAAGGCCAACACCACACATTGGAGAAAAGACAGTATGACTCTTCCACAAATGGTGCTAGTCAAAGTAGATAATGTGTAGAAGTAAGACTAGATCCCTGTCTCTCACCATTCAAAAACACAACTCCAAATGGACCAAGAATATCAACGTACAACCTGACACCCTGGATATAATAGAGAAAAATGTAGGGCATATACTTGAACTCATTGACACAGGACTGGACTTCTGAACAGGACATCAATAGCACAGGCATTAAAATGAATAAATGGGCCGGGCGGTGGTGGTGCACGCCTTTAATCCCAGCACTCGGGAGGCAGAGACAGGCAGATCTCTGTGAGTTAGAGGCCAGCCTGGGCTACCAAGTGAGTTCCAGGAAAAGGCGCAAAGCTACACAGAGAAACCCTGTCTCAAAAAACCAAAAAAAAAAAAAAAAAAAGAATAAATGGGACCTCATAAAACCAAAAAAACTTCTGTATAGCAAAGGATACCATCATTTGAATGACAGGACAACCTCCCGAGTGGCAAAAACCTAACAATTATGCATCTGACAGACAGCATCTAGAACTTAGAAAGATCTAAAAACAAAAACAAAAAATGCTAACCATCAAGAAAACAAAAATCCAGTTAAGGGTTAAGAAATGGGACATGGTATCAAACAATGAATCCTCAAAAAAGAAATACAAATGACTAGGAAACATTTAAAAAAATATTCCACATCATTAATTATTATGGAAATGCAAATTAAAACTACCTTTTGATTTTATCTTATCCCAGTCAGAATAGCTAAGATAAGAGAGAGAGAGAGAGAGAGAGAGAGAGAGAGAGAGAGAGAGAGAGAACAAATGTTGACATGGAGTGGGAGAAGGGGAATGCTTATTCACTGCTATTGGGAGTACAAACTGGTGCAACCTGTAAATTCTGTGTGGATCTTCTTCCAAAAGATTGAACTAGATCTATTACATGATCCAACTATACCACTTTTTGGCACGTACCCCAAAGCTCTATATTCTATTACATACTGAAACTTACTCACAATAGTCAGGATATGGAAAGAGCCTAGATGGCTATAAACTAATGTATGGATAATGACATCATTCAGTTGTTAAGAAAATGAAATTATAAAATTGACAGGTCAATGGATGTAAGCAGAAATGATTATTCTGAGTGAGATAATCCAGACCCAGAAAGACAAACATTCATGTTTTCTTTCATTTTGTTGATGTTATATTTGAATTTCTAAATATTCTAGATATTCTGTTCCATTTGGAATATTCATAGTGATCAAGAAATCATTCAGGGTTTCATAGGTGATGTGAAGGGAGAGGAGATTGAGTGGTATAGAGTCAAAGGAGAATAATAGAACAGGGAAGGTTAAATGAGGTAGAGGATGGGAGGCAGTGGGAACACTGGGAAGGAAACCTAACACTAAGGAAATTTTACAAAAGTTGTATGGAAACACACTACTTCAGAAACACACACACACACACACACACACACACACACACACACACACACCTGTTTAAAGAATTTACATGGATTTATCCTATAACAAGGCAACAATGCCCCTACTAGATATCACAGGTTTACAAATAAAAAGCCCCAAGTAAGGAGTAAGTTACCCCTGTTGTAGTTGTTAGCTAGTGTGATTCCATAGCCCCACAAATATTACAGGTTATTGTCAATGCTCTTGGTTACCCTCTAAAATAGTAAGACCCTATTGCTAAAGACATCACATATACTTGAGTCATAGAACATGGAAAACTCAAACTGGTACTGATTTGGAAGCTTCCTTCTTACGGGTTAGCTTTCATAGTGCTGGAAAGTGCTATGTATGATACCAGAGGAGAAAAGTAATCGTCAATCTTACCTAGCTGTGAAGGCCAGGAACTACATTAAAGACTAGCCTGGAGGATATGTCCCCTGGTGCATTAGTAGCAAGAAATGTGATGGGGGTAGCCAACCACTTCTCATCACACTTAAGGCCCTCTACACAAAAAAGAACTCATGCCTGACACAAAGAACCTGTGGCTAGATAGATCTTAGACCATAGGGGAGGATCTACATTTACTCTGCCAAGTAGACATTGTATTAAGCCAACCCCTTATGTCTCATTGGTATAGCCATAGATTAATGCATCTCTTAGCTGTCACCAGAGAAACTGCTTTTTGCAGTAGATGGGTGTTTTGGAAGGGTGTTGAATCTGGGAGGTAATTATGATCAAGATAAATTGTATGAAATTCTCAAAGAACTAATAAAAAGGAGAAAAATGCTTATTTGCCATAATTATTCAAAAATACATTTTTATATTCATGTAGTTGGGAACAATCTATGCTTTGAATCCTTCCATTTATCTGCCTCATTCATCACTTGCTCCTCCTGACTAAAATATTTTTCAGTGAGGCCTGATCTTGTTTTTCTGTCTTGTTTAGTAAGATGACTCAGATATTGTATGAATTTAAACAAAATGTTGGTTATTATGCCCCTACTGTTCAGCAAAATCTTAACTTGGGCACACACTAAGTATTTGTTAAAAAATAATACAGTAAGTCCTCAGCTGAAAAAAAAAAAACATCATCTTATTTTGGACCCATTGAATCGATTTAGTGCTGCTTTGTGTGCAATAAGTTCATCTACTGCAGCACGGGCAGGCTCTCTGAAGTAGAATTTCAGCCCCCTGAAACCAAGCACGTTATCTGCATTGAAAAGTTTCCCAGGAAGTAGACCTAGTAAATGTGTGAGCTGTACTAGGTGACTCAGGCAGGGAGAGAGCCATACCTGACTTAGCGTATGTGACAGGGGTCACTCCTTCCCTTAGTGGGATGAGGCCTGGTTCACGTGCAGCCTATATTGTGTGATAGTAGTCAAGCTCCCTCTGAGCTGCTGGCAGTAGTGCAGTGTGTTTTTGCTCATCTTGTAGCCCTCTCTGCTTAGGGTCTGGGTTCCCCAATGCCATCAATCTAGGATTCTGGATCCAGTTCACTGCCTTTAAAAAGAAGGCAGAGCCAGGTGTGATGGTGTGTATCTTTAATTCCAACATTTGTGAGTACAAGGTCAGCCTGGTCTACAGCCTGGTGAGTTGCCAGGCCTTGTCTCTGTCTCAATACACACACACACACACACACACACACACACACACACACACACACACAAACACACACACACAAACACACACACACAAATACACACACACATATACAAACACATAATACACAAATGCAGGCATAGAAAGTTCTTCAGATACGTAAAATTTGAATGATACATTTTCCTTTTTCTGTTCATTTTCTTTTCCAGTAGAGCTGTCTGGTAGATGTTTAAAGGTGTGCAGTGAAAGAGAATAATCTACAGTTAAATATTGCATCTATGTCAAGAAAAGCAAACAAAGATGAAGTAAATGGAGAGAATCAGGCCAATATATTTTTATTGCTCCTAACTGACCTGACAGGGGAGTTTTTAAGGTGATAATAATCAGCATGTATTGAGTAATTCTACATAATGGTTAAATGTGTTGCATGAATCTTAAAAGTTCTTATTAATAAAAACAAACCCGGGGCCTGGTATTGGGGTGAATGCTGGAAGATCAGAGAAGCAGAACAAGCCACAGGCACCTCACTTTGCCAATTCCTCAGCTGATCCTGTTTCCTCAGACTAGAAGCCTTTGAGTCCTCATCCAGAATGAATCTCAGCTGAACTGCTGCTAAAAGCTAAAAGCTTAACCAGACCTAGTTCCTGGTCCTCACACCTTAAATACCTTCCTGCTTTCTGCCATCACTTCCTGGGATTAAAGGCATGAATCACCATGCCTGGCTGTTTCCAGTGTGGCCTTGAACTCACAGAGATCCAGACAGATCTCTGCCTTTGGAATGCTAGGATTAAAGGTGTGTATGCCACCATTTTCTGGCCTCTATGTCTATCTAGTGGCTGTTCTATTCTCTGACCCCAGATAAATTTATTAGGGTGCATGATATATTGGGGAACACAATATCACCACATAAATGTGGTGAACATTGACAATATAATATGGAATGAGAAGAAAACCCTGGGAATACTCCTTATGTGGTATCTCCACCTTGAGAATCAGGTTGGTGTTAGAGAATGAACTGCATGAATTATAGGTAAGTGTGTATTATTTTAGAGCAACTGAAAGTATGCCACTGTAGTTAACAACATAAGAGGAAAAGATCAACCAAACATTCAGTTGATAACACAGAGGACATCATGTTAAGTGAAGTAAGCCAGACAGAGAGAACTAAATGTCACCTGATCTTACTCAGATGTGAAATCCAACAAAAGGTGGCTTTATGGAAGTTGAGAGGAGTGGGTACTGCAGGCTGAAGAGAACAGATGGGTGGAGATGGGAAGAGATTGGCCAAGGGTCATAGTGTTACTGTTGCTGTCAGGTAGAATAGAGCTGATGCTCATCACACAATAGGATGATATAGCCCACACTAATTTATGTTTCACAATAGAAGGTTCCACATGTTTTCACCACAGGGAAATGATGAATGTTCATAGTGATGCATAAGCCAACAACTTTGCTTTGTTCATTACACAATGTATACATGTATGAAAGCATCACAATGCAACCAATAAACATACATAATTGTTAAGTGTGAATCCAAACATTAATAAGTAGGGTTCAATGTGCAGCTCAGTGGTACAATGATCCATTAGCATGGTGAGATTGTGTGTTCAATCTTAGCACTGGAAATAAAAGAAGGAACTACTAAGTCCTACAAAAGAATACAAGAAGGAGGGCAAAGAAGACATATTTAAAGAAAGAAATGCAATGAATGAGAAGACAGTCACAGGCATGGCAGACACTAATCTAAAGATATAAAAATCATTTCAAGTGTGTGCAAGCAGTCTAAGTACACCAAACATAACACAGACATTATCAATGTGACTTAACAACAACAGAAAAAGTCAACCTGCTTTGTCTATAGAAAATAACTTTAAATAAAAGAGCAATCAGAGGTAATTGGGATAAAGCTGGAGTAACAAACACCTTAGACTGAACAAAAGTCACAACAGAACAAAATGTTTCAGATAAGGGACTTTGCATGTGGGACTACTTCTCCAAGAAGACACAACAATCCTCAACATATACACAAAACAGAACATCAAAATAATGAAACAAAAGATAACATACTGCAAGGAGATGCAGAGAAACCAAATACTACAGAGGGAGACACCAACATCCGTTTTGTAACTGTAAAGAACAAAATTCAGGAAATAAGCAACATACGCAGTCCCAAGGACCGCATGGCTCTTGAGGAGACTCAGACATGTCTGTGGAAAGTTCCTATTGCCTCACATTTTTATAGCATCTTTTCTATGTGTAAGCTTGTTTAGATACACACACACTTAAATCCTTTGCATTACAGTTGCCTACAGTATTCATTGACATAACATGCTGTATAGGCGTGTAGCCTATAAGCAGTAGGCTGTTACATATAATGTATGGGTATTGTAGGAGCTACTGCTTGGTGAGTGTACACTCTATGATGTTTACACAATGTTCAGGGTGCTGACTGATATTTCTCAGAGTGCATTCATCTTCCAATAATGCACGGCTGCTGACAAAAGTATCACCATCACTCAACTGGCTTTGATTGACACCTACATATTTTATTCAACAGGAGAACATACTCTTCTGAAATCCACATAGAAAATTCACCAAGATAAATCACATTTGGGGCCACAATACATATATATGAAAGCAGAATCATATAAAGTACTCTAGGTCACAGTGGAATTAAATTTAGAATCAGTAATAGCAAGATAATGATCAAATAGTTTGAAATCAAAACATATCTTAAATCCACATAGGTCAATGAAAAAGCTGGATGAAAACATTAAGAAAAATATTATGCAGTAAATGAAGAGAAAATTAAGTTTCTCAGAAGCAGATTTCAGACAGGAATTTATGCCACTTTACACAAATGTTAAAATCCAAATACATAAAACCAGTAACCTAAACTAGAAAAAAGAGGAGCAAAACCTAAGGTGAATAGAGGAATATCAATCATAAAAGTTAGATCACCAGTCAATAAAAGTGCAGAAGAAACAATAGCAACTGTGACCAAAGTCAAATCTGGTTTTGTGTAAAGATCAATAAATAAACCTCTAGTTAGGCCAGCCATTAAAAAAAGAAAAAAGAAAGCAACAACAACAACAACAACAACAAAAAAAAAAAAAAACAAAGAAGATACAGATCAACCATACTGAAATAAAAAGGAGATTATCAACGTTATTCCATGGAAACAAGATGGACAATCACAGAACACTGAAAATATTTTTGCCTAAGATGTTGACCACCTAGATGATATAGAAGGAATTTCCTAACAAGCCATAAACCACCTAATCTCACACAAGAAGGTAAATTTAATATGGAAAACCTTCAGAAAGCTCAATATATGTAATCTATCAATGTATACCACATGTTAACTACACTATATTGATTTAAGAAACTGAATCATAGTAATTTTCTAAAAACTAAAAGCAAATCTGAATCTGCCCCATTTCTTCCTTCCTTCCTTCCTTCCTTCCTTCCTTCCTTCCTTCCTTCCTTACTTCCTTCCTTCTTCCTCACTCTGTGTAGCTCAGGCTGGTTTCAAATTTGCTAGCCTCCTGCTTCAATTTTCATAGTGCTGTTGTTACCAGCGTGTAACCACTATGTTGGCCTGAATGATTTTACTGGTCAGTTCTGCCATACATTTAAGAAAGAAAGGCATGGATTGTCTAAGTGTCTTCTGGAAAGCAGAAGCAACAGAAGTAGTTTCTGATTAGTTTCCAACATCACCACCTGTGGGTTATGTACAATACTGAAACATGTTAACATCACTGGGATACTCATCCAACATCACCACCAATGGGCTACCCACAATGCTGAAAGGAGTTAGCATCATTGAGTACCCATGGTACTGAAATCTGTTACAAAGAAAGGAGCACCATCCACAGCAATTTTCCTGAATGTAGGAACAAAACCTTCAACAAAATGCTAATATGTTGAATTACAATGCATAAAGATAGTTATATTGTAGATCCACTGGAATGTATTCAAATATCCAAGAGAGTGTCCATATCAATAAGCAACTTATATAACTACATCAACTATCAGAGTAAGAAGATAACATCAACATGTCAATTAACATAGACTAGAACACAGGACAAAATATAAAACCTGTTCATGAGAAGAGCGCTCAGGAAACTAGGAATGAGAGGGCACTTTCTCAATTTGACAAATGACATTGGCACACAAACTACAGCAAAAGTAGGACAAAGTGATAAAGTAGGAACTTTTCCCTAAGATCAGGACTATGGTAAGGATGTCCTTTGCCCACTGTCTTTCAATATTCCACAGAAGTTCTGGCTACCAAAGTGAGACAAACAAATAAAAGGCACATGCATTGGGACTGAAAAATAAAATTGCTACTATTCATAGGGGACAAGCACTGTTCACAGGGGACAAACTCTGTTCACTGGGGACAAACACTGATCATATGAACAAGCACTGATCATTAGGGACAAGTACTATTCACAGGGACAAGCACTGTTCACAGGGACAAGCATTGTTCATAGGGACAAGAACTGTTCATAGAAGTTATATAGCAAACACATAAGGACTAACAAAATTTTAAAAATAAACCAGAGAAGGTCTGCTGCAATAAATGTTTATATTAAGAGTATAAGGTATAAAGTTTCTAGAAACGTCAGTAAGTAGAATTTGAGGTGAAAAAAATCACATTATGTTAGATCCCCAAGATGGAATATTCATACACAAATCCAATGTGATATATGGGATATTTATATGAGGAAAACTATCAAACTCTGGTGAAGATGTCAACAGAGAGCTAAGTAAATTCAGGGCGGACGATTTCAGACGTGGGAGACCGACAGTTATTAAGTTGTCAGTTCTTCTGATCTGGCTTACAGATTTGATGCAGTCTTGCCTGAAATCCCAGCCAATTTTTCTGTGCATATCAACTACCCAATTCTAAAGTTTTTAGGGTAAATGAAAGACCCAGAATTGGCAACATAATACTAAAGAACAAACTCAGATATGGTAACTACCTGGCTTGAAGAAACACTCTATAATGATAGCAATCAAGACAGAGTAGCTCAAGTGACAGACAAACAGATCAGTGAAATAGAAAAGAGAACCTAGAGGTAGATGCACAGAGTGTGTTTAACTGAACTTTGACTAAGATGCAAAGCAGTTCAGTGTATTAAGGGTTATTCTAGAAATGCTGTTAGAGCAACCAGATAGTGTGATGCTTAATTTCAAGTATCAGATGGACCAGTAAATAGTCTCTAGAAATTCAGTGAAGCATACCCCTGGGTGTATCCAAGAGAGTGTTATCATGTAAGCCTGTGAGTGGAGATCTTTCCCAGCGAGGCATGGCCATTCAATTGACTGGAGGCCCAGACACAGCAGAAAAGCAGAGGAGAGAGCAGTTCTTTTCTTTCTACAGAGCTCATGTCTTTTTTTCTGCCCTGAGACATTTGAACTCTAGTACTTTGCCCTTTGTGCTCTAAGCACCTCCCTTGGGTTATCAGATCTCTGAACTTAGGCTAAGTTATGCAATTGTTTTCCCTGGTTCTGAAGCTTTTGACTTGGACTGAGTCTATCAGTCAGGTTACAGAGAGCTTGTGTGGAAGTTTTTAGCCTCCAAAACTGTGTATCTCTGTAGTGACTAAGGTAACACCATTTAGTCCTGACTCCATTTTGTATTTATTTCTTAGACACTTCTCAACTCTCCACTCCTCAACAGCCACGCCCACCTTGGCAACACATTTGGGCTTTTCATGATCCTGACCATGGTCCAAATGTATTAACCAAAAATAATACAGGCTTAAAATAGCCAACAATGGTACAAATCAAAATTAATTGTCATGTGTCTGCAATAACTACTATATTCTGCCTAGACAAATGTTACAAGGTTACTCTGAGCCTCATCTAACATTAATATAATTGTGGTTTTTGCCTTTAAAAATGTTGTACTGCTGAGATGTGGCACCAAGAGACTCGGGGGCATTAGTCTGCTTTTGATTGCTCTTATACTCTTAATTGGCATAATCAGAATGGTGGTCTGTAATTCTCCTAGTAAAATCCACTTCCCACATCAATATCTGTGCATACATATCAATTGATCCTATCTCTTGGAGACCATGAATTAACCTGGACACCTAGATGCAAGCAAGGCCCCAGAAGAAACCAGCCATGTTACTACCTTGATCTCAGAGTTGCAACACTCTTAGTTTAGGCAACTGTAGCAAAGTAGTATGACATGCAGATGGCAATCAATCACGAAAATGCCCAATAGTCTCAGTCATTAGGGAACTAAACATTAAAACAAATGTACCCAAAATGAAATGGCTAAAATCCAAAACACTGACAATAACTACGATTGATAAAGAAGCCAAGCAGTTGGAACTTCCATTGCTCGGGGAATTGGAGATTGGTGCAGTCACCTTAAAAGGTAGGTTGGTAACTTTTTACCAATCCAAAGATAACATGACCATGTGATCTGGCCAAACTGAGTCAAAAACTTATGTTCATATGAAAATCTGCACTTAAATGTTTATAGTTGCTGTATTCTCATTGCTCCAACAGAAGTAACCAAGCTATCCTTTAATAGATGAGTAGGCACAAAAACTTGCTGTATCTATAAAATAGTGTGTTCTTCAGCAATAGGAAGAATCAAGCAGTCAAGTCACAAAGAGACATAGAAAACAATTACAGATTGATAGAAGATGAAATATTTTGGTCTTAATCAAAGCTAACTATATAATTTTAAGTATCCATCATCCTAGAAAAGATAAAATTAAACATCAGTGTTTGTCAGGGAGCCAGGGAGATGAGGATGAACCGACAATAGAGAAACCACACATTTGGTGTGGCCCTTCTATTCTGTGTGCGTTGTGAAGGTGGATTTGTTACACTTTTGTTAAAACCCACAACTTCACTGCTCAAAATGAGTCCTAGGAAAACTCTTGGCCTTGGTTAATAACAACGTGGCTCAGTAACTGTAAAAAATGTACACTAAAGCAAGATGGCGGAAATGGAGAAAACTTGAATAATGGTGTCTTTCTGCCTAATTCTGGTAGATAGCCAAGAGCAATGCTAATAGCCTATGGGATGGTTTGAATGAAAATGGCCCCATAGGCCCAGAGAGAGTGACACTATAAGTAGGTATGGCCTTGTTGGAGTAGGTGTGACGTGTTGGAGAAAGTACATCACTGGAGGTAAGTTTTGAGGTCTCAGATGCTCAAGCCAGGCTCAGTGTCATTTTTTCTTCCAGCTGCCTGCTGATCCAGATGTAGAACTCTCAGTGACCTCTAGCACCATGTCTGTCTTATGTTGCTATGTTTTCCACCATGATGATAATGGACTAAACTGTAGCATGAATCTTAAAAGTTCCTATTAATAAAAATCAAACCTGGAGCCGGGTATTGGGGTGAATGCTGGAAGATCAGAGAAGCAGAACAATCCACAGCCACCTCACCTGGCCAGTTCCTCGGCTGATCCTGTTTCCTCAGACTGGAAGCTCCTGTGTCCTTGTCCAAATCGATCTCAGCTGAACTGCTACTCAAAATCCTAAAAGCTTAACCAGCTCTAGTTCCTGTTTTTCACGCCTTATATACCGTTCTGCTTTCTGCTATCACTTCCTGGGATTAAAGGCTCACTTTTTGGGATTAAAAGTGTGAGTCACCATGCCTGGCTGTTTCCAGTGTGGCTTTAAACTCATAGAGATCCGGATGTATCTCTGCCTCCAGAAGGCTAGGATTAAAGGTGTGAGTGCCACCATTTTCTGGCCTCTATGTCTGTCTAGTGGCTGTTCCATTCTCTGACCCCAGATAAATTTATTAGGGTGCACAAAATTTTGGGGAACACACTATCACCACACTAAACCTCTGAACTGTAAGCCAGCCCCAATTAATGTTTCCTTATAGGAGTTACTGTAGTCATGGTGTCTCCATTGCAATGGAAACACTAAGACCACTTGTATATCTAGGGACCCTCTGAAGGCTCTCTGGAAATAACTCAAGAGTAGCTATCCCAGACTCGGCACTGAGACTTTTGTTTTGAAGTGTGTGGCTTCTACAAGCAGCATTATTAACTCACATAAGGTACTTCCATTTAAACTTGTAAAATTTGTACATATTTTCAGTTGTGTTACACAGTACTAGGTTTCTGTGGTTTCCATGCATCCTCAGTTTGGGTTGACCATTCCCAAAACTTCTACCTTTCTCCTATCTTTCTATTCCATTCTTGTTTAAAGCTTTCTACCCCAAGTACTCCCTTCTACTTTCATATCATATGAGCTTTGTTCTCCCCATTGCCAAAGACATTCCTCCCATATACCTTGGATACAGAGCATAGAGAAATGAAGCTGTAAGAGAGCTAGAAGCTTTCTTCCTGATGGTTAGTGCTCCTAGTGCTATACAGGCTGCTGGGGGAGAAAAGCCATCAGTAGTCTTTCCAAGTCATGGACCATGTGTGCAGCAATTTTGACACACCAGGCAAAATGTACTAGCTATTACAAGAGCGGCATGCCTGTTATGGGATAACGCGCTGTTTTCTGATTGTGTTTAAGACCCCTTCCATGGAAGTTAGCACACATCTGGTCAAAAGTCTATTGCTGGGAGCTCACAGGCCTTAGGGGAGAATATGTTACTGACATTTTTGCTAAATGGACAATTGAATTTTCACCTTAATATTTATATTTATACCCATAGGCTAGAGCTGCTGTTATCCCAGGGAAGAAAAGTTTCTTTTTGTAGGGGATGATTGCTATTTCAGAGGCTTAATGGCTTGTCAGAGTGCTGAGAATAATTGACTGTTGAGTGCTCAGGTCTAAATGAGACATCCACATCACAGCTCCCCACCCCCATACCACCAAGACACAGGAAAAAATCATAGAAGAAGAATTGTAAAGACTGTAAATCTGGAGGATGAGAAAAGTACTAAGTAGCATTGCTTTAGGGATATGGCATGGTTGTCACAATCTCAAACACACATCAGATATTTGGGCACAAATGTGTGCATGCATGTGTACATATGTGAACACACACATACACACACACATACATGCACAACCTGGGGGAAAGGAGCAGATTAGTTGAGAAGATGAGAGTCAGAAAATATGAGAGAGGTGATAGGGAGTGGGTATGATCAGAATACATTCTAGCCATGTAATCATAAGCAAAAGAATGTGTGAGGCTGAAGGATTATAGGAGGTTTAGAACTCTACACAAACTGCTCATTTTTCTGTATCTTTAAGAAATCCCCATTAACCAGACTATTAATTTACACTATTTATATTGACACATTTCAGGAACAATTATGGTTCTCAGAGCAAGCTTAAACCATCACCAAATCTGCCATATACAGGAATATTATGCTCTTCTGTATTCTAAGACATTTCTTTGAGGCACCAGGCTGCTAGTTTACCTTTATTGTTATTTGAAGGGGGAAAATTATTTTGTTCTGAGAGTGTCTCACTTTCCAGGCTGGTGTGGAACTCACTCTGCAGACTACTATGTATGTGGGCTTTGAACTCTTAGTCTTTGGATCTTGTCCTTCTTTTTTTAAAAAAAGATTTATTTGCCGGGCGGTGGTGGCGCACGCCTTTAATCCCAGCACTCGGGAGGCAGAGGCAGGAGAATCTCTGTGAGTTCGAGGCCAGCCTGGGCTACCAAGTGAGTTCCTGGAGAGGCGCAAAGCTACACAGAGAAACCCTGTCTCGAAAAAAACCAAAAAAAAAAAAAAGATTTATTTATTATGCATATACAGTATTCTGTTTTGCATGTATCCCTGCAGGTCAGAAGAGAGAGCCAGATTTCATTACAAATGGTTGTGAGCCACTATGTAGTTGCTGGGAATTGAACTCAGGACCTCTGGAAGAACAGCCAGTGCTCTTAACCTCTGAGCCACCTCTCCAGCCCTAGATCTTGTCTTTCTAAGAGCCGAGGTTATAAACACATTCTACCACATTTGGCCTTTAAAAAAAAACTCTGTGCAAGAAATAAGCATTCTTTATGATCAACAGTGGTTCTGTGTGTGTGTGTGTGTGTGTGTGTGTGTGTGTGTTTTCAGTGATTTCCCACCCACATTTAATCTTTTAGCGTTTCATATGTGTATTTTTAAAGTATATATAGATAATTGTCCTGTACCTCCATGTCTAAATTTGCATAGCGTCCTACACTACCAGCACCCCACAGCACCCCATAGCATCAACACTCAATACCATTAACAGCTCACTCCCATACAATTATGCTGTATTTGTTACAATCAGTGAAGCAAGGTTGGTGTGACATTATCACCTAACGTACATGTTTTCACAAGGGTTCACTCTTGAGTGTACATTCTACAAACAAGAAGGATGTACAGTGCCACAATGCCACTCTGTTGTGTAATACAGAACATTGTCACCGCCTGAACACCCCCTGGGTTCCATCTACTCATCTTTCGTTTTTGGCAAAACTTTGATAGCCAATAATATTTGTTAGTCTTCATAGTTCTTCCCTTTTCAAAAGAACATGTATTTGAAATCATGTCATATTCATTGGTTTCTCTTATTTAATATGCATTTGGGGGTCATGTGGGTCTTTTGTGGCTTCACAGCTAATTTCATTTCAGAGATACATAATATTCCATTGTCTGGATGCATCACAGTTTAACTACTTACTATTTGACGATATCATGAATGCTTACAAATTTTAGCAATTAAAATAAGCTGTTTAAATATTCATGAATATGTTTCTTGTGTGGAAATAAGTTTCCAAGATAGCAGAGTAAATAGGAATATGAATGCTTCTAGGTTTACTTGAAAATGCCAACCATCTTCCAAAGTGGCTATAGCACTTTCCTTTTGATAGGAAACAAATGAGTTCCTCTAAATCTACATCCTCACCAGCCTTTGAGGATATTATTCCCTTGAGTTTTATCCATTGTAATGGTATGTGTGGTAGTATCCCATGTTTTAATTTGAAAGTCTGTAATGAAAAGGATGTTGGGAGTATTTTGTTATGTTTGCTTGTCATTTGTCTATCATGAGTGAGATATCTGTTCAATCTCTTCCCCATTTCTTAATCGGGCTGTTCATTTCCTATTCTTGAGTTCACACACACACACACACACACACACACACACACACACACACACACACACAAATATTAAATAAGTTTATTTTATGTATATGGGTGTTTTGCCTTCACTTGTGTATCTGTACCACATGAGTGCCTGCTGCTTGTGGACACCCAAAGAGGGTTTAGATTTCTTGGAACTGGAGTTACATATGGTTGTTAGGTCCTGGGTGCTCAGGATGGAAAATCCAGGTATTTTGCAAGAGCAGCAATGGTCTTAACAATTGAGCCATTTCTCCAGTCCCCCCATATATAATGTATACACACACACATACACACACACACACACACACACACACACACACACACAGAGAGAGGAGAGAGAGAGAGAGAGAGAGAGAGAGAGAGAGAGAGAGAGATACTTCCATTGGATATGTCTTTTGTAATATTTGCACCCAGTCTTGGGTTTGCTTTCTCATTCTCTAGGTTGTGTTTTTCACAGATCAGAAATTTTTAATTTTAATGAAGCTCAACTTAATGATTCTTTTTTCTGAGTATTACCCTGGTGTGATCTCTAAAGTTATTACCAAACCCCAGATCATTTAGATTCTTTTATTGAAGTAGTTACTTATCTAATCTTTGTGACAAAACACTAGTACAGGTCCTGGGTGAGGAGTGGTGCCCTAGGAGTACCTTGACTTTGTTCTACCAGACAAAGAATTGCACATCCTGCAAGGGGAGGCTCTGACAGACTGTAACAGAGTTCTGAGGCAAGGACTTGAAAGTAGCAGCCAATAGGAAGGGTCTCTGACAGATTTGCGGCAGGGACACCAAAATGGTGGCTCACACTTATGGAGATCCGACAGTCTGGACACAAAGTAACAGTTACCCATCCCTAGGGAGAACTCTAAAGCCACTGCCCACATGACAAGGAAAGTGGAGATTCTGAAGGTCCTGAGGTGGAAATAGAAAACCACACCCTCCAAGATTTAAAGTAAGGCTCCCCAGGGGTCCTGGACACAAAGTTGTAAGATGGATAGGAATAGTGTAATACTAGCCATAGAGAGGAAAAAAGAAAAAACAAGACGTGCTTCATTAAAGCAGACAAACAGCTCCTGTCAAGTGTATGGGAAGGACTTCAGAGGTAGAAACCCATCCCAAGCTCTGGGTTGAACTTCTTATAGGCTCCTACTGGCCAGCCCCCAGTCCCCAGCCTTCTGGACTTCCTTTCCTCCCTGATTGGTCCTGTTCAGCAGATCCTTCTTTGTATAGGCCCTTTTTCTCTGCCTACCATTTTGTAGTAGTGTCAACTCTGGGTGTAAAGGTAAGCAGGAGGACACCCAGGGAAGCAAGGAACAGCCTTCCTTAAAGGGGCTAATCCTTGTTGTCCAGATGAGCCCAATTTCCCCTGATCCTTCTTCATCATTAAACTGAAAGAACTTCAAGGAGGAATTCATTTTTGCTCATGGTTTCAGAGGTCTCAGTTTATGCTCTACTGATCTCATGTGCTTGGGCAGAGCATAATGACAGTGGAGATGTGTGCCATGGAAAGTTGTTCACTTCATGATTGATCAGACAGCAGACAGGAAGAGGCTGAAGATAATAGACCCCAAAGATCTCCCACTGACTTCCTTCTAGTCCAATTAAAAAATGGGCCAAAGAGCTAAACAGAGAATTCACAAAATAAGAATCACAAATGGCTGAAAGATATTTAAAGAAATGCTCAACATCCTTAATCATCAGAGAAATGCAAATCAAAACGACTCTGAGATACCACCTTACACTGTCAGAATGGCTACAATCAAAAACACCAATGACAGTCAATGTTGGACAGGATGTGGAGCAAAGGGAACACTCCTCCACTGTTGGTGGGAATGTAAACTTGTACAACCACTGTGGAAATCAGTATGGCGGTTTCTCAGAAAATTAGGAATTGAACTACCTCAAGACCCAGCCATCCCACTCTTGGGCATATACCCAAGGAATGCTGATTCATACCATAAAGATACATGCTCAGCTATGTTCATCGCAGCACTATTTGTAATAGCCAGAACCTGGAAACAACCTAGATGCCTGTCAATGGAAGAATGGATGAAAAAAATGTGGTACATATACACAATGGAGTACTACTCAGCAGAGAAAAACAATGAAAGCATGAAATTTGCAGGCAAATGAATGGAACTAGAAAAAATCATCCTGAGTGAGGTAACCCAAACCCAGAAAGACAGTCATGGTATGTACTCACTCATAAGTGGATTCTAGATATAAAATAAAGAACAATCAGACCACAACTCATAGAACCATAGAGGCTATATATATATAGCATGGAGGTCCCTAGGACGACTGTGGCTTATAATAAATTTCGGTTTTATTCAATTATTGAAAAAAAATAGCCAAATGAATGGAAACACATGAACTATGAACCAAAGGCCGAGGAGCCCCCAGCTGGATCAGGCCCTCTGAATAGGTAAGACAGTTGATTGGCTTGATCTGTTTGGGAGGCAACTAGGCAGTGTGACCGAGTCCTGTGCTCATTGCATGAGTAGGCTGTTTGAAACCTGGAGCTTATGCAGGGACGCTTGGCTCAGTCTGGGAGGAGGGGACTGGACCTGCCTGGACTGAGTCTAACAGGTTGATCGCAGTCCTTGGGGAGGCTTTGCCCTGGAGGAAGTGGGATTGGGGGGTAGGCTAGGAGGAAGGGGAGGGGGTGAGGGGGGAGAACAGGGGAACCCGTGGCTGATATGTAGAACTGAATGGTATTGTAAAATAAAATAAAAGGAAAAAAAATAGAATGATAAAAGAAAGACAGTTTAGATATTATCCTACTCAAGCAGGGACACCTGGGAACATGTTTTCTCAGATTCAACATAAAGTGTACTACAGAAGTGGCTGTAGCTATAGTCTGTGGAACTGGGTTAGGATTACTCTGGAAGTGGCATCAGAATTTTTCTATGTATTGCTTTTCTTGCAGACATGTATAATGAATTATGGAGTCACAGATCCTTGGGCCAAGATTACAGGAAGCAATTTAAGGGCAAAAGTGTTTATTTAGGCTCACTGTTTGAGAGCACAGTCTATCTTGGGGGGGGACCACTTAAATCTTTGGTGGTGGGAGCTTGCTCACATCAGGAAACAGTAACAGAATAGCAAGTGGTGCTAGACTTCCTCAGAATAGAAACTTGACTTCCAGGATGGAGGGGAGAAGCTCCTGAGACTCTGGGGGTACACAAACTGTGTGTGTCAGGGAAAGCTGAAACTTTTAAGAGTCACAAGGCTCCCTTTCCAAGGTTACAGAAATAGTACATAACTGCTGAGATCAGTAAAGCTGTGAGAGGAGGTTACTGGGTCTGTCCAGTTGCTAGGGGAAGAGACTGACCTCCTGAGATGTGGAGTAAGATTATTGGATACGTCCAGGTGCGTGCAAGGTGTGCAGAGAGTGCCGGAGTTCTAATGTTTGTGAGTTGTTGTCAGCCATGTTGGGATGGGTTGGGGTAATAATGCAGCTACTTTTGAGTCATCTCTGCTCCTGTATGCAACACTTCATCTGTACTTCTGTTAGTAAACTCCATAAAACCTCAATGGTCCACTAAGCTGTACTTTGGTGCAATTGCTACTTTGGTCTGTTATGAGCACCTTTTCTGGGGTGACAGAAAGTGTGTGTGTGTGTGTGTGTGTGTGTGTGTGTGTGTGTGTTGTGTGTGTGTGCTGCATCTCTCCAGAAAAACGTCTGTCACACAACAGCTATAAACCACCAAACCTGCCCCCAGAGATCCATTTCCTCCTACTGGGCCCCATTTCTCAAAGGTCCCACACCCTCCCCAAACGGCACCAACATCTAGGCACTACATGTTCGAACATGAGTCTGGGGACACTCCACACTCAAACCACAACATTTTTCAATCCTGTTCTTAGCTATCCTTCAGAACATTGTCTCTACTCACCAAAGGGTAATTTCACCAGTTTCTCCAGCCTGGACAAATAACAGCAAAACTATGCTGTAGAAGGTACACGAGGGACAATGGGTTGCCTTTGTGGCCCAGCTGCTGATAATCGATATCTTTATTTACTCAGATAAGCAGGGTGCTTGGGAGGAAAAAGCCATCAGACCTAAAAACAGTTTGTAGGGAACATTTAAATGACCTTCAAATAGCACTAGCTTTCAAGTTAGAAGAGTGAGAAGGAGGGGGGGGGGCTTTGGAGGCCAGGTCTACTCACAGGTCTGAAGCCTGGAGAAAAAGGAGGGGAGGTTTTGATTTGAAATTATTAATTGCAGTATGCCAATCCATTCAGGTCCTGATTTAAAACAAAGTAATTAAGAAATGGTAATGACAGTCTTTTCTCTCAGTGCTGGGGATTGATTCCAGGGCCATGTGCTCTAGCACAGAGATGCACTGTGGAGTCTGAGATGACAGTCGGGAACATTTAAGTATGAACTTGAGATTAGATGAAGTTGAAGAATTACTGTTAATTCGGCTCGGTAAAATTATGTGTTGGCTGTAATTAGTTGTAAGAAAACAAAGTATTTAACAGGTGAGATGATTTACAATTTAAAATTCTCTAGCAAGGAATCTAGCACAAAACTAATAAACAAAAACTTCTGTGAGTATAAAAGAAAAAAATGATAGGAAAATAAATATTTCTAATTCTTGAGCCAGAACATGGGTGTGTAAAAGATTCCTTGTGCTAGTCCACTGTTTTGATTATGTGAAGTGTCTATAATTATTTTTAGTGTCTATTTAGAAGAAGAAAGAAAAGGATGGATCTTTCTCGTTAATAGGCATTTATGTTTTCAAATGAATTATTGTTCAGATGTTGTCTGTGTTTCTTGCCTGTTGTTGAGTTTTCTGCAGAGTCTCATTCTAGGATCAAGGTGAGAGATCAAGAAAGGAATCTGGCCAGAGCTGACAACCTGAAGGGCAGCACCAGTGAGTGGGCCAAGAGATACTGTCTCCTCTGAGGACAGAAACGCTCTCTTTCCTTTGAAGGCACACAAATGGGTAAAATGATCAGCTAAACGGCCGGGTTAAATTCAACCCACAGAAAAATAGGACATTCTCGATATTATCAAGTAAATACCAACAAGGCTTAATGACTAGAGAAGCAACAGCAGAACATAAGAGGCATAGAGTGGAGAGGAAATAACATACAGCTAAATGCCTAGAAAAACATTTACTTAAACGATGGTGCAATTTGAAGTTATGTCTTAAGTATTGTAGTGTGAAATTTCAATTAGGAGCTAAGGGCTGTGAAATGGGCTGTGAGGATGAACTTTGGCCAGCTATTAGATGTGCACTACAGTTTTCCAAGAAGGAGGAAGACCAAGAAATCAGGACAGTTTTGGTATTTTATATGTTCATCTCTAAAGGCTTTAGACACATTCAGAGGTGTGTGTTTTCTATCATGGGTACTGAGTCAGTACACATATTTGTATGCATAGTTCACAAAAAAGTACAAGAAACTGTAAAGTGAGAATAAATCAAGAAGACAGAAAGTTCACAGCAATTAGGGACATTTGACTCGCTTAACAGAAAAAATAAAAAGATGCTGTTATGGCTCCTTGCTTTGAGCACATCATTTGAAATGTACCCTGGAATTCAAAGTTAACACATTGTTTACTGTTAAGAGCACAACAATCCTAAGAGCAGCTGTTCCAGAACTTAATGTCCTAAGAAGGAACACCCTGGACACGTCCTTTGCTCTTTTCTGTGAGTGTCTGTGGGGAGACATTGGTTTTCTTTCAAGAGCTTCTCAGAAAATTTCATTAGGATTATAGGACTGGGCTATAGCTTGGAGACAGCGTGCATATCCACCATGTATGAGGCTCAATTTGATCTCCAGCATTGCAACACACACACACACACACACACACACACACACACACACTCACACACACACACACACACACACACACACACACAGAGGGGGGGGCGGTTACAGATCTGTTGTTCTGCTTCAGGATCTAAAAATAGGACTGCAAGAAAAAGTTAATTTTGACAGCTCATGCTGAGACCACTAAAATCATCTTGCTGGGGAGTCCTACGAAGTTGTCAAATACTGCCAAGACTGCCTTCTGTCAATAGCCCAGAGCTCAATGCAATGCTCTCACGACCCAGGCAGACACCAAGTGGAGCCAGCACCATTTCCTCCCCTCAGGATTTAGAGGGTGTTACTAAAACAAAGATGATGAACACATTTCTAATTTTGTAATGCATGAACTTGGGATTTGGAGTCTGTGTTATCAGAGATCAGAACCAATTCTGTGGCTGGATGGTTGAGTGGCTTTGTGCAAATGACTCCATCAATCTTAGCTTAAGTTACACAATAGGAAGCTTACTAATTATTTCATTGGGGGATATGGAAGTTAAATTCAGCAATAGATAGTAGGTCCTGTCTAAACGAATGCTGAGTAAGGAGGTAGTTATTGCAGAATGGAAACACCCCTCTATAGATTGTGACAAAGGAAGTGAGCAGGACTGAATGTCAGGGCAATTTTGAGGTGATGGCCTCTGAGGTTTTGCACAGGGAGCTGAGACATTGGAGGGAGTGAGGCTGTGTGCTAAGCATTGGCTGAATATTTCATTGTGACTATAAAGGAGCTATATGGCCAAGAAGAGGGACATAACTCCATTGATTTTTTGCTTCCTATATTATGAAGAGCTTTACACTGATGCAGCTCAAGGACAAGAAGATGTCCTCGGAGAAACTCCTCCTGGGTTGATTCCATGTCCCCTCTTCCCTAACTCCCATCCTTTCTGAAAGGCTAGGATTGTTTAGGATTTCATTTGTTTCTGCATCTATCAGCCACATAGTCTTTATTTTCTTTCCCCTTTTTCTTTGAGGCAAATGCTTGCAGAGAGCACAGATTGCTGCTGTCATTGGTTTGCTCACTTGACATTTCGTGAGGCTACTGCAAAGGTGACTGTTACGAGCTGGCTTCAGGTCCTCCTCTGCAGGCAGTTAATTATGAAACTATCTCCAAGTGTTTATCATAGTCCAACTTCATGCTACAGAGCCTCGGGGGATTTTCATTATATGACTCTTCAATTTGGTCATCTGTGTGATGTGTGGCATGTCACAAACCTGTTACCAGACACCCAGCATCAGTCCCTTGTCCTTCTACAGTGCTTCAGCCCATTGTGGGGATCATGCTCCACACACAGCATATGAGTATCATTCCAGACCATTCTTTATGCCAGTCTCTTGTTGAAAGGACAACTCAGCCATAATTTGGCTCAGAACTTGTTTTAGTGTGTGAACTGTGATAGATGCTTCTGGCTTGAATTTGAGAGTGTAATCCCCCAGAGTCACCTGAAAGAAAGCTGCAGTGGTTCCTCTTATCCTTAAGAGAGTTTGTTTTCAAAACCCCAAAGGATGACTAGGATTGTACAAAGTCCTGCAATCTGGTGTTTTTCCATTGGAACTAGGTACTTATGTATTCTGGCTGTTACCATTGAAGTTCAAGTTTTAACAGCACATACTTATCATTTCACAGGCATATTTTGATCATTGCATCTTACAAACTCAGCATAAGAATTTTCTATATCTAAAGTACCATCATTGCTAGTCTCACGAATTGTAAACATTACATAAAATAAGTGTTACCCAAACACAAGCATGACAATACCACTTCAATTGTGACGATCAAGATGGTTGCTAAGTGACTAGCAGGCAGGTAACATATACAGTGAGGATGTGCTGGACAAAAGTGTGATTCATGTTCTGGGTAGTGACATTCTGGCGTGCTTTTCACAGTAATTTTAAACTTCTGAATTCTTCATTTCTGGAGTTTTCCATTTAATAGTTTTAGGTTACAGCCAACTATAGAAGGAAAAGCCATGAATAAAGGGGCACTGCTGTACACACTGAATTCTTTTAGGTCTTCATAAACATAATTCCTTCCCATTTAGCTTTGTATCGACTAAGGCAGCATTTAGGTAGTCATTGCAACTTGTTGCCAATGGTGCAGCCATATGCTAGACTGAGACTTGTGAAGATGGGGCTTACATGTGTTGGCTTACACAAGAGATAGGAATAAGAATAAAACTCTATATCTTTCAAGGAACCCCTTGGTCTAAGCACACTGACATTGGAGATGTCCCAGCTAAGACAAGCCTCAGTCCTGTTGGTTTCTGGTGTGTGTGTGTGTGTGTGTGTGTACTAGTTCAAAGATGAATGAAAACAAGGCCCTTAAATTTGGTTTTCTGTCCTTTAAAAGGCTTGCCAGGGGCAGCCCAACATAAAATGTGTGATGCTGGAAAGAGGACAAAAACATCAGCCTAAATCCCCACAGCAAATTCAAATCTGATGAAAGAGACTCAGTGAAGGGTTCTCTTTGCTTCATTGTGTCTGAATTTTGAAAGGTGGCACTACCTTTCCTATGTCACATCTTCTGTTATTCCCAAACCCACACATCTATGTGTTGATTATTGTAGGAAAAGCTTATGTATTATAAGTCTTACATCACTCCACACATTATCAACACAGATGTCTGTCATTGGGCTCGAATCATCCCTCTAGAAGGAGCATGATAATAACATACACAGTATTGATTGATCCCAAGTTGTGGCATGGTCAAGCTGAGATTCACACACACAGGATGTTCACGAAGTGGTTTTCCAGTGATGAAGGATGAGGGAAAGTTGAGTGACAGTCCACACTCTGCCAGTCAGCATGTGTATAAGGAGAGAAGGATAGGTAGTCTTCGTTTTTCTTTAGTCTGAAACCAGTCCAGGACAAATCTGCTCTAGATTGCTTCCCCTCTGTGGCTCGCAGTGATTTCATCTCCGACATTGCTGAGATTTTCCTATCAAAGCTTGATGAGCACAGGATAAGATGATGTTATTTTATACTGAAGAAGTAATTCTTTCCTTTTCTACCATCTGACTTTATAAAACAAACAACATTCTTTATTGAAGATGGTTTATGGTATTCATAATGTTCTGGGAGATTAATTTGCATTCATAAAGTGGAAATCGTACCAAAGAAAGAAAAATTTATCTAACTGAAGGCAAATGCTGAAGATCACAAACCTCACTCTTGTAATTGTGAAGCAAACAAGCAGGCAAATCCACTCTGAGCACATTTTTAGCCTTGAAAAGCCATTAGGAAACATTGCTTATGGCAACTAGAAGACCTTGCGCTTTCATAAGTGGACCTTTTCTGATATGTTGTCATGGGGACCAGAGCTCTGCCATCTAAACACACTATTGACCGAGGGAAGAGCTCATGAACAAAAGCTGCAGAGGGATTATTAGGGAAAAGCAGATACCCTTTCTTTCTCTTTCTCTCTCTCTTTTTTTTTTTTCTCTCCAACCCAGTTTTGATTTAATCCTAGTGAGCAGTGGCAACACACTTAAGTGGACAGAACCGCTAGACCACTAAGTTCCAGGCTACTGTGATCTTTATTCAGTTTTAAACATTTGAGAATTTTGTTCCCAAATTTACCAACTCAATCACTGTAATTTCATGGTGGGTTTAATAGAAAATAAAAGGCCAGTGGAGAAGGAAATCCAGGCTTTCCTGGTAAATGCCGGAGATGGCTCTCAGTGATCATGGAAGACTGGGCAGGTTCAGGCCATGTTTGAGTAGAAAGAGGACTGCACCACAGGGTCACTAAACTCAGCCTCTGGAGGTCTGAATTCCAGCTTTGAATGCAAAAGGGAGAAAAGCTCTCCCTTTTAAAACCACATGGGCGTGACTTGGAGAGAAATTTGAAGCTATACGCTGGTTTTCTGTTTAAGCAGTGAGGGTGGACAGTTGGGTACCTTGTTGTCAGTGTTTCACACATGGGAAACAATCTCACAACAACCCTGAGACAGTTCCAAAATAAATGTTCAACTAACCCCAACAAATACTGAGGTGATAAACCTGAAATGCTTGCTAAAGGCCATGCTGAAAGACACCCCTCCTTTTATTGAATAGGATGCTTTCCTCGAGGAATAGCATTTCCTCCATCATCACCACACTTTGAAACATCTTCTTGCATAAGTTAAGAGACAATGTTTAGCATACAGTTAAGAGCTTGAACACAAAGGGTGCTCCCACCAACCAGAGTGTACCTCACCTGTAGTTTCCAGGTAGGATGGAAACTTTCTTCTTGTTGGAGTGTGTATTCATTAATTTTATCATCACCAAGACCAAATATTTGACAAAAGCAATTTAAGGGAAGGAATGAATTATTTTAGCTCATGGTTTTAGGGGACACAATCCACTACATATAAATGCCACCAGCTGGTAACAAGAAGCTCCATGATGATAGGAATATGTGGCAATACAGCAAGGAGAGAGACCTGAAATAAGGCCAACCCTACCCAAAGAACCCACTTTCTCCACTTAGGTCCTTCCAACGGTTCCATCCATAATCTCCTGAAACTACCACCATTTAGGGAACAGCATTCAAACACATGATCTTGTGAGGCCATTCTGATCCTTACCAAAACAAGGTGTCACAGGTGACAATAAGATAATACAAATCTGCCGTGGGTTGTATTGCCCAGGCTATCAGGAGACCAGGGAGGATCATCTAGGAATATCAAGTATGTTTGCACATTCACAGCACACAGCTACCAGGGAAGAGAGAGGTTGATGTCAGTCTGAAGTCTAAATGTCTTTATTCTTGGTTTTTAGGATTATAGACACACACACACACACCACCATCACCACCACCCTTTAGCATTTAATAAAGTCAGAGACATGAAGCCATATTAGAAGCATAAACTCACAAACCATCTATTACATTAGCTCTGTTTCCATTGGCTTTTAAAATCCTGTCAACTGGGAATCTTTTGGTCTGTAGACAATGTGAAGGGACCACAAAAGCACTGACTTCTGCTACAGTTTAGCTGAATGCAGAAGGAAGCCAGTTGTGGGTAGCCTTGGAAGAACTCTGCTTCTTGAATTGCTGAAGTAGTGCCTTAACCACTTAGCCATGGACATTAACTACTCATTTTATTCTCATTTGCTGTTTTCTACTGAGTAGGAAGGCCACCTGGGAGGAGCTCCCTCCTACCTGCCCCCGTCAAGCTTCGCCTGGTCCTGAGCACACTGTAGTTCTCTGAATCCTCTTGGCTGCAGAAATATGGACAAGAGCCTGCCTCAGATCAGCCCAGTGATATCACTTGGGCACATGATATGCAACATGTGTGTGGTAGAGATGTGGTACTTGTCTTTGTGGAAAGAAACATCTAGTATCATAAGCATCAAAGTATAGGAGATCACTTAGATAGACTATGTGATTTGAAAGATATGTTTACGGAGACAGATCTTAGCAGATGTGCCTGTCCTTGGGTAGCTGGCTCATATATGACTATATCACAAACACAAGCACAGCCTGGTTAATGACATGGATACATTCTGAGAAATGTCTTTTTATCATTGTGCAAACATCATAAACAGTACTTGAGTAAAATACTTACATACTAAGGCAACACGCTAGAGCCTGTTTCTTTGAGAAGCCAGCTAAATAAAACAACACAGGATTAAATCAAGCATGAGAACGTGATGTCATCGGGAGACTTGGTAGGCCTGAAATGGATGGAGCTACCGAGGTCAAAACATGGGAAACTTTTCCCACCTTTAAGAAATTTTGTTGTAAATAGCAATGTATTCTAAAATAATAATAAAGCTATGGTATAGTAAATACACAAACTACTAACTACAACCTGAAGTTGTCATGATCAGCTACTATGTCCTGCCTGTTGCTGTATGGGATGTCCTTTCTGACAACGGTGACACAGTGGGCTTGTTTATGACAGTGTCGTCACAAGCATGTACCACTCTGTGTGAAGGAATTATACCTGTCGTGATTCCCCAGGCAGGAGGAACTTTTTAGCCTTGTATAGTCATATAGGAGTGCTGCCACATGCACTTCATCAGAGACTGAAATGTCACCGTTAGGTAGCATACCATATTCCAGCTACCCGCAGCTTCAGCTGGTGTCCTTTCAGATCAACCTTGTAACCCAGCCAGCCATGGTTGGGTTACACCGGGCAAGGACTCTGGGAGAGAATGAGATAAAATTCCTTGTGTTTCTAAGCATGTTTCTATTCTGCCCCCTATGAAGTCTGTAAGTGTAAGTAATTGAAGGTTATCCTGTGAATGGTCACTTTTTGATGTAGTAATGTCATCAATAGTAAGCTAGTGAATATTGACCCAACAGCAAGCTACTGAACACTGACCCATCACTCTCAGGAGAAAATCAAGGCTAGGTTCCCATCATCTTCTGGTTGCATTTTTATCAACTGAGTATTAAAAAGCCCCATTTCACACATATTTCTATAAATACTCTGTATCAGTTACTTTTCCTATTGCTGTGACCAGTTGCCAGACAGGAACTGCTTAAAGGAAGATATTGTTTGTGGGGGTGTGGTCTTAAGGGGATGCAGTCCTTCAGTGGAGGGAAGACATGGAAGCGGGAGAGGCTGTAGTCATGGGGCAATAGTGTGGGTGGCTGGTCATACTTAACCATAGTCAGGAAGACAGACATATGAATCCTGGTGTCCATCTTGCTTCCTCCCCTTTTCCTTTTGTATTCAGGCTGTGATTTAGGCATATGAGGTGGGTCTTCCCACCTCCTGAAAACCTCTCTGGAAATGTTCTCATAGATACACCCAGAAATGGGTATCCTAGGTGATTCCAAGTTCAGAGGCCCATCCAAATTAACAGTCAGAGTCAATTCATTGACATTGCACATGCAGCCAAGAGCACTGTAACAGAATGATGCTCATCCAACACACATTGCTCTCTGAAGCACATCAAATCCTCTAGGTCCTAATGCGCACTTGACAGTTCCTAAGTACTATAGTTAAGGACAACATTTTAGCATTGAAACTATCAACTAAAGGTACAAAATGTGAAAAAAAGAAACATGGTAGTACTAATACCATACACACATAAAAATTATCCTCACATGGGTGTGAGCTGAGAAAGAAAGAGCTGCACCACCCTGCCCTACCTCACTTTGGAGTTTGTTCTTTGGTAGACACAAAGTTTTGGCTGCAGTCTAAGTCTTTGAATGATCATGAAAGCAGCCCAAGTATTCATTCCACAGTTTTCAACAAATGGAGTGAATAGGAGAGTTTGCAAACATGCAACCCTCAGATACGGAGGACCAGCTGTTTATTGCTACCCTAGGCTTCTATTTAAACAAAATATATGATAATAAAAGACCTCCTGATGGATTTCTTTTGATAATTAGTGAAATAGAATTTGTATGTGGTCCGTTAAATTAATTAATGATGAATTCCAGGTTAAATGGAGTCTTTACTCTGTCCTTGGCATTTTACACAGGAAACATGGAATTATTATTTTAACAAGGTCCTCTGGAAGATGACACTATGTGTTTTGAATTTCAAGCAGGTCCTTCTGCTTGCTGGCTAGAGAAAAGGGGGGTTATTAATAGCTAGAAAGAAAGAGAGCCTGGTCCAGGAGGATGTCCATTAATTTGTTTGCTCATCATTCATTTAACAAGCACATATATTGTTGGCAATCAATGTAGGTTTAAGCTCTGGAGACAGAGGCATTATTAGCAAATAGCCCAAATGCTTGGTGTGCGAGGAGCTCCTGTTAGGGAAGAAGATGGTACAACAAAGTGCCCTCATATAAAGTGATGAGATGGTTATAAAGACAAGGGGGTGGTGCGGCATCTATGGTGGGCATAAATAAGAGAACTGTTGCCTTGGCAGCTGTTCATTGTCCCTGTGAAATGATCTGGATCTTGGTCTTGTAGGGGCAGTTTTTTTTTTTTTTTTTTTTTTTTTTTTTTTTTTTTTTTTTTTTTTTTTTTTTTTACAGAATAACTAACTGGATGCTGGTAGTTTTAAAATCACTGTGAAGGATGGAACATATCCTGCAAACTCTAGCATGGTGCCTCAAAGATACAGAATGACCACCAGCATGTGGGGCTTTTGGCATTGGTATTTGTAGGAATGTAACCCGTGGAGCATGGAAGGCTAGATCTGAGCCAGGGCATGGGCTGGACTAGGGCTGAAATTTAAGGGCACAGGAGTGAGTGAGGAGAGGGCTTGTACAGCTGGAGAGGGCTTGTGGAGCTGAGCCATAGAGAGATGACTAAGCTGGAGAAAGCTACTTAGACCTCCTGAGTTTGTATTTTTATAGGTCATTTGCTCCATCAGAACAGATACTCATCGGCAGATCATATTTAAAATAGAATGAAAAGGTGCTGATGCAAGTTGACACTATCAGAGCATTATTTGGCTACTTAGTTTTCCTTCTGGCTTTCCTCCATACCACTGATGCCACATGATACCACATGATCTTTGCCATGGTGGTCATAGATTCACCCCCTGAAACTGTAAGCACCCATTAAATAACTTCCTTCTACAAGTCTTCTTATAGCCTTGGTCATGATGTCTCTTTGTAGCAATGGAAAAGAAATTAGGGCAGACATTTGCTGTGGATATCGTTCTGTATAAATAAACACTGATTGGCCGGTAGCCAGACAGGAAGTGTAGGTGGGACTAACAGAGAGGAGAATTGAGGGAACAGGAAGGCAGAGAAAGAGAGACTGCCTGGAGCCACCACCAGGACAAGCAAGATGTAAGGTACCAGTAAGCCACTAGCCGCCTGGCAAAGTATAGATTAATAGAAATGGGCTAAATATAAGAATAAGAGCTAGACAATGATAGGCCTGAGCTAATGGCCAAGCAGTTTAAATAATGTAAGCGTCTCTGTGTTTATTTTATAAGTGGGCTCCAGGACTGCCAGGACTTGGTGGGCCGGAGAGAAAAGCTCTCCATCTACAGACATTAATACCAGGGAGTGGACTACTGCTGTGACAGGTCTGACCATGCTGGATTTTGGAGAAATGTGGAATACATTAAGACTTTGGACTAGGAAAGCAGATGTATGATTGAATGCTTGGTCTGTAAATGATAGAGCTCTTCAGGAAGGATTAGAGGGTGGGGCTTTCTTGTTGGAGGTATGTAACTGGGGGTGATCTTTGAGGTTTTGAAAGACTTTGCCATTCGTAGCCCCCACCCCCATCTCATGCTTGAAGACTCTCATTACTGCTCCAGCACCATGCTGGTCTGTGTGCTGCCATGTTCTCCACCATGATGGTCATGGACTCACCCTCTGAATATGTAAGTTCCTATTAAATGCTTTCTTATGTTGGAACAGACTGTCCAAAGCAGGGGGACAGTGGGCCATGTCCCAAGAGAATAGCAAAATGAGGCAGAGGGATGGGGCAGAACACTAACAGCAGCCTCGGCTCTGAAGCACTCCTCCCACCAAAGCTGGCTCTGTATGAGACGCTGCACACCATGTGAAACCCTCGGCCTGTGAGGCTGGCGCTTCTGGTCTAGATTGGGAACTAGGATTTTGATCCCTTCACCTTTCTCTCCAAAGAGAAACGAGACATCCACTCCATATGATTTGAGGCTTCCTGAATCTTGATTTAATTGTTAGTGGGATGGCTTATGCAGGAAGATAGGCTCTAGATATGACAACAAACATTCAAACACTCAGGGTTGATCAACATAGGTGACATTTTTTAAAAATGGCCTTTGTTTTATACCATCTCCTACATTTGGTTGAGCCTGTGTCTTGCCAGTAAAACCCCCAGGCGTACAGGAAGAGCTGTCACTCTACTTTACAAAACCTTGTAAATGGGTTTGGAAGATGGTTCAATGGTCAGGCAATCAGCAAGCATGAGGACCAGAGCTCAGATACCCAGAACTTGGAGGATTCAGAACCCCACCTATAAATCTAGCATTCAGAAGAGAGAAACAGGATCCCTAGAACAAGCTCTGCAGAGCTAGCCTAGCCTTACAGGCAAGTCTGAGTCAATTGGAGAACTCGCCTCACTGAATAAGAGGGAGAAGACAGGTTAGCACCCAATGCCACTCTTAGCCTTTTACCTGCACACATGTGCGTTCCACACACAGACATAGCACATGGAACAAAGAAAGGGGGAACAGACAAAAACAACAAAACCTTGTGATCTGTTGCAGCCTCATGGCTTCTGATGTTTTGAACACTGGGTAGGTACAGACACCAGGAAAGCTCCTAGCTCTAGTGACACCCCTCCACACTTCCCCCCTTCCTTCCCCCTGCTGCCTCCCCGCTTGCTTCATAAATCACTGCATTATGCAAATTGAAAAAAAATCTGCCTGTAGCTCCTGTGAGAAGAGATCATCTGAGAAAGTGGGTTTCCATGGAAACCAATGCAAAATGCAGTAGGAAGGAGAGAGGAAGGATAAATTAGACTCGCTGCCTTGTGTCCATCAACGTCACAGGCATCCATTAGCATCTCTCCCTCATTTCTTTAGTATGTTCTCTTTTAGACCAGAGTATGTTCTTCTTCCTCATGCCCTTCGTGGAGGTCAATGTATTCTATCTAAAAAGGGATGATTTATTTCAAGTGCTTACCTTTGTGAAGAGCTGTTACCTAGAGAATGGTGGCCATTTTCTCTTTATTTTGGGAGAAGGAAGAAAAAATGGAAGCTTCATCCCAGCAGGGAAGTGAGCATGAGGAGAGAGTTCCCAAATTATTGTGTCAGGATTGTAGTGACCACAGAATGTGGTTTCTTGGAACCCTTTAATTGTGGGTCGATGACATATTAGTGTGCTGGAACAGCCATAACAAAGTACCACATGCCTGGGTGGCTTAAACAACAGAAATTCATGAACCCATAGTTCTGAAAGTCTGGAAGCCCAGACTGGGGTACCAGTATATCATCATCATCATCATCATCATCATCATCAGCAGCAGCAGCAGCAGCGCTATCATCATCATTTATAAATGAAATGTCCCTTGTTGGCTTTCAGCCACACATCTTCCTGCTGTCTCTTTAGTGACACTCTCTCTGTGCATGCGCATGCCCGGTGTCTCTCTGTGTCTAAATTTCTTCTTCTTATGAGAACACTGGTCGGATTGGATACGTCCACCTTGATGGACATATTTGAACTCCATTGCCATTGTAAAGACCATATACCCATGGCATGACTATTACAATTGTAACACACAGAGTCCATGCATCTGCACAAGACACACACATACACACACACACACACACACACACACACACACACACACACACACACACACACACCAAGAAAGTAGGAGGTAGACTACTTGGGAAGGAGGTCAACAGGAAGAAGGAGATAAGAGGATAAAGGGAGTGAATATGATCCTAGTACATTGTATGCATGTGTGAAATTGTCAAGCAATGTTCTAAAACTGAAAACAGTAATGGTGTCACAGTAGTATAAATATGCTGCACTAAAAACCATTGAACTATGTAATGGGTAATTGTATGCTATGTTAATGATATAACAATAAATATTTTATTTAAAGAATAACAACAAATAAAGACCCCTATATTCAAACACAGCTTTGTGTTCTGAGGCTCTGAGGTCAGACTTCAACATACAAGTAATGAGGGACACATCAGCCCATCACAGAAGATTCCACTGGGGGAAGGTGTTTTAGAATGTGACACAGAAAAGCTAGAGAAAATCTTCCTTAGAAAACTGAGTTCAGAAACAAGATGTCAAGGCCCATGGAAAGGACTCAGTGAAGGCCACTTGACTGGGAGATGGGAGACCTCTTAAGCGTGCCCCTCCCAGCCTCACCAATCCGCACTTTACATTGTGTGTCTTGCCATAGGATAAGCCTCCATAAAAAATGACGTGAGTGCTCTGCTACTGTGGGGGAGCAAGACGAGCACCAAGGTTTGGTCCATGTGGACTATGAACCACACATGGGATGCACTTCTTTCACTGTGAGTGAGCAACCCTAGAGCTTCTCAGAGAAGGGTGGTCCTCTTCAAAGCCACTTCAGATCACCATCTCCCAACCCTGCTGACTGTGACACGGTGAAGCTAATTTGGAGATTCTTGATCTTCCCCCTCAGGTGATCAGGGAGAGAACTTGAATTGCTTGGATCAGCCACAGGGGCCTGCACTTAGTCACTGGAAATTGGGGTGGAGACTTCTAAATCCACATGAACAAAGATGTCATCACAGGTCTTATCGAAAACAAAGAACTGTTCAGGAGCTTGCCAGACGATCTGGGTAGGCTGTGGTTCAGAACAGTCTCTATTAAGCAGGTAAATGAATCAGACCACCTGTTTGCTATACCCCGAAACTTCATGCTGAGCAAGGCCCATGAACAGGCTGTGTAGCACCTTTTGATGTTAGTGTTCAATTTTAACCTCACCCAGAGGAATTAGATGAGAACTGGAGATGTCTCTCAAGTTTGCGTGGCTCTGTTTGAGCAGAATTGTGTCTGTGAGACTCAATATCCCTCTTGGGGTGGTGGAATTGTTGGAATTATTACTTAACAGGATGTTTCAAAGATGCTTCAAATATTCAGTAATCATTAAGCCCTCTTGAGAAAGTTACTATTGAGACTACCATGCTAATACGATAAAAGAAGCCTTTTCTGTAGACACAGAGGACCCTGGGGTGGTACATCAGGTGGTAGCTTCAGGTCCACAGAAGTTTCCCTTGCCTTCTGCATTCCCTGGGGTTAGCATAGATGTGTCCACCTATGCAGTGTGCCTAGCAAGTTTGCATCACTACCAGGAACTCTAGGCCTAGGAAATACGTGCTGCAAAATGTCATCGTGTTCTGACTGTGGTCAGGAATTAGATTGACACCTGCCTCGGAGGAATCCCCCAATGTTGCTTGCTGTGCAAATATTCTTTAAAAGGTAGTTTGTGCCACAACCCATCCAACAGGCGCAAATTACCCATAGATACTGTGCCTCTGAAAGGGCCTTTTATGCCCCCCTCTAAAATACCTCTCTCAGCATCTTTGTCTTCAGGGAGACCCAGATATGCCACAGTTTATAGTCAATACAGAAAGAAACAATGAATGGGTATTAGTTCAGGCCAGAATCTAGTCTGAAGGAACTGTTTCAGGTTAGAAGCACATATTCTTGAATGCTGAAATTTCCATTGTGTCCAGTACATAACAGAACCTTGTGGGAAATGTGTCTTCCTGGAAATGTACTGGGTGGATCAAAAGATTCGTTTGTTGAATTGACTATGTGACAAGTTAGTTAAAGGTATACAAATTAAAGTAGTAAAAATGAATGATAGTTCTTTTTAATACACAAATATTAATGCACATTTACATTTTTTTTTTTTTTTGGTTTTTCGAGACGGGGTTTCTCTGTGTAGCTTTGCGCCTTTCCTGGAGCTCACTCGGTAGCCCAGGCTGGCCTCGAACTCACAGCGATCCGCCTGGCTCTGCCTCCTGAGTGCTGGGATTAAAGGCGTGTGCCACCACCGCCCGGCTCACATTTACATTCTTTATCTAATTTAATTTTAAAACATGATTTGGTTACTTCAATTTTTTTCATATAAAAGGGAGTCAGAGAAAAAATAACTTACTTAAAATCACCACTAAGAGGTGAGTATGTTGATATATGCCTGTTAGCCCAGCTGCTTCAGAAGTAGGAGCTAGAAGAATTAAAGTCCAAATCCAGCCCAGACCACTCCATCTCAAAACACAAACCAAAACAAAACCCACCAGAATGCAGCTGAATCGGGGCTGACATTCAGAGCTGTGACTTTGTAGAAGGGAAAATTTTACCCAGCACATAGATTCAATCAAGAGAAGAAAAAAAAATAGATTGACTTCGTGATTAAAAATAGAAATCCATGTCACTAATTCTATCAGAAAAGAGAAGAGCTACAAGGAACAGAAGAATTTATTTCCCTTCTACGTTGGTTTTGTGGCCTTTAGCCCTTTCCGGGGTGTGCTTTTTCCTCATGCAGGATCATTATCCCAATTTCACTGACTGGCATGGCATGTGCTCCCCTGGAACCTGACCTGACTGAATCGATAAGGGAAATGCTGCTTGTTACATTACAAACCTGATCTTGAATTCATTCAAGGAAGGCTTCACTGAGACCACAAAAGAGCATGCTATTACACACAAAGCTTCCTGCACGGGAAGCCGTCAGCCAGTCAACTGCAGTGTGTAAACACCAGCTTATATTAGGTCAATTCAGGAGCAGACTTGAAAGGAAATTTTAATATCCTACGCAGTAGATTTAGGAAGTGTGTGCCTGTGTGTGGTGGTAGTGGTGTTGCTGGTCGTGTGTGTGTGTGTGTGTGTGTGTGTGTGTGTGTGTGTGTGTGTGTGTGTATACATATATATATATTCTTATATACACACATACATACATGCTCCTATATATGTTCATATATATATGTATACATATACATATGCCAATTATATATACTCCTATGAAGGCCAGAGGAGGGTGTGGGACATCCTGCCCTAAGGTCTTGCTTTTCCTCTTGAGACTGAATGTGGAGATGAGTTTTTCAGTTAGGCTGACTGGCCAGCAAGTTCCAATGATCCTCTTCTACACCCCCGCCCCCCAGCTGTGGACCGAACCCAGGGCCTTGTGCTTGATAGGCAAGTGCTCTACCACTGAGCTAAATCCCCAACCAAATCCTCTTATTTCTTACTTTGAGAGTTAAGTCTGTCAATCACCTACCTGTCCAGGAGACCACTCCTCAGGAAATCTAATAAACCTGAAGATATGCTAAGGAGATGGGAGGAGTAATGATCCTCTTAAAGAGATAGTGGACTCATATACTCTGGAAGCTGTCCCTCAATGTAATTGCTTTTAAATCTTCACTGCTAAGCCTGCCTGCTTTTCTGAGTTCTCACTAAAAAAAACCTGTAAACTTTCTTTTCCTCTTTCTTTCTTTTTGGGTGTTGGCCCAAATCCTAAGCTTGCCCTAACTCTCTAGATATTCTTTCTCAGAAGAACCCCTTCCTGCCTGGCTGCTGCTTCCTTACCTGCACTGATGAGCCTGCCTGCTTTTTGGATCTGTGTCAAAGTCATGGCCACATTTCTTCCTCGTTGCCTCCTCTCTTCGCCATGAACCTGCTGAGGTTTACAGCTTGTCTACCCTTTTGTTGTTCTCTCAAATTCTAATAATTTTTTTTTTCTTTTTCTCCCGCCCCCCAAGACAGGGTTTCTCTGTGTCATCCTGACTGTCCTGGAACCCACTCTGTAGACTAGGCTGGCCTCGAACTCAGAGATCCACTTGCCTCTGCCTCCTAAGTACTAGGATTAAAGGTGTGTGCCACCAACTGCCTGCCTCTATGTTTAAATTCTGGGAACAGTGAGACTAAACACTAAAGGACAGCCTGGTTCCACAGTAAGAGTAATAGCTTGCTCCACACCTGCCTGCTCAGCTTCCACACACAGCCTCTGTTGGTTGTCAGGGTTTTGGAAAGGAGATCATTGATTAGAAATGCCAGCTCCTTGTCCTGTTGGTGGGAAAGGCACATGTTCTCGCCCCACGTCTCTGTCAGAGGTACCCTGGCATGGATGTGAGAGAAGAAGGAGGTCTCAGACCCTCATAGACCCTAATATCAAACTTTATCTAGCATATAGTTGCTCAAGTGTTAAAATATGCTCAGCCTGTCAGAGACCTTATACAAGCAGAAGTTGGGATTTGGTAGTTCTCAGTGGGGCTAAGGTCTCAAAATTGCCTAAAGTTTCCAGGGGCTACTGATTTGGAACACATTTTGAGTAGCAAGAGTCTTGAGAACTTTCACCTATAATCTCCTCAATTTGCATTTTCAGTTTCTCAGTGAGATTGAGTGTCTTGAGTTTCTATTGCTGTTACAAAACATCATGACTAAAAAAGCAAGTTGGGGAGGAAAGAACTTACTTGGCTTACACTTCAGCATTGCTGTTCATCACCTAAGGAAGTCAGTACAGGAACTCAAACAGGGCAGGATCCCAAAGGCAGGAGCTGATGTAGGGGCCGTGGAAGGGAGCTGCTTATTGGCTTGCTTTCCATGGTTTGCTCAGCCCACCTTCTTATAGAACCCAGGACCAACAGCCCAAGAATGGCACCACTCACCATGGATGGGTTGGACCTTCCCCCACTTATCACTAAATGAGAAAAATGCCTTCCAGTTGGATCTCATTGAGGCGTTTCCTTAACTGAGGCTCCTTCCTCTGATGACTCTAGCTTGTGTCAAGTTGACATGCAAAACCAGCCAGTACACTGAGTTATGATAAGTTGGCAATAAAGAGTATGTAAGTTAGAGAATATAGTTGTATTTGCCTCAGTGAAATCATTGCCAAAGTCAGAGTCAAGGTATTCAACATACCCATTATTCCTCGCAATATCTTTAGAACCATTTGTAGTCTTTTAAGTTGCCAGGCCTCCTCCCTCTGTGTTGCCAGCCATTCTCTGTTCTGTCACTATAGATATGCTTATATTTTCTAGAAATTTCCATCCATGTTCTCTAAGTTGTTTTGCTTTGGCTTCTATGGTTGAGCATAATTATTTTGAGATTATTTATATTGTGATTCCTTTCTTTTGGTGGACATTTACAATATTTGATTGTAAGAGAAGAAGCCACTCTGGATATTGATGTGCACATGTTTGTAAGCTTCTGCTTTCAGACCTCTTCAGCAGATTTCTGTGAAGTTTTAACATCTTAAGACATTTCAGTACCAACAGCAAAGGATGAGGGCTCTGGCTCATCTGTACCCTTATAAACATTTTAAAACTTATAAGGTCTCAGATTTTTGAGGTTGAAGAGGGACACTGAGGCAGATTTTTTTTTTTTTTTTTTTTTGTAATGGATTCCTATGTCAGCAAGATGGCTGGAGCTCCGAGTAGAGTTTGGGCTCCTAAGGCTAACGGGAGGTCCCATCTTAGAGATTTGAGAGGGCAGTGGAGATTTCCTGCGTCATGGACTTGATGAGTAAGCCCATAGGTGGTTGCTTGCAGCCATACTGTTTCTGCTTTTTTGGCAGTAGAGGAAAGGTTCTGCCTTTTAGTTAATGCATCCATTGCTTAGGGGGGCTGGTAAACTTCCTTTGGAGAAGTGAGCCCTAGACACTACAGGACCGTCACAGTGGGGTGCTTATCTTTAATTTACAGCAGTGGTTCTCATCCTTCCTGATGTTGCCACCTTTTTAACGCAGATCCTCGGGTTGTGGTGACCTCCACATAAAACCATTTTCATAGTTGCTTCATTACTGTAATTTTGCTATGGTTACCAGTCATAATGTAAATATCTGCTACACAGGATATCTGATATGCAACCCCTGTAAACAGGCTGTTCGACCCAATGGGATAGCAATGCACATTGAGAGCTGCTGCTTTCCAGCATCTGGGAGGGTAGAGAGAAGATGCTGCTGTAGGCCAGTGGGCAGGCCTGAACACCCAGCCAGGACCTCACAGTTTTGTTATACTGGTATTGTATAGTGGTGACTCCCTGTGGTGTTAGCCTGAATTCGCCAAAACTACCAATGCTGAGCCTGAGCATCGCTCTTTGTGCTTACATGATATCTGTATGTGCTTGTGCTTGTTTAATATTTTTTTTAGCCACTAAAAGAAAATATTGTCCATTTTATCATTTGGTTTTGAGAGATTTTATAAAAATAGTCTACATATGCCTTTTAGAGATGATTGTGGATATTTTCCTGCAGATTGTCTTATCTTTCACAAGAAAAAAATATAATTTTAATGTTTAATTTTTTTAATCTTTGTGGATTGAGGAAAAGATTTTGAGAGCATGAAGATGAAATCTTTGCTAAACTCAAAAGTTACAAAGACTTTTCTCCAATATATAATTCTAGAACCTTCCGATCTCAGATTTCATATTCATAATTCTGATCTTACTTCGTTGTTTTTGTGTACATACAGAGCATATACATGTATTGTATAGTGGAGGGGCTACAATTGTTCCAGTGACGTTTGCAAAACACCTGATTTAGTTGTCCTCGCAGCTCTGTCCCATGTCAGCTGCCCATGCATGAGTCCATCCACATACAGACCTTACTTCAGTAGTCTTTGTTTATGTCATCAGAATATTCTCTCTGTCATTCACATTCGGTCCACATCGAGCTGATTATGTCAACCCTTCAATTTCCTTTTTTTTAATGTCCTTTTGGCAATTCCAGGTTCTCTGCATTTCAGTGTAAATTTGGGGGTCAATTAGGCTGTTTCTCTGAGTAAGGCTGCTAGGATTTGGGTTGGTGGTGCAAAGTGGGTCATTAAGTACCTTAACTTAATGCTGAGTCTTCACCCGTAAACAGAGTGCCTCTCTCCGTTCACTTTGCTCTTTCGTTTCCCTCAGCAAAGATAATAAGAATCTTTAGGATCTTGAATTTGCAGTACTAATTAATCTTTCTTTGCAGAGATGTCATAGGTGCAATTATTTATTATGTATTATAAAACCCAGAGTATCATTATCTTATTCCTATTTCAGCTGTGAATTATAACGTTGGTACTTCCAAAACCACTCTTTCAATGTGCTGTCTCCCGTAGATTGGCAATAATGGTAGCTGATTACACAAACACTCTACAACTGAAGAGCAAAATTAAGACATCATTATGAAGAAGTGTGCTCCGTATGATCAGCAGCCCATTAAAACCTGCTGGTTATTGTAAGATGGAATAACACTTATAATTAACTTACAATAGACTTTTCTATTATGAAGAATGAAACTATCTGATACACATTCAAAAACTGCCAAGAAGATCTATCGAAATGAAGGAAGTCAGGAAATGACATCCAGATATGGATAGCACCTTGCATTGTGAACAGCTACCTTGGAGAGAAGCAGCATTTTTAAAATGCATTTCTCAGTTAAGGTAACTGCATTTTGTAAAAGAGAGACTAGCTAAGGCTTGGGCCAGGTCTGTGTTGGATGCAAGTCTGCCTGTCCCTGTCCCTAGCAAAGTAGCTAGTGAGAAGCACAGTCTTAGGTGTCAGTAAGTCTCTCTTTGGGACTCCATCTGCCATGCAGCTGTGACTCAGTTAAGTACCTACAGAAACCTCAGTTTGTTTCTCTGTGCAATGTGGCTAAAAAGCACAGCTAAGCTTGATGTGATCTACATTGAGAGCAAGTGAGAGAAGGAACAAGAGAGAGTGAGAAAGCAGGACAGAGACAGAGAGAGTGAGAGAGATATAAATCAGAGTGCTATGTTTTAAGGTTTACAGAGAAAATGCAAGTATTATGCTTGGAGAAATATCTGGAGGAAAGTATTACTACATGTCACAAGCAAGAACATTCTTAAGGAGACATGATTGCTCTACCCAAGTTTTGCATGGATTGTGGCTTCTCTGGATAAATGGGTGAGACATTCTAAGATCATACAATTTGACTTTCTATTGCAACCAAAGTGTCTTCCTCCCTTCCTACCTCTTCTCACTCTCTTAGAATTTGGAGTTGATTCCTCACTTAAGCTGCCTTTAGATGATATTCTGCTCCCCCACCACCCTGTTACTGACTTTACCTGCCAATGTCTAAGAGAATAACACTTATAGTTGATCTTTTTACTGCAAAGCGGTCCCCTTTATCACTTTATAAAAAGACACCGTGGGTGCAGTGCCATTGCAGAGGGTGCATTTCATCACATCAGCTGCTGCAGTCAGACATGCTTGGCTTCTCTGAGTTCTGACTCTCAGCTAGACGACAATAAAAGGCACTGGAGTATGGCCCTCCCCTTAGGTAGCACAATGTCGCAAGGAAATAACACACAGGGCAGAAAGACATGCTATTGTTAATAAAATAATTGCTAATGACTACAACAGCAGTCATTATGCTTAATGTAGCTTCCAACATGTGTCAAAATGTTTTCCTTCTCCATTTAGTGGCAAGGCAAGTGTTTTCACAGCTTCTGGCACAGGGGTGCCTTTTTTTTCTGGGTCTCACTGAGATTGTCACTGCATGGTGCTCAGCCACAGCTGTCTTTGTCTTAGACCCTTGCTTTGCCCTTGTCATGGGCATCTGAGAATGGGAGACTCTGTATCCACAAAAAAAAGATGGAATTAGCAAGGCTGGTACAATCCTCTGTCCTTGAACCTGGGCAGGAAAATCTAGCGGGAAGGATCCAGACCCTGACAGGAGCAGATGTTCAGCTAAAGTGGCAGCCCTGGGACCTCAAGGGACCTGGGGCTTTGAGTTCTCAGAAAGCCCCTGAGAATGAAAAGCCATTCATGGACTCAGTTGAGATGAACAGCTGGGGCAAGAGGAGTGTCACAAATTTGGTGACCGCTGAAATGAGTACTGTGGTTGAGTCCCTGTGATTTATGTGTAGTGGCTGTTCTCAGTTTCCAGCCACACGAGTGCCCATGGGGTTTCCGCCTCTTGTTTCACGTTTATCCTTAATTAAAATGCTCATTCCTAGAGATTGGCAGAGAAACCTCTCAGCTGCATGGCCTAAATAACTTGGCAGCTCCACTTCCATGTCTCAGGGATGAAGTAATTCTGTCCAAGGGGAAGATGTAGTACACATGAAAGGCCTCACTGCCCAGGAGAGTGTCTGACCTCTACTCTTCTAAATGGAGTTCTGTCTGTTATTAGAGGATATCCTGGATATGCGCATGAAGAAAGCATGCCTTTGTCTGTGTATCTGTGTTTATTTTACACGTGCTTATTTTCATAGCTGTCTCTATCAGACAAGGAAACAAATGTTATATATGTTAGCCTCTGGTTACTGTAACACATACCTGAGATGATTAACTCTAAAAGTGAAAAGTTTTATTTTGACTCAGTTTCAGGGCTTTCACTCTATTGCCTTGAGACTGTGAGGAGGAAGTACATCATTGTGGAATCATAGGGTCAGAGAAACTGCTGACTACATGGTGGCTAGAAAGCAAAGTAAGAAAAGAGGCCAGAGTCCTACAGGAGGAGGGGACTAACTTACTCCACCTATGAGCCACACCTCCTAAAGGTTCCACTACTTACCAGCAGCCCCACAGTTTTGGGACCAGGCCTTTAATACAGGGCTCCTGGGGTGGGGGGTTACTTCCTCAAGCTACAGCAATGCACAAGCCGTGGCACTCTGGACCCTCTCTATATGTGTGAAGGTCTGCTTTAATGCTGGCACCATCCTCCACAGGTTAGGGAGCAGACAGTGTTGAGGGTGTGGATTGTAGAACACTGATTCTGATTCCTGTGTGACTTTGGGCATGGCATTGTGTCTCTGAGCAGTGTTTACTGCGTTACTAACATGCTGCCTAGGAAGATGGTTCTGAAGATGTGATCCTCTATGAAAAGCATTTTGTCCAATGTCTAGAATCATGGTAAATGCCCAACAAGTCATACTTCCCATCTCACAGTCAGTTAAGGGGCCAAGGTTGGTTACTGTCAACAACCGTCCCCTGCCTTTCAGCACAGCACTCCTCACATGTGATGACTTTTGTAGCCTTTTTCTTAACACACAGAATGATAATGTTTCACCTGATTGTTGTATGTAATGTCTGATCCCCCAGTGACTTTCCTCCCAAGAGAATTTCTGAATAATGAACAATCTGGTCTCCAGAACAAGCAAGTCAACATCACTTGCCTCACATGCTTCCACTCTTCAGAGTGACTTGCTCACTTCCAGGACACTCTGTGATGAACACAATCTCTTCACTTCCAGGACACTCTGTGGTGATCACAGTCTCTTCATTTCCAGGACACTCTGTGGTGAACACAGTCTCTTCACTTCCAGGACACTCTGTGGTGAACACAGTCTCTTTGTCTCTAGGACACTCTGTGGTGATCACAGTCTCTTCACTTCCAGGACACTTTGCGGTGATCACAGTCTCTTCACTTCCAGGACATTCTGTGGTGATCAGTCTCCTCACTTCCAGGACACTGTGGTGAACATCGTCTCTTCTAACTTGGAGGAAGCCATTGACTTTTATGTTCTTGGTGTCAGCCCAGGTCCTGTCTGTTGTGATGGAGTTAGTGAACCGAACAAGGATTTCTCAGAGGGATTAGGTGGAAGGGAGGCACCAAGAGGGCTACACAGCCATCTCCCAAACCATACGATTGTCAAATCACATCACTGACAAGGGACACCTGTTGCCTAATGACACAAAGGTTTATAAACTCTACTTTCATTTCATATTCCAAACAGGACCTCAGGAACTTCCTCAGAGATTAGGCCAGGCTGGGCCACAGCTTTGTCTTCCTGCTTATCTTGCTTATCTCATTTGTCTGGACCTCATCAGGGGTGCAGTTGTATTTTTGGTTGTACAACATTCACCTGGATATTGCTCTTTCTAGAGAATCTCTTGTAAAAGTCATGTGTATTTCCCACTAAACTGAAAAAATTTGTCAGCGTCCCCTGGTTTATGTGGTTGCTTGTTTATTTATGAGGAGACATTTCTGAACCAGTTTTAGTGAATTAAAGATCTTATTGAGTTTTTTGGTCAAATCCTTGCCCATATATATACATATATTTATATATATATACTATATATTTATTTTTAGTATATATATATATTTAAAATATATATGGTTTACATATATTTTTACCACATATCATAAAATGTGTGTATAAAGTCATTTAAGAATAAAGAGTATGAAACATTAAAATCTCTCCTCATCTGGTCACACCCTCTTTGATAATAGGGAATACTGCAGGCTTCAGTATCTTTCTTCTTTCTTTGCTTTTGAGTTTCATCTTGATTTTTACTTACAAACAGTAATTACACATGTGGTGTATGTGTACACATGTGTCTCATGTAATGGTCAGTTCACTATACTGGCATTTCTATCCTCTCAAACACCTGCCATGTCCTCATGTTGGAATCACCCAAATGCCCCCAGTGAGCTATTCAGAAACATTCCCTTGTTGCTGACCATAGCTATCCTATATGCTACAGAATGTGGGAAACTATTCTTTCCTTCCAACTGTAGCCATTCCCCATTACTCATCCTCTCTCCATTCCTCCATTGCTTTCCCTTCCTTCCTTCCTTCCTTCCTTTCTTTTTTCTTCTTCTCTTCTCCTCCTCTTCCTCCTCCTCCTCCTCCTTCTTCTTCTTTTTTTGGTTTTTAGAGACAGGATTTCCCTGTGTAACAGTCTTGGCTATCCTGGAACTCACTCTGTATCCCAGGATGGCTTTGAACTCACTGAGATCCACTTGCCTCTGCCTCCCAAGTGCTGGGATTAAAGGCACGTGCCACCACTGCCTGGCAGCTTTTCTTTAAAATTAGGACTTGTTTATTTTATGTTTACAGGTGTTTATGTGCTTGTATGTCTGTGCACCATGTACATTTGGAAGTGTATGTGCAGTACCTTTGGAAGCTAGATGAGGGTGTCTGATCCCCTGGAACTGGAGTTTCGTTTACATTTGTGAGCTGCCATCTGGGTGAGGGGAATCTGTGGTGGTTTAAATAAGAATGGACCCCCACAGACTCATAGATATGAATGCTTCGTCAAGGGAGTGGTGTTATTTGAAAGGATTAGAAAGTGTGGCCTTGTGGAGGTATAGGCTTGTTGGAGGAAGTGTGTCACAGGGAGTGGGCTTTGAGGTTTTCAAGAGCCTATGTGAGGCCCTGTGTCTTTCTCTCTCCCTGCTGCCTGTGTGTGGATCAGGACGTAGAACCTTAGTTCCTTCTCCAGCACCATATCTGTCTGCTTGCATGCCACCATGCTGATAATGAACTAAGCCTCTAAAACTGTAAGCAAGCCCCAATTAAATGCTTTTCTTTATAAGAGTTGCTATATTCATAGTGTCTGTTCATAACAATAAAACATTGACTAAGATAGAATCGAACACTGGTCCTCTGCAAGAGCAACAAGGATTTTCATATAGATATTTATATCTTCAACTGATGATTTATCACCCAAATTGCCCAACTTTTCATGTTTAACTAATACAAATTCAATCACATCTTCATTTCTTTACTCAGCTAATTCCTGAGTTTTCCCATATGCTGTCAGACCGAATAATTAATTTGTTTATTCCTTTTGGGTGACAGTTCTTTAATTAATTATCATAATATACTCACCTGTTCAATTTTTTTGGTGGACATTTTGGTCTATTCTGGCATCTTCTTTATTTCAAATAAAATGCTGCTGTCTTCTCTCACCCTCCCTTTTCCTGTTTCCCCATCACCCTTTCTCTTCCTCTTTCCCCTCCCTTGCTCTCCATGGCTTTCCTCATCATTCTCCTCCTTCCCTCTCCTTCCTTCTTCCTTTCTCTCCTCTCCTCTCCTTTCTTCTCTTCTCTCTCAATACTGAGCACTGGACAACACACCAATCCCTATCTATGTGAAACCTAGAATAAAAAATTGATTTTTTTTCTTTGTTCATACACCTATGTTTAGATTTACTTGGTCTTTAATCCACCTACCCCTGACCTTTCATTTTCTTGTGTGTGTACATGCATGCTGTGAAACAGGGTTCAATTAATTTTTTATCAAAGGCACTATTTATATCACATTTATCTTCAGTGACAGACAAGTCTGTAGGAAATCGAGCTCTGAATGTGTGCCTGTTTCTAGGCAACATGTTCTTTCCATTTGTCACATGTCTGGCCCTGTGTAGTGCTACTCTGCTGTAACTATAGCTTTGTGGTTTCCCAGGTTCTACGACTATGGGAATGCCAAAGATATCTTTAGCTTTTGCAATCATTTCTGTAAATTTCTATAGCCAGATTCTCAAAATCTACATCAGAAAAGGAAAATTAATGGAATTTTCATAGGAATTGTAATGAAAGTTATAGATTAACTTAGAGAAAAGAGACATATCAGTGATATAAAGAACTTAAATTCATGAATTTGTCCTGTTGTTCTAATTCTTAAAATTATTTATTATTAGTTTGTGTTCTTTAGTGGAGCAGAACTGGTAGAAAACACACACACACACACACACACACACACACACACACACACACACACACACACAGAGAGAGATTGATTAGGGTGTTTATAGGCTGTAGACCAGCTAGTTCAACAATGGCTTTCTCTGGACCCAAAAGAGAGGGCAAGATTTCTGTAGTTGTTCAGTTCATGATGATGGAGTTTTCAGCTGGTCTTTGGTCTGTGTTGGAATTGTGAGGAAGTAGGTTCTAACAGCAGTGAAGGAATGCCTCAGCAGCAGGATAGATGAATTTGCCAGTGAGAGTGAGGACAAGCAAGCAAAAGTTCCTCTTTTTTCATTTCTTTCTATGAAGCCTGCCATCAGAATGTGTGGCCCAGATTTAGGGTGAGTCTTCCTACCCTAAATGGTCTAATCAAGAAACTCTCCCACAGGTATGCTCCTGCTGCATGGATTTAGTTGATTTCAGATGTTTTCAAGTTGACAACCAAGATTAGCCATCACAAGTCTACTCCTTATCAACTTGCTATGCATTCATGTCTCTTATCTCATGCTTAGTTTCAAAATGAAAACAATAACCAGGTCATAATTCTACACAACACAGTATAACTAATCCATGTACAACCAAAACAACATTATACATTTTATAATAGGTGGCAATGTCCCTTAAGGAATGATTAGTCTTTTAGTGTTTCCTAACTTAAATATGATAATCACCGACATTATCTCAATTGATGTAATATTACATGACAAAGAAATAGAGGAACACAAATATATCACTTCATATATATGCATTGACATATAAACACTCTTGCCAACTACAACTCACATTTTTTACAACTAGTTTCATGGCTGCTGTGGGATGGTCTGTATGTCAAATTACTCTGATTGGTCAATAAATAAAACATTGATTGGCCAGTGGCTAGGCAGGAAGCATAGGCGGGACTAACAAAGAGAAGAAAAGAAAGAACAGGAAGGCAGAAGGAGTCACTGCCAGCTGCTGCCATGACAAACAGCATGTGAAGATGCCGGTAAGTCACGAGCCATGTGGCAAGGTATAGATAGATTCGTGGAAATGGATTAATTTAAGCTATAAGAACAGTTAGCAAGAAGCTTGCCATGGCCATACAGTTTGTAAGCAATATAAGTCTCTATGTTTACTTGATTGGGTCTGAGCGGCTGTGGGACTGGCGGGTGACAAAGATTTGTCTTGACTGTGGGCCAGGCAGGAAAACCCTAGTTACACATGGCCTTAGTTGTTATTCATAACTAAAATACTCTACTACCCCTTATGTATTTCCTTCACCTTCAGCAAGCACTTCAGCAGGCCATGGTTCTTTTCCTAGATAAGTGACCCATATCTTCATTTCTGAAGGGTTTGGGCCCTTTTGTTCATCCTGCCTAGTTTGGGTGGTTGTAGTTTCCCATTGACTTTAATCACAGGATGTAGTAACATCATGTCTTAATTACTGTTCTAGTGCTGCGAGGAGACACCATGAACAAGTTAACTTATAATATAAATCATTTAATTGGGGCCTTGCTTGCAGTTTCAGAGGGTTAGTCCAAAATCATTGTGCATAAAGGATGGCAGCAGGCAGGCAGTCACTCAAGCAGTGACTAAGAGTTTGCATTCTGATCTGCAGGCAGCAGGCAAATACAGAGAGAGAAAAAGAGAGATATAAAAATAGATAGATAGATAGATAGATAGATAGATAGATAGATAGATAGATAGATGATAGATAGACAGACAAACAGACGGTGGTGCCTGGTGTGGGTTTCTGAAACCTGAAAGTTCACTTCCAGTGACACACCTTCTCTAACATGGCCATACCTTCTAATGCTACTCCCAAAATTCCATCAACTAGGAAACCAAACATTCAAATATATGAACCTATGAGGGTCATTTTCATTCAAACCACCATACCAAGAGATACCCTAAAAGATCTGCACTCCAGATATAATCTTCCTAACCTTCATTGTGGAGATGCATTCAATTTCCCATTAGTAGTCTGGATATTACTCCTCCTAACACTTACTCTTTTCCTAGTTGCTTTAAGGGCATCAAAAGCCCAAACGTGACCAGGGAGAGGTCTGAGCTTCCAGTTCAACAGAATGTTTATTGTGTCTCCTGGTAGAAACCAAAACTTCTAGGCCAGCAGAACTTAAGGTTGCAGGAACAAGAAACAAAAATTTTCCTACTGCATCAGTAGGGGTGATAGAGAGTGGAGCCATTCTCATTTTCACACCTTGACTCCTCGATTTGTGAATCCTGGTCACAGGATAAACCATACCATATATTGGATGCTGATTCAAAGCATATTCCACCTCTGGAGAACCCTGGCCCAGTCCTCTAGACTGCTACCACTTTGAGCACTGTAACTGTGTCTTCAAAAGGCCATTTTGCTGTTCTATCAGGCCAACTGCTTCAGGAGAGTGGGGACCATAGTGATACCTGTGGAATGTGGGCCTATTGTTGCACTTGTATGGCTGTGAAGTGAGTTCCTTGGTCAGAATCAATGCTATATGGAATACCATGATGGTGGGTGAAACATTCTGTACGTCCACAGATGGTAGTTTTGGCAGAAGCATTATGTGCAAGAAAGGAAAATCCAAAACTAGAATACATATCTATTCCAGTAAGGACACACATTTCATGGGGAATGTTGTCATATCTGGGGCCCAGTGTTGTTCTCTGATATTGGGAGGTTTGTCAGTAGCAGCTTCAGACAGGTAGGACTTTGTAAGTGGAAGTCTGTGTTTTCAAGCCCATGCACAACTTCCACCTCTGTCAGCATGCCCACTTTGTGCATGGGCCCATTGGCAATGAGAGAGATGGCTGGGGCAAGAGGCTGACTATCCACAGAATGGTTCAGTCCATCTATTTGATTACTTAACTCCTCCTCTGCTGGCCACCTGTTCTTCAATGAGAATTTACATTGGGCACAAATATCTTTATATCCCTGGAGAGATCTGTCTATATACTTCTTTCTAAGATGTCTTTTTCACAAAATTTTCAATCATGCTCTTTACAGGTCCCTGACCAGCCAGCCAGTCCATAGATTAAAGCCGATATGATATGATATGATATGATATGATATGATATGATATGAATATAATATGAATCAGTGGCAATACATACCCAGCCATTTTTTCTTCCAAGCAAAATGTACAACTATGTGTGTTACCCAAAGTTCTGCATACTGTGGAGATTTCCTTTCACTGGTGTCTTTCAGAGTTGTCCCAGAAAGAGGTTATAATGCTACAGCTGTCCACTTCTGTGTTGTGCCTGTACAGCATGTAGAACTGTCAGTAACATGGGCCAAGGCCTTTTCATCCTCAGTTAACTGATCAGAGTGCACACTCCATGAGGCTGTGGTGCATACTTTGGAGGAGAAGGCATTGTAACAGGAGTAGAAATAATAGAAATTTAGGAAACTTCTTCCCATAACTTGCTTGTGACAAATGAGGACCCAATCACATATATACCACACTCATTTAGCAATGGTTTGCTTTTGAGAATGCCCTACCTTACGGAATGGTGGGTCAGATAATGTCCAGACCATAATTGGCAGCTTGGTTTGCATGGTAACTTGGTGGTCCATTTTCAAACATCTAGTTTCCACTAAGGCTCAATAGCATGGCAAAAGATATCTCTCAAAGGAGACTGGTTGTCTATTGATGGTGGTAGTCCCCTCTGTGATTCACTTGCAGGAGTCTGCAAAAAGAAAAAAGAAAGGCTCCAAGCAGCATACTCATCTGCAATTGACATCTCAAATATCATTGGGTCAGCTGGATCATATGGTGTAAATAGTTGTGCAGCCTGTGAAGAGGCTTCTCCTGTTACAGACCCCACTCAAAGTCAGCAGATCTACTAATCATTTCACATATGGGCCTGAATAGCACACTTGAGTGAGGAATGTGCTATGTTCAAATTCCAAATAGGCTCAGTAAGCCCTATAATTCTTGCTTGGTGGTAGGAGGATTCAGGTGCAACACCTTATTCTTCATTTTAGAAGGATATTCTGCATGCCTATATTCTGGACTCGTAGAAATTTCACTGAGGTGGAGACCCTTGAATTTTGGTTGGATTTATTTTCATCCTCTGATGCACATATGCATTACCAAGTCCAATTCCTGTTCACTTGGCCCAATCAGAATAATGTCATCAATATAGTGGCCAATGAGATATTTTATGGATGAGACAGACAATCGAGATCCCTTTGAGCTCAGTTATGGTGTAGGCCTAGGGAGTTAATATACCTTGAAGTAAAGCTCTAAAGATTATATTGCTGGTCTTGCCAAATGAAAGCGAATTTCTTTTGATGGTCTTGATGGTTAGATACAGAAAATAGCATTAGCTGCTATGGTGATTTAAAAAGGAATGCCCCCCATAGACTCATGTGTTTGATTGTTTGTCCCATAAGAAGTGGCACTATTAGGAGGTGTAGCCTTGTTGGAGTTGGTGTGGCCTTGCTCGAGAAAGTGTTTCACTGTGGAGGTGGCCTTTGAGGTCTCATATATGCTCAAGCCATGCCCAGTGTGACAATATCTCCCTGCTGCTTGCAGATCAAGATGTAGAATTCTCAGCTTCTTCTCTAGCACCATGTCTGCCTGCATGCCATCCACCATAACAATAGTGAACTAAACCTCTGAAGCTGTAAGCCAGACCCAATTAAATGTTTTCCTTTTTAAGAATTACTGTGATCATGGTGTCACTTCACAGCAGTGAAAACACTAACTAATACAGAAGTATACCATGTGCCAGTCGATGTGTTAATATGCTCAAATAAGGATGCCACATCTGGTTCAGCAGCTGCAGTTGGAATCACTACTTGATTAAAGTTTTTATAGTCATCTCTGATTCTCCATGGTCCATCTGATTTCTGCATAGGCCAAATAGGTAGGAACCACTATCCCTGCATTTTTCAAGTCCTTGATGGTGGCACTAATTTCTTTAGTTCCTCCAAGGATGTGATATTGGTTTCAGCTCACTATTTTTGCTGGTAGAGACAGCTCCAATGGCTTCCATTTTGCTTTTCAAACCTAATAGCCCTTCTTCTACAGGTCAGGGAACCAATGCGGGAATTCTGCCAATTTCTAAGAATATATATCCCAATTATACATCTTGGGATTGGGGAAATAATCACAGAATGAGTTCAAAGACCCATTGGACCTACTGGGAGTTGGACTTCAGCCAAAATTCAATTATTCACCTGACCTTTATAAGCCTCTAAATTAGCTGAAGGGCCACAATATTTCTTAAGGTCCCTTGGAATCAGTGTCAGTTCTGAACTATTATCTAATAGCCCACAGAAATTCTGATTGTTTCTTTCCCCCAAGTATACAGTTACCCTTGTAAAAGGCAGCAGGTCCCTGTGGGAAAGTACTTGAGAGCTCTTAGGTATTTTAACAGGGTCCATCTTCAGGGAAACCTGGCAGTCCCTTCATTCAGGGGACTCTGGGTCTGCAAATTGGCTCAAGTCTGGACATTGGTTCATGGGCCTAGATTCCCTATTGCTAGAATTCAATGTAGTCTTTCTTTCAGTTGTTTAAGATATTTTTCTGCTTATATGGGCAAAACAAAGACATAGTAGTTTTCTTATCTATTTCGCTCCTGGAAACACCATGACTGATTAGCTAGTACCAAAGATCCATACAAGTCATGCCACCATAAAGAGCACTTTGCCCCTCCTGCCCGTTATGGTTCAGACCACTATGAACATTGCTTTATATGTGCTGTCCATTATGATAAGTATACTCACTTTACCTTTGGTGATTCAAGGCTGCCATCGAACCTTTGCTATTCTGGGTACCTATTAAACTTATAACATTTAATTCATCCAATTGAGCAGCAGCATCTCTAACCATAAAGATCAGCATAAAGAAAAGGGTGATGACAAAGCTCTTCAAATGTGCTGGTTGACCCCTTACCATTTTGTGATTCTTAGGATTAGTGAAGGGAATGACTTCTGGGCTTTTTCTCTATGGAGGTACATAGTGTACAATGCAATTTCCTCAAGTCTTAAAATCCTTTCATCAACGATAAGCCAAGGGATATCAGACATCTCCAACTCCTTTTCAGGCCATCTTTTTACAAATGCTTCAGCTAACCAATCAACCAAACTTTTGATGCCCTTTTTAACTGTGCAAGCTTCCATAGTAAATCAAGAACCTGAACTCAGTGAGCCCGTATCAACAAATTCAACCTGATCCAGTTTAATGTTCTTTCCACTATCCCACATCCTTAAATCTATTCCCATACATATTCCCTGGATTTCTGCTTAAAAGAATTGAAAAACTCATTAAGATGTTTAGTGGTCTAGCATACTTCCTCAGGGACTACACTTTCTACATCCATTCTAGGAGCCTACTTAGCCTTAAGTCTGGTTAGAGGTCTACAGACAACTATTGGTGGGCCTTGAGGGACATAAATATTGTCAGATTAAGTCACTCTGATGGTTTGGCTGACAATGAAGGATTAAGTCCCTCAGGCAGAGAGAGAGAGAGAGAGAGAGAGAGAGAGAGAGAGAGAGAGAGAGAGAGAGAGCGAGAGAGGGAGCAATATTGCAGCTTGGAGGTGAGAACTCGTTCTCTGCTAAGGGTGAAGAGCCTACTTCCTCCCGTGAGACAAACCCTTCAGGATCTGAGGGTTGAAAATTACATATCCCATTTCTTACCAATCAGTCCCTTTTTAAATCATCAACACCCTCCAAGGCTGGAACTTGAGTTTTCATTGTATAATTCACCTAATTTTATAATGAGGACTTCAGTTTGTTTTTCTGTAACTTGAGTTCTATAGCTACTGGAGAGAAAATTCTCTTCCAGGGCACACTTAGAAATCTCACTGAGATCATTATTTTCCTTTGTCATGGTGTCCCGTGATGCTTAAAGTTCCTTAATTTTATCACGGAGCTCATTCCTTTCTTTCATCAATTTATCTAGAGATGCTGGAAGCAACTAGCCAGTAACATTATTTCCCTACAAATTGTCAAAAGTTTTATAATAGTGTCACTAAATTCTGTGTTCCTTACAGTAGGTGAATCAGCATAATCAAATGCATTTATCTTACTATTTTCTTCAAATAGTTCACAACATGGATTGTTAGTGCTCTCCAAGTTTCTAGGAGAGGCTTCAGTAGCTTTAGGTGTTGGCAAATTAGAAAGGCTATTCCAGATACTCAAAACATCGCTGTTATAGTTTTGTTCCTCTAAAATCATTACTGGTGCCACAATCTGTATTAGACAGGCTTCTCTAGAGAAACAGAACAGATATAATGAATACATACAAGCACACACACATACACAAACTATTTGTCAACTGTTTGCCTATTTATTTATCATCTATCTCTATCTATCTATCTATCTATCTATCTATCTATCTATCTATCTATCTATCTATCTATCTATCTATCTATCGATGTTGCATTAGAGTAGCTTACAAATTATAGTCCAGCTAGTCTAAAAATGACTTTCTCCCAACAGAAAAACCAAGAATCTAGTAGCTGTTCAGTCCATGAGGTTGGATATCTCTCTTCAGCCTACATTGGATTCCCAAGGAATTGGGTTCTAACACAGATGAAGGAATGCTGCAGCAGTAGGGTAGATGAACTTGTCAGCTATAGTGAGGACAAGCAGGCAAAAATCAAAAAGTCAAAAATTGCTTTCTTTTGTGCCCTTTTATGTGGACTGCCACTAGAATGTGTGGCCCAGATTTTGGGTGAGTCTCCTCACCTCAAAGGATCCATATTTAGGCTGGACTTTTCCATGCTAAATGATCCAGTCAAGAAAATTCCCCACAGATATGTCTAACTTCTTGGATTTTGGTTGCTTCCAGATGTAGCCATGATGACAACAAAGATTACTAATCACAGCATGTGTGTGTGTGTGTGTGTGTGTGTTGTGTGTGTGTGTGATACAGAAGACAACTTGTGAGCATTGGTTTATTGGTTTTCCCTTCTACTATGTAAGTTCTCTATGTAAGAACTCGAGTTGTTAGGCAAGCACCTGCTGAGCTATCTCATCAGCCATATCCAGTTGTAATATCATCTAACAAAAATTTCCAATATTCTTTATAAGGAATTTTATGATTTTATGGATATTTTCTCTTAGACACATTTCCAAGTACTTATGTTTTAATTCTGTTTATGTGCTGTTCTGCATTTACTGATTTGCATAAAGTAAACCATCTTGCATACTGGAATGAAACCAACTTGGTCATGGTGTGTGATTCTTAATGTGGTCTTGGATTCAGTTTGGTTATATTCTAATGAAAAATACTGTCAGAAAAATTAGTCTAAAGTCCCCTTCCCATTTTTTTTTTTGCTGTCTTTATCCAGTTTGAAATCAGGGTGATGCTGTCTTTGAAGAATGGTTTGGGGGAGTCTTACATCTCATGATTTCATGGATATTTGAGAAGCGTTAGTGTTGATCCTTCTTTAGAAGCCTAATAGAATTCATCAGTGAAACAACCGATTCTGGGTTTTCATCATGAGCCTTTCTATTACTGATTCAACCTCATTGCTTGTTCTGAGCCTGGGTAAAGTTATTTATAGCTAGTCCTCCTCACAACCTCCCGGATTTCTTCAGAATCCATTATAAGGTCATCCTTATCATCCTTAATTTTTATTAATTTCAATCTTACCTTGCTTTCCTTTGGCTGGGGTTTGTCAATCTTATTTTCCTCTCCTTCAAAGGCTCAACTTCCTGGTTAATTACATTAATTGTTCTTTCAGTCCCCACTTCAATGGTTTCTGCCATGATCTTTGTACCTCTTACCATCTACTGCTTTGGGGTTTGGCTTTTTTTTTTCTTCCTAAGACTTTGAGGAGCAACATTAGGTGCTGATAGATTTTAGCTTTAATTTTCTGGATAACATTATTTCTATCATTAGAACTTCAGTCTGTGGGTCTTTCCCAGTGAAGTGTATGGCTTGGCAATGCCAGGGAGCTGAATCTTGTGTTTCCACCCGATCAGCTAGCCTGCATCTTTTTACTAGTGTGTTGAAACCATAAACTAAAGTTATTATTGAGAAAGCTTTTTCAACTATTGGGACTTTGTTGGTTTTGCATTTGTTACTCAGATCCTGGCTTCTTCTTTTCTTTTCTCCAGTTGGTATCACAGACTAACCTTGTTAGACACTACAGCTTCCTTCATAGCTCTGCTTTCTTCAGACCCTTTCCCGAGTTTCATTCTTTTCTGTGGTCTTGTGATTGAGACTTTCTTTCTGGACAAACTCTATCCCTTTCAGCATGCCCTAGAGTTTTGTGTGGTGGCTGTGATAAGCAGCACTCTGTGCTTCTCTTCCAATGTTCCCTTTTTCTCTCTATCAATTTTTAAAGGTAGCTTTCCGACATATAGAAATCTTTTTTGGCAGTTATTCACTTTCGGGGCCTAAATCATATCGCTTCACACTTCCTTTGATTTTGTTGTAGTTGAGGGGAAAGCTGGGGTAATTTTGATGTGTTTTTCTTTATAAGTGACTTGGTGTTTTCTCCTACAGCTTTTAATATTGTTTCTTTGAATTGTATTTTTGATACCTTGACTGCAGTATGTGATATATTATTTTTGGTTACATCTGTCTGGTGTTTTAAATGTCTCTTACATTTGGATATCCATTTATTTCTCTAGATTTTAATTTTTTTCTGCTATTATTTCATGAAATATATAGTCTATGCCCTTAGTTCTGAATCTCATCTTATTCTTTCAACCTGTAGACTCTTTTGTCTTATCTTGTGATAATCTCCCAGGAGATATCATTTTTATCTATTCAGTTTTTCTTTACAGACATTCTAATGTGTTTTCTCAAACTTGTCCTCCATTCTTGACATTATTTCTCCTGCCCAGTGGAGTCTTTTGGTGATGTCTTCCACTGTGCTTGCTTTATTCATTGATTCTTCATTTCCTATTGAATTTTTTTCTCTTCTTCAGGTCATGGATTCATTTCCATGTTTCATACATCTCCTTTTCTGCTTCCTCTTTTTGCTATTGTTAGTAAACTTTTGAAGTCTTCATTAGATGTTTTACTCACTTGGACTTCAGTAGTGGGGGAATCATGTTATTTTATTCTTCCATGCTCTCTGTTACAGCTTGAACACCTACTAATTTGGATGACTTGATGATTTCTTTGTGAGGAGTTTATTCTTAAGGTTTAGTGCTTAGTTACTCAGAAAGCAGAAAATTAACTGCATTATCCGAGACAGGAAACCAAACAACATATGTGAATATCCTCAAAAACCAACCAAAACTCACTAATATATTACCAATTACATAAGGCAGAAAACAGCAAAATCAATCTTGAGTCTCCTGTAATATTGCATTTATTTAGAGTAAATGTGGGAACAGTAAATGGATGAGATGAAAGGAAGTCAGGAATAAGGGAAAACATAGTAAAATCAAAATTAAATAAGAATGAAATCAGGGAGTAGGAGTATAGAGGAAGGGCATGAAAGGGAAGAGAAAAGAGGAAGAGACTAAAAAAAAGGAAATAATCAATGAAAAAACAGAAAATGATTTGTCAAAAAGTGATGAAATCTGTAATCAAATTTAGATAAATGTGAGAAAAGGAATAAGAAAAAGAAATATGACAGTTTAAAAAGCAACTACATAAAATTAAAACAGCACTAAAAGTCCACTAGAAAGAGGAAAAGGGAATTTCAAAAAAGGAAAATAGAGATTGTCTAACAATTAAAAATGCATTTATATTAGGTAAATACACGAAAGAAGATAAGAGTAAAATCCTTAAACCTTCAAAAATACCGTAAGATTAAATTCTTCTAAAGTTATATCAAGTGGGGAGTGGGTACCAAGAGCAAAGAAAGATGAAACATTGGGGTGGCTTCTTTGTGTTCCCTCCAACATGGTGGTCAGCACACACAGACCAGTTCTGCTAGACTATCGAGAGAGTAAACTGGGACAGGCTGAATAAGAGCTAGAAAGAGAGGAGGAAGATAACCACAAACCTCTAGTTTAATAGCATGATAAAATAGGAAAGTTTTAAGAGCACATTAGGAATAATACAGACTCTGTCCATACTGGAAGGATTGGTGTTCCCTCTTCCAGTGAGAAGGAACAATTGAAGTCCTAAGACAGAGTCTCAAAGAGCTGGCACTGTGCTATCAGTAACAAGCATTTCGAGGAAAGAAGGGTCGTGGGTAGGGGGAAAAAGTTGCATGTGGGGGCTGGGGAAATTGCTCAGTAGTCAAGAGTATGCGTTGCTCTTCCAGAAGACCCGAGTTTGATTCTTTGCACTGACATCAGGTGGCTCACCACGACCTGCAACTTCAGTTCCAGGGGATCCTATGCCTCTGGCCTCTGCAGCCACCTGCACTCATATGAACATACTCACACAGAGACACATAATTAAAAATAAATCTTTTCTTTAAAAAATTGCATGCATCTGCAATAGGAGAAGAGATGTCATAAGAACCCTCGCTTCTCCTCTCAGTACCCCCTACAGCAGTGGTGAAACAATGAGACTCACAGGGAGTCAGCAGATGTGTGGCCCAGGCGTGGGGAAAACCGCACTCTCAGGAAGGGCAGAGCAATTGTCACAGGGCTAAATGCAGAAACGTTACAAGCAGAATCCCACGAGACTGTAGGGAAGAAATTTTGCTTCAGAGTCCTGCAATATCCAGTGAGGTAGAGACAGAAACCTAGTTGGAGACAGAGACTTAAGAGCAACACGGTTAGGTACACATTTCAAGTGCTGTACTCAACACTGGGATAGACAGCCCATCAACAGGGCCACCATTCACAACCTGATTCACAAAGGACTTCCCAGAGGTGTAACCTGTAATCTGTGGCCTGATTTGTGAAGGAATACCCACTGATAGGACCAGCATCTGTGACTCTGTCTTATAAAGGACAGCCAGGAGAGTGACGGGTATTTGAAAGCCCAGTAAAAGAATACCCCAAGGAAGAGCAACCAGAAATTAGGTGAGACTACTACATTCAGTCTCTGTAATTTAAACACAACTCTATAACCAACTTAGTGCCTCTTGAATATCACAAGCATTTCCTGTGGAAGAATAAAGGGAATTAAAAGTTCCAACCAATAACCTATTCCCACATGCACAACTCCCAGTGCAAAAACCTGAGAAATGACAAGTGAATGCAGCAAGACTCCTTCAAAATTACTACACCCACAGTAATGGTGCCAATGAGATTGGATTACACTAAAATCCAGGCAAAGATTTAAAAAGAATCACTGAAAGTATGCTCAAAGAAATCAAAGAGCACACTAACCAACTCTCGAATGAATTCCTGGAGGATATAAACACCTGAATGAGATGGGAAGTCAATATAAAAATATAGTTCAATGAAGATACAGAAATTCTGAGAAATAATAAAACTGAAATATTAGAAATGAAAAAAAATCAGTAAGTCACACAAAACACTTCACAAAAAGCCTTACGAATAAACTGGATCAAAAAGGACAGAATAACAAGGGCTTGAAGTCAAGGCAGAGGAATGAGCACATTCTAATAATGACACAGATGAATTAAAGTGATGCTACAGAAACTCATTTGAGATCCTCAGGTATAATGAAAAGACAAAATATGTAAATCATGACATAGATGAGGGAGAAGAACTGCGTGTTAAGGGCATAGAAAGGCCTTTCTGTAAAAGTATAGCAGAAAATAATCTCACATCTAGAGAAAATCATGCCCATCTAGATACAGGAGTCATCTGAAATACCACAGAGAAGACCAAAGAAGACTGCCTGTACCTTGTATTATAGTCAAGACACTAGACAGACCAAAGAGAGTACATTTAAAGATTGAAGAGGGAAATACCTAGTCACACATGCAAAGACAGGCCAATTAGAATGACATCAGATTTCTTAACATAAATTTAAAGGCCAAAAGATATTAGGATTATGTATTCAAGCTCTGAAAGACAAGGACTGCCAATCACTACTCTAAGGCAGCAAAAGTATCTTCCATAGTTGAAGGAGACAAAAAAAAAAAAAAAAAAAAAAGAAAAAAAAATAACCCAAACAAATAAACTTCTCACTTGAGGAAGGGAGCTAAAGGAAAAAAAAAATCAAACAAATACCTGTAACCTCATTCTACATTCTCTCTCTCTCTTTCTCTCTCTCTCTGTAGGCAAGGTTTCTCTCTGTAGTCCTGGCTGTCCTCAAACTTACTCTGTAGACTAGTCTGGCCTCAAATGCAGAGATCCTCTTGCCTCTGCCTACCAAGTGCTGAGATTAAAGGAGTACATCACCATGCCCAACAATAACTCTGAATAATAATGATCTAAATTTCCATATCAAATGACACTAATAGGCAGATGGAATGAAAAGGCAGATTCCATCTGTTTTCACTAAGACATATTTACAGCCAATGTGATACTAAATGGGGGAAATTCAAAGTATTTTTTAGTAATACCAAGAATAAGATAAGAATGCCAACAAATTTCCACTCTTATTCAATATAGTTTTAAAGTCTTAGCTACAACAATAGGTCAAGAAGAAGAAATAAAAGGTATATAAATAGGAAAAGAAGAGCCCAAATATGTTTTTTTTTGTGTGTGTGTGTGCAACATGATTCTATAATAAGAGACTCTAATAACCCCATGTCATGATATTCAGAAAATCTTCAGATCTGATAAACAATTTCAGGAAAGTGGCAGGATTTAACACAAAAATCAGTAGAATTCAATAGATCAGTCATAAACATGTGAAGGAAATCGGGGAAACTATTTCATTCATAACTGTCTAAAAAATACCCAGGAACAAACTTAACTAAGGAAGTAAAAGTCACTTAAACCAAAAACATTGAAGCACTGCAGAGAGAAGTTGAGGATGACACTAGAGGATGGAGAGACCTCCCATGCTCCTGGACTGGAAAAATTAATATTGTGAAAACGGCTACAGTATAAAAATTAACTACAGTTTCAATGCAATCTCCAATCAAAAATTACAATGCTGTTCTTTACAGAAAAAGAATAAAGTCCTAAAATTCATATGGAAGCACAAAGGACCCCAGACAGCCAAGCAATTCTGAGCAAAAAAGAGTAATGGTGACGGTAATACCACATCTGATTTCTATTGGTGAAATTATTTTGGCTACTCCACGTAGTTAAAAGGATATTTATTTAATGGCATAACTCACAAATTAAGTGATAGGTAGGTCACAGGGTCTGGGGAAGGTGTATCGCAGTCCAGCGGTGTTCTCTGGAGCTCTGCTCGGTCCACCTCCAACGTTCAGCGTCCCGGCACAGAGAGATCGCTGGCCCATCCAGCTCTCAGGTCTCCAGGTGCCTCCCCTGGCCCCGCCTCATAGGCGTGACAGTTGCCAGAATCTCAATGAGGGTTGGAACTTCCAGATCCAAGCTGGAATGGCTACCCACTACAGATTTCAAGAGGCATAGTAATAATAATAATATTAATAAATCATGGTACAGGATCAAAACAGACCTACAGGGCATTGGTCTAGACTAAAAGTCCCAGATATAAAGCCATGAAGTTGTAGTTACCTGATTTTTGCCAAAAGGGTAAAGATATACACATTGTAGAAAAGATGTCTCTTCAACTAAAGGTGCTGGGAAACTCAATGCCCAAGAGTAGATGAATGGACATAGATCCCTACCTCTAATCCTGCACAAAAATCAACTCCAAATGCTTGAAAGACATTAATGTGAGACATGAAGCTCTGAAATCATTAGAAAAAAAATATTTCAAGATATAGGCATAAGCAAAATCTTTTCTGAATAAGACCCTAAGACTCAGTCAACAGTTGGTAACTGGGATCATGTGAAATTAAAAGCTTCTGTACAGCAAAGAAACCAGTTCATTGGGTGAAGAGACAGCCTACATTATGGGATAAATCTTCTAGATCTATATCTGACAGAGAGAAGAGAGGATTAACATATAGAATATAGCAAGAACTAAAATAGCCTAAAGAGGAATTCAAATAACCCAATAAATAAATGGGCTAATGAAATGAGCAATTTGCAATATTTATTTCACCAATAAACACACAAAAATGACCACCTTTAACTAGCAGCCAAAGAAATGCAGATTAGAACTATTTTGAATTCCTATCACATCCCAATCAGACTCAGTCATCAAGGACAAATATAATAAATGCTACTGACAATGTGAACAAAAGGCAACTGTCATTTAATACTAAAGGGAGGATAAACGAATCCAGCCACTATGGAACTCAGTGTGGAAGCTCCTCAAAATAGTAAAAGTAAAACTACCATATGACTCAACTGTCCTACTTGTGGGTCTTTACCGGAAGGATTCCAAACACATCATAAGGACTCTTGCACATCAATTTTTATTGCAAAATTATTCTTAACAGCTATATTAGGGAGCTAACACAGATTCAACAACAGAGGAATAGATGAAGAAAAAAATGATATGAAATGGATTTTGTTTCGGGCATAAAGAACAGCATCATGCCATTTAGAATAAAATGGATACTACTGGGTATAATTATATTATGTGAATTATGTCAGTTTTAGAAAGACGAATGTTGCTTCTTATATGTGATTACTTTATTTTATTTTATATAAATATTTATTCTATATAACTACCTAAAGTCATATATGTATATACGACATGAAAGTAGAAGCCAACTGTATAGGGGAATAAAGGTGGCTTATGATAGTCAGAAGGGGAATAAGAGAAGGGTGTATCTTGCTGTGGGATGGCCTTTCTGTATGCTGTGAATGTGTTACTACCATTGGTTAATAAAGAAGCTTCTTTGACCTATGGCAAGGCAGATTAGAGCCAGGCAGGAAATCCAAAGATACAGGGAGAAGAAATGGCTGCCAGGGGAGCAAGATGTAATGGAACGTAAGTAAAGCCGTGAGACATGAAGCAATACATAGATTAATAGTGAAAGAGCTAATTAGCAATAAGCCTGAGTCATAGACCAAACAGCTTGTAATCAATATAAGTTTCTGTATGTTTATTTGGGACTGAGGGACTATGGAACATAGAACTTCTGGCTACATTTGGTACCCAATGTTTGGTAAGAATTTCCACATAAAACCTGAGAGCTTAAAAAAGGGTTCTAAAACAGAGCCAAGAGCAGCTCCTAGTTCATGTCTCTCATTGTGGGCTGCAGGGGGCCTCAGAAGAACATGGTGGACTCCTGTGGTCTCTCACTGCTTTGATACTAAGAGGCTTCTCCAGGCCGCTGCCTGCAGGCTTAAGCTGTCACCTCAAGCTCTGGCAACCAGCTCACTGTGGGCAGGCCAAGGTTTTTGCTCATATAGACAAAGGGTTAAGAAACACAGTGAAAGCAGATTCAAACAGAAAGGTCTCTAAATGGGTCATGATATATTTTAAAAATGTACATAGGCTCAAGAAAGACAAGGAAATAATATAGGTAGATATAAAAAGAAATAAATAATCAAAAAATAAAATCTTTAAAGAGGCAATAAAAGTAATAAAAATAAAATAAGCCATGTAAAAATGGAAAATACACAGAGTCTGGATTATGTAAATTACTATATTTTCTGTGAATTTCTTGACTGTTAATGAGCTAACTAAAGACAGACAGTTGATTGTGGGAGCTGCTAAGCTAAACCAACATATATATTTTAAAGGTATCTTGACTTCAAAATTTGGGTCTAATGATATGTTTGTTGCTTTGGAAAAGAGGTTATGCTTTTGTTTCCACAGAAGATGAGAACCTATGGATTGTTTAATATGTTAAGGTTGACATGGCTAATAAGGTTAACAGGTTAATGTGGTTTGACTGAGCAAGACCCCCTGAAAGGTCTCCGATGGGAATGATAGCCCAGATGATCCAAAGTCCACAACGGCTTGGATGCTGAGATGAACCAACCACACAAAATATCCTAGTCAGGACTTAACCATAATTCTAAATTTTCTTGGGATCCCCATAAGATTACCAGCACCCTTAATCAACAATTTCCCAAACTACATTCACACTCTCAAAATATTGTTTATGAATGTTTGTTTTCATTTAAAGAGGGTTGATTATAAATGATTAAAAGTCATAGTAAATTTCTTTCTTAAAAAGGGGGGGCCTATGATATAGAAATGATGAGAAAAAATGCATCTCTATGCTGGATTTAGATGAGGGCTATGTAGTGATACCTTATCTTAAGAAAGAAAACAAAACAAACACAATTGAAAATTCTCCATCTTACATTTGTCTGAAAGCATGTAAGTAACAACTTTCCGTAACCAAGATGTGTGGTGTATTAAGCAATAGGGTTTTGCTATATATTTCTGGTGGGCAACCAAGATCAACGGGAATAGCTTGTGCCATCTGGGGGTCTCTGGAACTCTACTGACAAGCAACTCAGGGAGGCATCTCACCCCCAGCACTGGGAGGTTGGCTTGCCATTTTATTTGAAAAATGTATTACTGAGCATCCTCTCCTGGATACAGCCTTTTTCATCTAGCCTGACTGTTGCATCACATTCCACAGAATAAGGGTGTAATCATGACCCTTTGTACTTCGTAATAGTCTCTTTGATATCTTGAAGCACCTTCAGAGTAAAATCGCAGTTTTCCTGGTTTTGTTAGGAAAACCCAAATTCGCTCTGGGTGGCAGCCAATGTCTGGCAGGTAGGTCTGAGTATTCAGAACAATCACTGATTGTGCTTCAGAAGATGCACTTTTCCTCATTCAGGAGGGCTTAACCAAGACAATGGTGATGGGGTTGAGGACATGCCACCCCTAAACACGCTATTTAGTATATTTAATATCTTGTGCTAAGACATTCAGCCAAAGCACGAAAAACTCTTTTCCCCCACCTTCCAGCTGTTTAAAATAAAGTAAAACCTGTCCTTTGTGAAGAGCATTTCTATGACAGGGGGTTTTAGCACATGTCTTCTTTAGTAAGAGAGACTCAGCTGAAAGACTTCAGTCAGCACCTCAGTCCCTGCAGAGCTCATGCCCTCACCTAGGCATAATCTGCTTCTGTCCTTGCCCTCTTCCACAAACCTCATGCCCCTGTTCTTTCTTGAAGCTTGGGATAATAAATAAGCCTCAATCGGTTATCTAGGCACTGCTTTATATCATGAGTTTTGTGGTACTCGCATGTGTATGCACGTAGTTAAAATAATCTGTCTTCTGCTAATGTGTCTCGATATCATCATAATTTGTAGACAAGCCAAAGTCATTAAAAGATAGCAGCAAGAAATTTTCCTCCTTACTGTTAGTTTTCAACAAACATTGACTTAGAAATGACACTGAAGTGATTGCCTTTCTAACTGTAAAGCACTTTCCAAAACGGAATTCACCACACACGTCTGTCATCTGAGAGGATTTGAGGATGTCAAGGTGGGGAAGGCGTCTCGACGCTGCATGGAGTTTGGTAGCACTTGTTACTTCACCTTGTGGCTGACGCTGTCCACAGAGCCTAAGTATCTCACCATATTCAATTCAGCAAACAGGCACTGGATAATCTCCTGACACAGAAGGGTGAGAAGAGTGCAGGAAGGAATCCTGGGAGACGTAGTGAGAGAGGCCACATTCACATTCACAGTTTTTAATGCAGCCTGTTGTTGTGATCACTCCATTTGATTACTATTGCTGTGGCTCTACCGCTGGGCCTAGTTTGTAAATTGACTTTCTCATAGACATGTATGTGTTGATAAAACACAGTATATGAGAATACGGTCTGTGAGTTCAGGCATTCACTGGGGGACCTTGGATGAAATTGGTGGTGGAGAAAAAGAAACTGCAGAAACTGTACTACAGTCTCTGAAGCAACACCGGAGAGCGAATGTCCATGTTACCTGCCTAATGACAGCAGTCACACAGCTTTCCTGATGGTACCTCACTCTCTTCTCGTCATCACGTCTGCATTCCAGCTTTTCCTCACTGGACTTGGCCAGCCAACCCTTTCTGGACCACAAAACCTGAAAACCAATGCACCAAAATCTTCAGCTTAGGGTGCTACAGTAGTTTCCTACTCATGTGTACAAGTAGTCACAAACCTAGCAGCTTAAAACAATGCACATTTTAATCTCTTAGTTGTGTAGATCACACATTTTGGATGGCTTACTTGAGCTCTTTGCTTAGGCTACCCACACAAGTGATAAGGATGCACCAGGCTCTGTCTGAAAGCTCTCAGTTGGGATTTAGTTCCTAGCTTGCTCAAGTTACTGGCCATCTGCTCTGAGGGCTTGTAGGAGTGAGGCCTCATTTCCTTACCAACTCTCTGTGAGGCCCCACTTAGATTTGGAAGGCTGTCTTCATCCTTATTCATTTGGTCTTAGCCACATGCAAACCAGTCATGCTCCATCACATTCTCACTCTTTGGAATTCTTGACCTTTATTATCAGGAGATGAAAGCCTGACTTTCAAGACAGCCTGTGAAGTTAGCTCACCCAGAAATCTCCCTTTGCAACACAATGTGTAACAGTCATTGTAGTAAGCTCAGGAACAAAGGCCTGGGAACATCATTGAAATACTGAGTATGAAGGGAAAAACTATGTACAATCTTTCCACATTCTTAAGGGGGTGGTTACAGGATCCCTGCCCCTACACAGGCCAAGATCTGTGGATACTCAAGTTCCATATATAAGATGGAATAACACTTTCACATAACCCATGCACATATTATATACATATATTCTTGTATTCTTTAAATCATCCCTAGATTATATGTACTATCTAAACAATGTTATGCAAATAATTTCATACTGTATTTCTATTTATATCACTTTTCTTATTATATTATTGCTGTTTTGTTTTTACTCGAAACAGTTTTGACTTGTAATTGACTGACTGGTGAATTCTGAACCATATGTACAGAGGCTTTCCCATGGAATTAATCCAGATGTTCCAGGATTAGCCTTGTCAAATGAAAATTTTAAGGAGTTCTCTAGAGGAACAGAACCAATAGAATGAATGCGGTGTTTGTGTGTGTGTGTGTGTGTGTGAATTTATTAGGTCAATTTAAAAATAGTAAATGCAGCAGAATCACATGTGGGAAAAAAGAATCTGGTAGTTACTCAGTCCCTGAGCCTGGGAGTCTCAGCAGTTGGAGTACTTCCACAATTGCTGTCTCTCACTCAGGGGTGAAGAGGCAACAACCCTTTGGTTGCTTGGTTCTCAAGGTAGGGGTACCTCAGCAGTACTATTCTGGTGCCAGAAACCTGGTATGTTTCTGAAGAGCCACTGGTCCACAATGGAAGCTTTGAAACACTGGTTCTAAAACCAGCTGCAGCACAACAGGACAAATAAATTTGGTGGCAGGAAGGCAGGCCAGGTAAGCAAAAGAAGATGATCTTCCTTAGGCCATGCCCTTTTATCTGGGCTGATACCCAAAGAAGGTGCTGCCCACAATTGGAAAGGACCTTCCCACATCTATCAGACAATCTGGACACTTATTTAGGCGAGGCTCCCTTTATAGGTAATTGTAATTTGTGGGAACTGATATTAAAATCGACTTTAATACCCCCTCCAAATCCCACCACACATTGTAATGTTGGATCAATTACTATTCTATAACCTCCTTTTTCTCTCTCTTTCTTTTCAAGCTCCCCCTCCAACCACTTTGGCTCTCTATAATTCTTTTTTTTTTGTCCTCACTTGCTTGTGTTGTTGTGACTTTTCTGTGTTCTTATCACCTACTATTTTCAAAACAAGTGAGGTTGCTTCTCAGTGTTTTGAGCAATATGTCCAGTTGGATAGCCTCCAGGAAGTTATTATGATGGTCTGTAGAGAGTTTCATGGTTGTCTATTTTCCTCTTGTTCCCATATCTGCAATAGGTTAGAACAAAGGAAGCATCAAATGACTGGGGATAGCAGTGTATTAGCCAGGGACAAGGCTGAGGGGCTGTAAGGAAGAGACCCACACGAAAGACCAGGACACATGTATGTTGAAGCCCTGTCTTCACATGGCTTTCTCTCTTCTTTATATGGTATCTGAACTTGTGTCTTGTATGATTTGTTGAAGTGGGGTTTCGGGTATGACTTCATTTATTTCAGTTATTTGGGAAAACAAAGAAAAAGAAAAAAAATGATACATGGGTAGGTTTTGGTCTTATTTGATGTTTCTTTATGAAAATCAGATTAACAATAGTTTCCAATTAATAATGTGGATTTCTCTTCACTCCATATTTTAGGTTCAGGGTTATAGATAGGAAATTGCCACTAGGGTGACTTCCAGTGACTGCTAAGTACTGTCTAGCACTTCTAGAAGGAGTTTTAGTACTTCTAGAAGGGGATGAAATAAAAATGCAGTCTTTGGGCTATGGGGGAAATCTATAATTCCCAGAATGCACTGCCACCAAGCTGGTTGTGCCTCTTTGCTGCTGTCTAGAGTAGCATGTCTTCCTAGGAAAACTGAACTTTGTAAGTATCATCACTGCCTAGAATTGCTGAAGGAAGTCTGAGACACTATTAGGAAAATGACTAGTAACAGTTCAGTTCCTACACATAAAAGACCAGGAAATACACATTTAAGCTTTTGATCCCATGTAATCATTCAGTAAGCAAACATTGCTGATGTATGTGTCCCAGAAAATATGGCCTTCAAGTAACAGAGAAAAGGTTCAGATAAGCTCTGATGTCCAAGATGTGGTAGTCATTGCCTTTAAAGTACAAAAGAGAGCCAAGGATATGAAGAGGTCTAGACTGCCTAAATTATAGAAAGATTTGAGGTCTTCTCCAGTGTCTTAGTTCTAGTTTCTATAGCTATGAAGAGACATCATGACAATGGCAACTTTTATAAAGAAAAACATTTAACTGAGGTAGCAGTTTACAGTTTCAGAGGTTTAGTCCATTATCATCATGGTAGGGCTCATGGCGTCATGCAGGCAGACATGGTGCTGGAGAAGGAGCTACTACATCTTGATCGTCAGAAAACAGGAAATAGACTGAGTGTCACACTGAGTAAAACCTGAGCAAAGGAGACCTCAAAGCCTGCCCCTATAATGATACAATTCCTCCAACAAGGCCATATCTACTCCAACAAGCCACACCTCTGAATAGTGCCACTCCCTATGAGCTTAAGGGGGCCAATTACATTCAAACTACCACACCCAGTGAGAAGAGACCCCTGCTCTGTTTTCCCTTGAGGCTGCAGTAGAAAGAGGAGGAAATTTGTGATAAATGAAAATAAGGACAGTAAGCCCAAATTATATTCAGTGTTTAACATTTGTGCATGATTGTCTTTATAGACTAGAAGGAGCAGCGTGGGCACAATAGTAGGCACACATGCCAATGGAATGAAATAGATCCATGCATGCATGTCAATGATTTTAATGCCAAAAAGAGATACAATCTTGGAGCACTTGGAAGCACACAAAAGAGTGACTTAAGATTGATTACAGATTTTAAAAAACATAAAACTATAAAGTCTTGTGGGAGTCATGGAATGACTAGAAATATTTCAGAATGTCAGGACATGCTGGAACTCAGAAAATGATCCTCCAGAGCCAATTGGTAGACCTAGGTTCAGTCACCCAAAGACAGAGGCAGGAAAGTGAAGCTAAAGGTCTCAGAGGCAGTATCTCCCTCTGGCCTCCTGTCTCACCCTTTGCAGTGCCCCAAGGCAAGTAAACACAGCCAGAATTCCTGTTCCCCACAGAGCTCATGCTGGCTACAATTCCTTTACCTCAAAGTCAGCTGTGATCCCTGAAGTCTTCCTTGAACTCTCCTTCACCTTTCTGTGTAAGAGTTGGACACAAAGAGATTCTTCGACTACAATGTCTAATTACATGTAAGTTGTGAAATCCTCATTCTGCAAAAGGCCTTTTCCCACATTCAGAAGCAGGGCTTGCTGCAGAGAGGCCAGTGCAGATCCTGTTGGTTCCCCTCACCTATTGCTGTCAGTTCATGTCCTCTTTACCCTGCACAGTGGCCCATGCTTTATTGAGTCTAACATAAAGTGGGAGCCTACTCTGGGGTTTGGAATTTCACTTTGAAAGCTCCTGTGTTTTGTACAGTTGATTATCTTATCTATACATATTTTGTTACAGAGTTTTCAGCTGTGATACTTCATAATAGGCAGGACAAGGCTCATCTCTACTTTTAATTCCTACAATCACATCTTTAAGGAAATTTAAATGAGGCCAGGCACAGTGCTGTACTCGTGTCTGTAGTTCAGATACTTGGGAAATAAGGCAGGAAGACTGAATGAGCCCAGGCATTTAAGATCAGCTTGTGCAATGGAATGAGTCCTATCACGAAGATAAAATTGGAAGTTAAACAAATAAGGAAATGAGAAATAGCATATCATCACAATGAAAGATTTCTGCTCTTCCAAAGATGTCACCTAAAAATGAAAAGACAAGCAATATCCTTGTAGAAAATATTTGCAATAAATTTGCCCGACAGAATCTAAATATCTATCTCATATATACACATGCTTCAAGTAAATGATATATATTTATATCTATGCATAGCTTCTTATATACATGTGTAAATATTATGTATATACACACACACATATCTTTGAAGTATTCACTTCTAAATAAAACGGCATTACATAATCTCAGAACAAAAAGCCTTGAGAAATTGCGTATGTAGCCTTAATGCCTTCTGAATATTCAGTTCTACAGTAACCCATCTGCCTGAATGGAGTGTTGTGGAATATTAGTTTAAGATGTGTTACATTTGTTTATGTTGTGGAACATTTGTTTAATGATGCAATGATATGTTGCATTTGTTTAACTTGTAAAGCTGTGTTACTTTACCTGTCTAAAACACCTGATTGGTTTAATAAAGAGCTGAATGGCCAATAGCAGGGCAGGAGAAATGATAGGCAGGGCTGGCAGGCAGAGAAAATAAATAGGAGGAGAAATCTAAAGAAAAGAAGAGGAGGAACAAGAAAAAGAGGAGACGAGGATGGCAGGGGCCAGCCACCCAGCCACACAGCCAGCCACAGAGTAAGAAGGGAAGAAAGATATATAGAATAAAGAAAGGTAAAAATCCCAGAGGCAAAATTTAGCTAAAGAGAAACGGGATAATTTACCCTCACCCTCCCAAATGGCCTAGGCCTTATTCCCTGTTCTTATGAAGTGGTGGCCACTCAACTACTTCCATAAACATTAGAATAAGATTGGTCACTCACCCGAGCAGTAAGCAGTGCAAACATCTGAAGGCAATTGTCAGTCTGACCAAGTTTGCTTGAGAACCGATTGTGAGACTCATTTACTAAAGGTACAAAAAGGAACTGCCAGGGAGGATAGTTAGAAAAGCTGGCTAGAAACAAGCCAAACTAAGGCCAGGTGTTCATAAGTAAGAATAAGTCTCCATGTGTTTATTTGGGAGCTGGGTGGTGGGCCCTCAAAGAGTAAAACAACAGCAGCAGCAGCAGCAACAACAACAACCCCAACTACATGGAGAGTCAATGACTCCAAATCTTAACTCCCAACATTTCACATCTACATAATGTCTCAGGTTTTCTTCCCCATTGTTAAAAATAATCGTATAGACCAGAAGATCCAGCAGGGGGGTGTAGAATTCCAGTTTATGGCTATTATCTATTTCTTTGGGAGTGATTTCTGTCTTCATTGCCCAACTCTAAAATGGCCTTCATATTTATTGTGGAGTCAAAGGCCTTCAGTTTACCCCTTGCTGAAACTGGCAAGGTTCCTTTTGTACCTTTAATAAATGAGTCTCGCAATTGGTTCTCAAGCAAGCCTTGGTCAGACTGAAAATTGCCTTCAGATATTTACACTGCTTACTGCTCGGGTGGGTAGCTAATCTTATTCTAATGTTTATGAAAGTAGTTGAGTGGCCACCACTTCATAAGCACAGGGAATAAGGCCTAGGCCGCTTGAGAAAGTGAGGGTAAGGACACACACTAGTCACTAAGAAGCCACTTAGATGGACTGCATTTATGTTCTTATAAATAGGCTTGTGTAGAATATGTTTTCCCCCAAATATTTACAGGAAGTCATAAATTGTTCCTTAGTAATAAATAAGCCCTTTGCAATTGTAGGCAATTTGGAAAATTGAGACATTCCCAGGAAGCAAGGCTGCCTGCTCTCACAAGATCCTCCCTTTCCTTGAGTCTTTAGGGTTGACATATTCCTTTCATCTCTGTTTTTTTGTTTCTTTTGTTTTTGTTTTTGTGTTTTGTTTTGGGTTTCTCTGTGTAGTTTTGATGCCTATCTTGGATCTTGCTCTGTAGACCAGGTTGGCTTTGAACTCACAGAGATCCACTTGGCTCTGCCTCCCGAGTGCTGGGATTAAAGGTGTGCGCCACCCCTGTCTGGCTCCTTTTGGCTCTTTTACCATCCAGACCAACAAATCTTAACTGTTTTGGCATTTTTATTTAAAAATAAAAAAACACAAACAACAAACAAACAAAACCACAGATGCCGCTGCCACCACCACCACCACCACCACCACCACCACCACCACCACCACCAACAACAACAACAACAACAACAAAAGTGCTTAGAAAAGCAATACCAGAAAGCTGAACTGAGGAGCAAAGGGAAGGATCGACCCAAAAGCTGTGCCCATAACTTTAAGATGCAGTCGTGGTCATCCCAGGCTTTGGAGTCATGCTTCTTCTCTCCTTGACAAACACGTGTATGTGTAGGGGGATTGGTGAGTTCAAGGCAGAAGCTATGACTCCTGTCTTTAGAATCAAAAGGTCTTGCTGAGCAGTCTTTCAGCACCTCGAGGTTCGGCACCTCCTCCCACCACTTCCTACCACCTCTGCCTCAGAGGCGGGCCTGTGCCTGCCTTCATCTGGGAAGAAGCACCCAGTCTGCCAGGAGCAGTCCGGGGTCTTGGGCATTTTGTCGGCAGGCTCCACGTACTTGGATGTTTGTATCAGCTCAGTCTGGCTTCTGTAAGGCAGGGCTGAAGGAGACCCTGCTTGCTTGGGTGGTTTTCCATTTCTGTCTTTAAGAAAAGGACATGTTGTGCTAGGCAGGGGTGGCGCACGCCTTTAATCCCAGCACTCGGGAGGCAGACACAGGTGGATCTCTGTGAGTTTGAGGTCAGCCTGGACTACAGAGTGAGCTCCAGGAAAGGCTCCAAAGCTACACAAGAGAAACCCTGTCTCAAAAGCAAACAAACAAACAAACAAACAAACAAACAAAAAAGGACGTGTTGCATTGTTATTCTGTTTCCAAAGAAACAGACTTTCAGGTGGTGTCATATTACTAGGGCAGCATCTTCAGTGGCTACACACACTGCTAGTGATTTTTCTTTTCATCACTTGGCCACAGCCAGGTTGGGCCCTGAGCCCTTTGTTACTTGGTCCTTTCTTTATGCCTCTGCTTATACTTGGTAATTTTGCATTTTAGTTTCCTCATCCGTGGTTCATGCATTTTCATATTACTAGGTGTACAGGAATTCTATGTGTGAGGGGGAGGAGGGAGAGAACAGGTGTGGAGGCCAGAGGCCGTTCTCCAGGTTACCGCCCACATTGTTTAATGACACAGAATCAGCCATTATCCTGGGGCTCCCTGATTAGGCTAGACTGACTGGCCAACATGCCCCTGCAATCTTCCTGCCTCCCTCTGTCCAGCACTGACATTGGTAAGTGCACACTACTCGAATTTTTTGTTTTGTTTTAAACAAGGTTTCTGGGGATGAAACCCAGGTTCTCATGCATGCAGCAAGTACTTCGCCATATGAGCCATCCTCCAGTCCTGGCTTCCAAGAATCCAATGGCATTATTCTTATGCAAGTCACCCTTAAGAAGAAATTTCTTATAAAGGGGATTGGCCTGCTACAAAAGAAGCTTTTATCTTGGAGTCCATGTTTGTGGCTGAAGAACTATGAACAATCATCACAAACCTGCCCAATTCTGCTTTGGCAGCTCTGTGACTCTGGATCTCAATGTCTTCATCTTTAAAATGGGTATATAAATTCTGTCTCAAGTGGTTAGACTGTAGTGACTTTGCAATATGCCAGGTTGTCTAGGCTGAACTACATTCCCCATAATTCTCTTCCTTGAATATGTCTTGTGTATAGAGCAAGCCTGGGAGGATATCTCACCTAGATGTGAAGGTGGCATGAAGCAGCAGCCATGCTGTCATGACATTTGGAAGGCTAGTGGAGGTGTGGTGGTTTGAATATAATTGGCCCCCATAAGCTCATAATGGCACTATTAGGAGGTGTAGCTTTGTTGCAATAGGTGTGGCCTTGTTGAGGGCAGTGTGACACTGTGGAGGTGGGCTTTGAGGTCTCATATATGCTCAAGCTATGCCCAGTGACCCAGTTCCCTTCCTGTTGCCTACTGATTAAGATGTAAGACTCTCAGCTTCAGTACCCTGTCTGCCTGCATGCTGCCATGTCCCACTGTGATGATAATGGACTAAACCTCTAAAACTGTATGCTACCCCATTAAATGTTTTCCTTTATAAGAGTTTCTGTGGTCATGCTGTTTCTTCAGAGCAATGGAAACCCTAACTAAGACAGGAGGAATACATATGCTGCTACACATTTGCCTTACCGTGGTGCTCTGCAGAAGCAGCCAAGCCTGCAACTGCTCAGCCTTCCTTGCAGTCTCCTTTAGTTCCTCTGATTTCTGGGAAAGGGTGTCCGCCCTACATTGAGTGATGTTAGATTCCTTTGGAAGTCACCCATAGCATCAAAATTTGGGACAATGAGAGATCGATACATAGAAGTTTATTGAATATATATTCTTAAACCAATCCTTCTAAAAAATGCAGTTCCCTGATTGGTAGTGTCTCCCAGTTCATTTATTATGAACACTTTCATTGTAGCTGATTTCAAGCATCAGTATGATGTCCTTGAGCATGTAGTGAGAAGATAAGCACAATACATTCTCTTGAGCTGATGTGTAAAGGCTCCCTCACTGCTGGAGCGTTTAGTTAGTTTTCGTAAGTGCACTATGTGTCAGTGGCTCCCAGGATACCTTGGATCTTAACCCCTTTATAACTAGCTTTCCTCTCTGATACCCTATTCTACAAACTTGAAGTTACAGTATGGTTAGATGGGAAAGTAGCAGCCTCACAAAAACATTCCCTAGTAGCCCCTACCATTGCATGTAATTGAGCCCCTAAAATAACCCACCCTCATCTATAGAAACTGTACTTCTACACTTCTGGCTGACAAACTATGCTTCACACTCTGTATATACTGTGCTTTCCCTGTAAACACACACAATAGAGCGTCCTTCATATATTAGACACAGTAATGATTAACAACAATAACTAATGATGAAATAGAGACACAAAAACAAGAGTAAAGTATAAGGAAGTCATCTGGGCAACCTGAGGATCTGGCTTAATTGACAGACTCCCCTGGGTGGACTCAGGCTTTTTGGTTACAGACAGGGAAAGTAAGTTAGTAAGTAAGTAAATATATAAATAAACTTATTCACATAGCAATCTTTCCTGAATTTTCTAGTATATTAAGTGCTTCTTCTCCTTCTTTGGAGGCTGCACAACACCTTCCTGGAGCTCCATGGGTGGGAGTAGGGGCCTCTCTTCTGCACGTATGCCTCAGACAGTAAGCTCATCTTCTTCTACCTCGACATTCAGAAAACACTTCTTCTGCAGGACAGGATCAAGGCTTTTCTTTGTTGACACCCACTGGTCCTGACTGGAATGTTCTTCAGAATCTCGATCCTGGCTGGGCATGGCTTCAGACATCCCTAATACCAGCACTTGAGAGGCTGAAGCAAGAAGATGAGTTTGAGGCAGTGTAGGCTATACCATAATATGCTGTGTGAAAAATCAAATTAACCCCCCTCCTCCAAATACACACGGAAGGCCCTTGTCCTCTCTCTGGGGGTAATGTAGGACAATATCCACTGTGGTTATGGTTTGAATGTTTCTCAAACCTCTGAGTTTGAACTTAAAGATCAATGAGTTGGGAATTTGGCTGTGGCTTGGTGACATGTGCTGTGGTGACATGCGAGCTCTCTAAGCAACTGTTCCTAGTGCAGTGTGACTGGGCTGCTGAGAGCACTGCCCACAGAAGGGATTAGGAGTTGTCAAAAGAAGGAGATGTTCCACAAGAGAAAGAGCAGCCATTGAATCCCTGTCTGCTCTCCAATCTTACCATGTAGTCTCCTCCAGTCTCACTGTGATGTTCTCCCCAGGAGTCCTCATGAGGTCCAACAGCCTCCAACACCATAAGCTACATAAACTCCTTTCTTTAAAAATTACTCAGCCTCAGTTATGCTATAGTAATATAATAGAGCTGTCTTCCCATAACCTTGCAGACAGTTGAGAGGCTCCATGAGCCTAAAGCGTGGTATCTGTGATATAAAATGCTGAAGGTTGCTCTGGACTCTCAGTAGCATCCAACACCAGCTTCCTCATTAACCTCTGCCTTTCTAACTTAGAATATCTTTAGCAAGTCTTTTCCTAAAATAAGTGCACCTCTTTATTTTAAAACTTAAAAGATAATATTTTCTTATCTTTATGTCTTTTGCTGTGATGGTACCTCAGGGTGGTAGCAGCCTCACATCTAGAGTCAATAGCATAAGAAAAGGCATGTGATAGGCATCAACTCTTAAATCCAATGCACTGAGTAACCCAGTCAGGTAATCACAAGTAAGTTACAAGTCAGGGATTGTGGAATTAGGCAGCTCATTCTTTTTTTCTTAATCCCCAAAATATGAGATGTTCAGATAACTGAGCCTCTAGTGGTATCTCAAGACTTCAGAGCACATTAGAACATAAACACATTTTCACTATAAAAATCTCTAGGAACTCAGGTTATGACAATTTATACTGATCACATTTTAAAGAGCAATTTCATAAAAGCATGGTAAGATCTACAAGTCCACTTACTTAGCTCAGGCTAGGGAAAGAGGCTGTAGCAATTCTGCAGGCTGACTGAAATCAACCAACATTTGAAACACATGACTCTCCTGGTTGTTTTCCAGCATCATGAAGTTCACTTGAGAACACTCATCCTTGAAAGTGGTGCAGAGGGATGCTGAGCTCTCTGGAAAGTTTGCTCCATCAAGAAGCCCCAAGCCTTTCAGTACTGGTTGCATATGACATCTGAGTTGAGGCTGTTGTGGGTGTGGAGACGATTGTGAAGCTTTGGCTCTGGAGAAACTAAGAAACAGAACTCTAATAGCAGACAGCAGACTGAGCTGGTGCTCTGAAAAGTCTGGGCTCATTCTGTGGTATGTACAGTGCTTACAGTTTGAAAAATGGTTGAATTCCCTGTCTACTTGACTATCCTACACTGGTTTCTGGATTCTGTCCATGTGATGGTCCGAGGGTGGCCTCTGGGTCCCATAACCATAGAAGGGAAGTTTCCATTGCAGTTCAGACATATTTACAGGTATCGGGGATAGCTGTTAGGTCATTCTTTCTTTTGATTAATAAAAGGATCCAACTGAAACAGACTGAAGTCAAGAAGCAGAGCTCAGGAAAATTTTTAACACACCTTAATGCTACAGCCCTACTTAATCCTGAGGCTTTTAGGCAGAAACCAGGAAGTTATCACATTGCAGGGCAGCAGCTAGACCATGTTGGGTGCAGTTCAGAATACTGAATCGTTATCATGTATCCTTTACCCCTTGACGTCTTTTGCTTGATGACTCACCGTTCTAGGCTGTAGAATCACTAGATCTTCTCAGGTGCTTGAGTCAAGTCTAATGAGTTAGCATCCCAGGCAAAGTAAAATAAATTTTGTTTACACAGATATTACAAGTTTATTCCCACAACTGGGATATCACTTTGGTGCGATAGCTGAGTGGTACTTCCAGCTGCATACATGAGGGAGAAATTTGAAGGAAGAATTGGAAGCCAGAGACTCCTGCGGGAAGCATGGAAGATACCTATGGATCTGTGTAAATTCCAGGTTGAGAAAGCATGAATGGTTTTCAGTGTTTGCAGAGGGAGCTAGTGAGGAGTCAGGAGACCGACATCTTGGCTTCATTTGTTAAACTCTAGGCACCCATGCAAAGCCAGTGGGGTGTTACTCAAGCTTCAACCTTCAGGGTTTTTTTTTTTTTTTTTTACCAAAAGGCATAGATTCTGATGTTCTCAAGGTTACTTGTATCCTCAGAATTCTTAAAGGAACCTGTATCGATGTGTTCCTTGTAAAAACACAGCAGTTGGTATCTTGCTTTTCTTGAGAATGTGCCTTTGAATACCTGCATCATTCTTGGCTTGACAGCATGGGTTTTCATTCCTACACAATGGGGATGAGCACTGCCAAGGTCTGCTTCCATTTACAAACATTGGCTTACTCTGCTCTTAATCATTGTCATAGCTAGTCTTATATCAACTTGACACAGACTAAAATTATCTGATAGGTAGGGACCATTTAGAGAATGCCTCCATAACATTGGGCTATAAGAGAGCCTTAGGGTTTTCTTCATTAATGATTTACAAGGGAGGGCCCAGTCTGTTGTGGGTGGGTCACCCTTGGGCTGGTGGTCCTGGGTTCTATAAGAAAGCAGCTGAGCAAGCCCTGAGGAACAAGCAGGTAAGCAGCATTTCTCCATGGCCTCTGCACCAGCTTCTGCCTCCAGGATCCCTCCCTGTTTTAGTTCCTCCCTTGCTTGCCTGATGAACTATGACTTGTTGGGTGATGAAATATGATATGAATATGTAAAAGAAAGAAACTCTTTCTTCACCAAGTTGCTTTTGCTTATGGTGTTTGGTCACACAGTAATAACCCTAACTAAGGTAATTGTATTGGGCTAGGATGATTTTTGCTACTTCTTAGGAGTGGGGTCATTGTGATCCAGATGCTGACATTCATGACCCACACCTTATACTGGGCTTCAGAGGGATATGTTGTTGCTCTCTCTTCTTACTGCACTTTATCTTGTCTTTGTTCAGTTTTCTTGTATCAACTACATATTCATAAGTCTCATGGCTTTGGTCTAAGCTGGCTGTACTGTCTTGGCATTGACAGATGCTACATGACAGCCAGGTGTTCTCATTTTCTCCCTATTCTGTTCTCTCTAGAGACAGTCAGAGGGTCTTTAAATGTGAATATGATCTTGCTTTTACCCTGTTCCCCCACACTGAGGCGTGAGCCTTCCTTACACTTTGGGCATTCCTGTCTGACCCCTGACTGGTATTTTGAGCTGCAGCCATGCTGTCCACTGCATTTCTGGGATGCATGTGCTGCTTTCCTGGGATCTTGTTACTTTCCCTCTGGTCCTTAACTCTTATCACAGTCCTATACCACAGAATGAAGTTTCAGTTAATATTGGACCACATAGGTCATAATAACGTAGTGACATCATAGCTTAATTTCTGTAAGAACACAGTATAATATTCATATAGTGGTCACGTTGCCAATGCTGTTATTCTCAGAAATACCGCCACCCTTAAATAATCTGTAAAGTGCATTAATTCGCTGGGCAGTGGTGGCGCATGCCTTTAATCCCAGCACTTGGGAGGCAGAGCCAGGCGGATCTCCGTGAGTTCAAGGCCAGCCTGGGCTACAGAGTCAGTTCCAGGAAAGGCGCAAAGCTACAGAGAGAAACCCTGTCTCAAAAAACCAAAAAAAAAAAAAAAAAAAAAAAAAAAAAAAAAAAAAAAGAGAGAGAGAGAGAGAGAGAGAGAGAGAGAGAGAAAGGACATTAACTCATACAAGACCACCCTGGCCCTTTGCCTTTCTTATAGGGACATCTGTTTGAAGTACCCAACTACTGTATTATGCTACAGGATCCTGCTCCTCCACTGGCCTCTGAAGGCAATTGTGTTTGCTCTGGTCGACAGGTTTTCTGTGTAGCTTTGCGCTTTCTGAGCTCACTTGTAGCCAGGCTGCTCGAACTCAGATCGTGTCTGCTATGCTGGACAGCGTGGCAACTGTGCCCATCCACATGAATGTGTGCTGTGTTAGATGGCAGAATGGAAGTCATATCAATTTCTGGTAGAACATACTCCTCCTCCCCTGCACTACTCTAGTCTCAAGTTATCTGGTATAAACTAGTTAATCATAAGCAATTTGTTGAAATCCATCATTGGTTTGTGGAGAACACTAATGAAAACATATAATAAATCACAGACAATGTCACAGATTATCTCAAAGTAACTGTCAACAAATGGAATGCTACTTGGTATTATATTACGAGGACTTTAGAAGTCTCCTTTCATTGAAATGTGCTAGTCCAGGAGGTTTCACCGTACCCGATTTTAAGTTATTCTACAGAGCCCTAGTAATAAAAACAGCCTGGTACTAACACAGAATAGATACTTAGGTCAATGGATTAGAAAAGAGGACCCAGATACAAGGCCATACAACACACGTACAGCCACCTGATTTTTGACACAGGTGCTAAAAACACACACGTAGAAGAGACAACTTCTAAAAGTGGTACTGGAAAACTGAGTGTCTACATATAGAAGAATGAAACTAGATTTTAGTCTCATACCCTATATGAAAATCAACTCCAAATGTATCAAAGACCGGAATGCAAGACCTGAGATTCTGAAACAGAAAGAGGAAAACTATGAAAAACATTTAGAAGATGCAGCGTAAGCAAGGGCTTCCAAATTGGACTGTCACCTCCTGGGAAATAAGGGAAGCAATTCACAAATGGGATTTCATGAAATTAAAAAGTCTTTTGCAGAGCCAAGGAGCACAACTGAATGAATACACAGTTTATAGACCGGGAGTAAAACCTTTGCTAACCATATATCTGAAAGAGTAGTGATGATACAAGGGAAACTGGAGTTTCCTTTGGGGTCCTGGGTCTCATTATCAAGGAATTTAAGAATGGACTCAAAAGGAAGCACAGGGCAATTTTAATAGAGCTTAAAAGAAAAACCTGCAGGGCAGGAAAGATGATGTAAGACCTCAGCTGCTGCTAAGAGGAGGGGAATGCAGGAGGGAAGGGAAAAGCCTCACCTTCTGAAGCTGTCCTGGAGGCCAGACACCTTGGCCAACCAGCAGCCATAGGGTGAGAAGGGAGACTTCAGAGAAAGAATATTAAAAGAAAACTCTCTCCCCCAAACCAGGAAATATGGCACCTGTGGAATTCTGGAAAGCCCTTAACCTAGGCTACACACCCTGGAGCACAAAGGTTGCAAAATCACACAATTGTCTTTTCTCCCACACTGCTGTTTTGAAAAGCAATTTATCCAGAAAACTGGTTTCTGGGTCTGGGAGAGTCATGCCCTCCTGGTTCTGGATTCTCAGTTAGAATGAATCTGCTCATTCTTTGGCACCCTCAGATGCTGTATGGCAGGGTCTTGGGGACTGTACAGTCAGCTCTGTGGGTAGAGGTGGGTCTGAGTTCTCATTCTTACTTTTCCCACTAAGTTCCTACAGGCAAGGAAGCCAAAAACTTCAGGGGAAGGCGACACAAGACTGTTAAGGAAAATGTGCTCAGAAAAGAAGGAAGAAAAGAAGAAGTTGCCCTTCTCTGAGTAATTCTGAAAAGCAGGGAGACTTAGAGCCCTGCATGGCTGCCGCCCACAAGCTTCTTCAGTAAGGATGAGAAATTCTAGGAGGAAAGTACAGTATCTCATTAGAGAACTAATTATCCCACCTATCTATCTATTTAGCTTGGCATAAGGTGAGCTCATTTTTCCTGGGCTGGTCCCTTAGCTAAAGTGATTGAACCAGTCTAACTGGAGTGTTTGGTCTCCACCCAGGCCAGAGATTGCTTTTTTTTTTTTTTTTTTTGACCAGGAGTTTGTTTCACTTTAACATTAATATCTAGAGTATATCAAGATCTAAAAACTAACAAGAAATCAAACAACTCAGTAATATACTGAGTACTGAAATGTACTTTCAGCTCTCAAAACATGAAGTACAAAGAACCAGTAAAAAGATGGAAAAAAAAAATTCAAGTTCGCTAGTCATCATGAAAATGCCAAGTAAAACTATGAGAAGATTCCATATCACCGAAGTTAAGAAAACAAAAGAAGATGGGGAGAAAATTTAGTCCCTGTGCACTCCAATCACTATGGAAGTCAGCATAGGATCCTCAAAAAACTAAAGGTAGACTATCAAATGATTCAGCTTTACCCCTCCTGGGTATTGACAAGATCTAGTCGACATCACATAGAAATGTGCACATCAATGTCTAGTGCAGCACTGTCCACAGGAGTTATGGAGCCAAGCTAGGTGTCCACCAAGGGAAGAAGATATTTAAAAATGGGAGAAACAGAAGTTTTCCAACCACAAAGAAGAATGAAGTCACATCATTTGCAGGAAAATGGACACACCTGGAGATAGTCATACTGTGATGGGGAAAGACAATCCAGAGGTTCTGCCTTCTTGTATCCTTGCTGAGGCCATTTCAGATTTCACTAGAATCTGATCTCCTTGATGGAGAATCTCATGGAAAATTACCCAACTCTCTTCTAGGACCCAAAAGTCATAGTGTCCTGGCTAATTTATCTTAGCTTCTGTTAAACTGCCTGTTTGTGAGGAACCCTCTCCAGCTAACCACTTACCTTAGGTTCTGTTAAAATTGTTTGCTTCAAAATGCTTCCTTCTGTGAAGCTTCCCTGCAGCTGCTGAGAGAGATGCCAGAACATGGTTTCTTCCTTTAACAAACTCACATTTTGGACACTCCAGGCTACACCCAAGCCCTGAACACTTGAGTGTGGTCCCAGTCAACTGAAATAAAGACTTTCAATTGGCTATAAACTGCGTCTGAGTGTTCATCTCTAGTGAGCTCCCTGTAGCAATCTGAGGTGATGTAAGTCAGTCTGAGAAATAAAAATATATAATGGTTTCCAGTAGCACTTTGCATCAGTGATTATTGTTACTCTTCTCTAAATACGGTTTCCCACAATTGAACCTAAACCATTTGCCTTCTCAAGTGAAAAAATCATAGCAGACAAATGCTACCCATTACTGCATAAACATTTAAGACCTTTGAAAGATTTGCTTAATGTCATTCCTCTGGTGGCTGATTTTATTTCTCATGAAGAGCCAAGAAAATTAGAAGGTTCTGAGAACGCTTACAATTCATGGTGGTACTTGAATCTCATGGAGTTTACATTGTAGTCAGCATAGCGGTGTAAATATTGGGGAAAAAAGAGCTGAAAAGAAAAGGAAAGAATGGCCCCTAGGTATGGTGGAGGAGAAAGTTTATTGCACATAAAGGGAAGAGCATAACGCATAACGAGAGGTAGAGATATTTGGGAGAGGCCAGAGTGGACATGTGAGAAGAGGAGGAGGGGAAGAAGAAGGGGAGAGAAGGGAACCAGGTGCTGACCCCAGAGGGCAAAAGGTAAAACGGGTGTGTAACCAAAATGGTTAGATTACATAGGGAGGAGCCTCAGGGGGGAAGGGCAGCCCAGCTTCTGGGCTGGAGAAGTTTAGGATAGGGGGCAGGGCATGACAGCCAGAAGAACCCAGTAACTGGTAGGGACTGAAGGATGCTGGGAGACCCTGGTGGTCAGGTCGACTTTGATATATTAAGTAGATCCCTCAGCCCTTTGGAAAAATATGAGACCACACAATTAGAATACTTCATGACAAAATCAGGATGTGCTTTGTCCCTTAGAATATTGCAGCTATAGGTGAAAAGTCCCTAGAAGTCTTTCCTCTCCAGGCTCCTATTTTTTTAAATTTGGTAATGAGAGTACCTCTCCCCGAGGCTGCTGTTGCTAATGTCAGGCAGTTGAGATTACTGAGTGTTCCTGGACTATATTTAGACATGAAAGAAAGGATGAGAGAGAAAGAGAAGAAGAAGAGAAAGAGAGAGGATGACAGAAGTAAGAATGGAAAAAAGGAAGGGAATAGGGAAAAGAAACAACAGGGGAGGGAATGAAGCCAGACATACAAACACAAATTCTGGCATCTATATTCTGAATAAGTTTCTGAGCACTTAGTGTAGGTTTCATAGCATCCTTTGGTGCCTGAGGCTCCAAGGAACATACACCTCAGCTGTAAGTCACCAAGCAAGAAGAGGAACAGAGGCCCCATACTTCAAGAAGGGTCTCCACAGAGTTTCCCGGCCTCTGCTCTTAGTAGTTCACCTGCTCTTGTATCAGCCCATCTCTTTTTTCATCTCACTTCCATGTGACTCCTCTTCTAAAGAGCCCTCATCAGCCACATCCACCTGCAAGAGCCTTGGCCCTGGGTTGGCTCTTTCCTTTCCTGATAGATCTGGGTTCAACATCCAGTATGAGAAGTCAGCTAATTCATCTCTCCTAATTAATGCTGAAGAATGGAGGCAGAAAACAAGGGGGTCAAGGCAACCCAGCATATGAGTGCAAATGGCATCCCAAGGCTCATCTTTATTGTTCCAGATCCTTTAATAACAGGTACACATTTACTATTCAGCAAGGAAGTCTGGTTTACAGGACAGCATGGTCAAAGTTATATGAAGCACAACAATGCTATTTTTCTTCAGAAAAACATATGCGATATGGGAACATTGTTTATCATAACTATTCTCTGGTGATTGAGGAAGGCTACAGGCATCCCTGGCTCCATGTTGGTTTGCATTCTGAAGTCCCTTCTTGAGAAATATCAATGCCGGATGTCTCCATGTAACCAATTCATTCTATCCTCACATAACCTTAATGCAAGCCCCAATGTGCCCCCCCTTGTATTATTTTTTTTAATATCTTCAAAGAGCATGTCACTATGTATAGGGGTAACGAGTCTGGCAGCAGAATGCAGGACACAGGTAAGAACAGGGAAGCAGCAAAGAACAAGGTCCAAGAAATGAGGAGATCCAGACAGACCAGGGTGACCACAGCTGTGGTTGTGAGGAATGTCAAATGGTGTCTTGTCCCTGTTCTAGTTGTATGTTCATTTACTGAGAGTAGTCAGATAAATAAAACAGTACAGGCCAGAGGGTTGCTGGCATCCCAAATACTTTTTCAGTAAGTGATAATCTAGTGCTACCTGAATTTGTTATAGATCTGTTCTCATTTCTAGCTCCTGATTTAATTCTCCTAATACCTGAGCTGCAATATCAGTGCCCTTACTAACAGCACAGGCCACTAATGCACAGGACAGTTTTGTGATATCCTGCTGAAGGTCTATAACAAGGCCAGATTCAGGCAAAAAAGAAAGCAGCTTCTGTAGCTGCAACAGGGATGGACATAGACTGAAATGGTCATCACAGTCAGTGGTCTCTACACTTTCATGTGTGTAGCAATCTGATGCCAGGTAACATGAGAAGCATGTGACCAATGGCACATAACACAAACAAATTGACTCTAACAGAAAGAAAAGGAAAGTATGGTTCCCACAGAAAAGTGCATAGGTAAAGCTTTTTCCACGTGTTAAGAATTGGCCAACAAAAAGCCAGGCGTGATGGCACACAAGACAGGCTGATCTCTGAGTTCAAGGCCAGCCTGGTCTACAGAGTAAATTCCAGGACAGCCAGGACTATACAGAGAAACCCTGTCTCAAAAAACCAAACCAAACCAAAACAGCAACTAAAAGAACTGACCAAGTAGAACCTCATACTGGGAGTTTTTCTCATTGCAGTCGAAACATAAACAATAGCTCTCGAAAACAAAGGACACCAGAAGTCTTGGAATAATTTTCAGAAATTATGTTGGTGTGGGATGTGGCATTGTCCCTAGCAATATTAGCATATTTGGTAGGATATATTCCCAATATCACCAAATTTTTTCTTGAATGAATTTGGTACAGAAGGGTGCCCACTAAGCCCCCAGTAGCCAATTGAAACCATAGATTATTATCTGAGAGTCCCAGCGACCCCACAGCCAATTCAGAGATGGATACATTACTTTGTGCAGGCTGTTTCAGAGTGGGGTCCATGGTTTGTCCATCACAACGATATCAGCTTGGGAACATAAAAATCACATGGCAGAGAGACTGAGTATTACTCAATTTGGTAGTAATTCCAAAATCTGCTTTACTAAAACAACTATTGTTAGCAATTAAAACCATTACTCATTTCTTTTTCAATTTTTCCATCCAATTAACAGATATTACTGGCCACTATCATGCTCCATCCAGGCGAGTTCATTCCAGGTAAAAGGAGAGACATTTTGTTTTATGTGAAAAAGCACCCTGCCCGGTGTGGAAGAACAGGGGAGCCCAAAGGAGCAAAGTTTAACATTCCCTTGGTGTCAAAAGAAGGTTCAATCCTTTATTTCAAGCACAACGTGGGGCTCTCTAAGATCTCATATATTAGATATGTGGTTTAGTATAATAAACATGATCATGATATAGACAGTAGACTTACAGAGGAGACTGAGGTTGAGAAAATGACCATGAACTCTCTGTCATGAGGAACCAGAGAATGCAGGTGAGCCTTGGTACTTTGAAGTAGAATTGGAGACCCAGGACAAAAATGGCCATTAAACGCACATTAATAAATGGTCTCTTTAGCAGTCAGCTCTCTCCTATGGCCTTCCCAGCCATTTATAAAGCCATCTCCTGATTTTTAACTCAGGCTACTGGTGGGTACAGCTGGGCCTCTACCTGCAGGCTCCACCTCAGAGGATTTTATTCACTGGAAGCAGAAGACAGTCTTTAACGATTGTACTTATAATGTACATGCCTAGGCTTTCTCTTGTCACTAGAAACCAAACAACCCGGTGTGATACCTCTTTGTACATAGTATGTAGGAAGATGTTACAGGATAAATGCAGACACTAAACTGTTTCACATCAGGACCCAAGCATCTGCAGATTTGGGTATCCTTGGAGATGGGGGCCCTGGAACTGTAAATAGGTTTCGTGAAGTCTAGAATTTAGAATAAGAATCGTCATCCTGCCAGGCGGTGGTGGCACATGCCTTTAATCCCAGCACTTGGGAGGCAGAGGCAGGGAGATCTCTGTGAGTTTGAGGCCAGCCTGGACTACAGAGTGAGATCCAGGAAAGGTGCCAAAGCTACACAGAGAAACCCTATCTTGAAAAACCAAAAAGAAAAAAAAAAAAAAAAAAAAGAATCATCATCCATTACCCATGAGTCAAGGAAAGAAAAGGTTGTGATTAGAAATACCAAGAAGACATCACATGTGAGGAAAATGCTGTTCCTTATAATATACTCTGGTGACAATACATCATTCTATTATCTTTTTAATCTTGACAATTCTTTACCTTTTCAAATGCCCAAGAAATGTTCTCATGTATTTAAGTAGATACCTGTATCTTATTATATATCTTCTATTTAAAAATCAGAGCTAATATAAAGCAAAACAGAGAAAAGGGGACTCGCTGCTTGATTTGTGCCAATTTTCAAGGCACCTTCAGGAAGGGCAAAGAAGAAAAACCTGACTCTCTCACCCTGTGCTCTGCAGGAAAGAAATCCTGCCTGCAGAGCCTCATCCAGCCAAGCGGGCATGTACTCTACAGGAACTGCACTGTACATGGGCAGCTTCAGCCAGTTAAGGGGACTGCTTTAGACAGCAGCACTTCAGAAGGGCCTGGAGGCTCCAAGTTACCCTGTGTCCCAATTTCTTCTTATAGTGAAAATGCAATCTTTAAGAATACCAGTTAGATTTATGCTGTGCTGGCTCATTTATCTGCAGAGATTTGTGTTCAGTGGGAACAAGTCTTGTTCTCCACCCTGTGCCTCAGGCTCTCAAATGGACAGAAACATGAGCTATTAAACATTCTTTGATGCCAAATGGGTCCTTATTTTACATCTATCATTGTAATATAATTAAGAAGCAATAGATACATGAAAATGTGGTTATCTATTAGATATTAGAGCGTTAGAAGCATAGTCTTAGAACCTTAAATATTTAAACTTAGTTTTGTAAGCCCTTGTTCAACATATGCTAGACATACTAGGTAGTACCCAATTAAGTAGGACTTAGATTCTTTAAGAGACACTTGGCCCAACACACTTCTGAGAACCAGAGCTCCACTGCAAGCTGACACAAAGGGAGAACAGGATCTTCTCACATCCCTTAGAGAAGACTGAGTGGCATCCCAGGGCTGATGGACGATGGGGTAGTTCTCTGCACCCTTTGGCTTCTTGTGTTCCTTCTTGAGTATGTGGGAAATGACATGCATTCACTCGACAGCAGTATCTTCCTGTGACAAGCAAGAAAGTCGGTTAATTTAGAGGCATCTGTGCTTTTAATCCATTTAATATTAATGATAGTGCATTGAACAAAAACCATAGTTTCCACTGTTCCAAACTTTGGAGCCTTAAACATTGTATCCTGCTCACAACTGTGACTAGACTTCTTGAATGTGTTTTGTCTTTGTGAGTGGATGTGAGGGACTGTGTGTTTTTTGGAGCTTGGACTAGAACCCAAGGGAGTGAATTAGGTCTCACCAGACTCTAAGAGCTGCCTTGACAATGAGTCTTAGAAGCGAGCCTGATGTCTCTCCAGTCTCTAGTCCATGTGCTGCTTCCACATGCCCTCAAGTCCCCATTTTGCTTCTTTGTGATATGACACAGCACAAGAGTCCAGCCAGAAGCTGACACATATGGCCACCAAATCTTGGACAGAATTGTGAGCCCAAGTAAACATTTTCTCTTTATGTTATTCAGTCTCTGGTATTTTTATTTTTTGTGATAACAACATATATTAAGAAATTTCCTAATGTAAAAAGACTTTATATAGAGAGAATGGTCAAGGCAAATGGGCTACATCCAACAGCTAAGTCCTTTTTGATCTCTCGTTTGAATTATTGTTTGAATGTGTATAATAACTTTACAATATAATTGTGTTAGTTCTCTGCTACTGTAACAAGAAAAAACAAAAAAAAAAAAAACGTGTACGCTTAATACACTCAAAGCACACGACAACCAACTTAGAAAAAGAAGAAATTGATTTTGGCTGAGAGTTTGGGAGGTTGCAGTCCATGGCCAGCTGCTGCCCTTGGCAACACTATATCCTGATGGAAGCCTGTAGTGGAGGAAGCCTGTTCATCTCATGGCCAGGAAGAAATGACAAAAGAAAGAGGAAGGACCACACAGTCCCACTCAGGGTCACTGCACACCAATGGTTTAAAATGCCTCACTTGGCTTTGTCTCCTAAAGGCTCTAGCACCATCTAGTAGCATTCTCAGCTAAGGGCTGAATATCACACAGGCCTTTGGGGGCATTTTAGGTTTAAGCAATAGTAATAGTGAAATACTATACAACTCATAGAAACACAAAGCTGTCAAAAGAATAGCTTTACGAAGATTCAACTGAATTCTACTGAAGCACTGAATATGACATACTGAATGAATGAGGCAATGTTAAGGGCCAGGCAACTTACAGCATTCTAGATTGGCTCTATACTCAAATTGCAAGTTTATTTAGTTCATTTTAGAGACACCAGGTTTGTGGTCAAATAGGAATATTATGGGTATGGTTATAAAAGAACAATGAAAAATTCCAGCCACATGAGATCTCCATCTGCAGCACAGGACCTTTGAATAAACATATATTATACTGGGACATCATTTTCTTCAGAGAACATTTCAGGACTTTTAGTAACATCCTGATTCAAAAGTCAACTAGGCAGCCTATGAAGTACCTGCTGTATTGCTGGTGAGCTCCTTATGTGATGGCAGTCAGTTAGCTCAACCTACCCCACCAGGAAACTGGAGGCTGCCCAACCAGGGCCCTGAGAGTGCGTCACCAGAGTGCCAGCACCTCATATCACACTCATCTTCTTACCCATATTTACTCTAATAATCTGTAGATTCCTTCTGAAAGGCCTTGGGTATTCCAGACCTGCTCTTCCTTTGCCCTCTGTCTCAGCCCACTCAGTTTACTGCTTTCCATCATTTGTGCCAATGTTGGTTCTCTTGTTTACCCTTTCTCAAGTCCATTTCCAAAATGAGCTTTGTCACCATAATTTTTGGTTTGTGGCATTGATCTTACTCCTCTGAATGTTACATTAGAACAGAGCTCCAGAAAGTTCTGAGCACTAAGTGTGAGGAATGTAGTAAAGCAAACTAAAATGAACAGTCATTTAAACAAGAAGACCTAATATATTATGTGAGAAAGATAGCACACTATAGTTATGATTTGACCTTGAGTAACATTTGATGAGAACTACACTGACTTAAATGGAGTCATAGATTTTTGTTTGTTTTGTTTTGTTTCTTGAGACAGGGTTTCTTCTTGTAGTTTTGGTGCCTGTTCTGGATTTCACTCTGTAGACCAGGCTGGCCTTGAACTCAGAGAGCTCCACCTGGCTCTGACTCCCAAGTGCTGGGATTAAAGGTGTGTCTTTAGATGTCTTTAAGCAAGACTACAGACAGCATTTCATGCCTTTGCCAAGTAAGCAGTGGTACAATGGGAGTCATATTGAGGTTGCTGCTTGGTCTGAGTGTGAAATGAAGTCAGCTTCCAGGAGGAAGGGACTTTGGCATAGAGGAACTTCTGTTTTCCTGGCTGTTGGGATAGGAACATTTACCTTCTAGAACATTGCACAACTGATTATACTTTCCAGGAGATGACAACTTTTGTGATTATTTTCTGGGTAGGAAAAAAAAAAAAGAACTATTTCATTTACTGAACCAGGCTAGCTATTCTGCCATGGATCATGTGACTGAGGTAGCTTGGTATCCCCTTCTCATGGCACAAGCTATCCTCCAAGCTTACAAGAGGCTTCTGAGCTGGAAGAGTGAGTATTCAGTCTCAGAAACCTGGAACTAATAGCTGACTGAGGTGTCTATTTAACATATCTAGTGTCTAGTTAACATAACATTAACTGTTGGCCAGCTCTCCCAACATCAGTACCTGTGGCTCCTCCCAGCACTTCTCTCCCTTCCCCTCCCCAAACCACTCGCTCCCAGGGGCTGGACTTCTGCCTCCCACCCCTCACCCCCCACCCCCAACTGATCCCTCTATAACTCAGCCACTTAGGATACTCTTGTATAATATTTGAGGACCAGCCTTAATATTATACATCCCAGGGGCTCAGGAGAGAGAACTACTAATGGCGAGGACTATTTTCAGGAAATAGAATCTCAGCACACCGAGCTCTATCATCCACTTGCTTTAATTCCTCTGGCATAACATCCTTTATATACAGCTTCAGTTCTGTTCTCATGTCTTGCTCCTTTCTTGCCTGGATTCTCTATATTTATCTACTGTCCCCTCTAGGTTCTATCTTAAATCCTTCATCTAGTTCTGTCCCTTCTAGGTTCTCATCTATCTAGTTCTTTCCCCTATCAGCTCCTCTCCCATCTCCTTCTCTCCCATCTGGCTCTTCCTCATCTTCCATCTCATTCCTCTAGTCCTCTCTTTTAGCCCTTCAATCTAGTTCTTCCCCATCTCATTTCATTCCTCTCAAGTTCTTACCCATCTAGTTCTTCCATTCTCTTTTCCCTTCTCCGTCCCGTGCCCTGGAAGTCCCGGTATATAAAGGGAGGGTCGGAGCTAAATTGTGTAAAGCTATACTTAACGTCCACCTCTCCTAGGCGGTGTCTCCTTGTGGAATTTACTGTAAGTCAGGAGACTTGCATGTGGCTGTTATCATTGTTAGTCCTCAGAAGTTGAGCACCCCGGGCGTTGTTTCCTGTAGTCCTTGAAAGTGGCTAAGGGAGATAATCTGATTCCAGAGAAAGCCTTTCCTGAGGCTGTTCTCCAAATACCTGGAATGTGTATGTCCAGAGAGTCTACACTGTTAGTCCTTCTTAGGGGAAAGTCAATTGGAAAAAGGCACACATGATTTTCATAACAGAATACAGCTGATATATAACAAGCCAAGTAACACCAAAAACTCCTTGGGATTTGGCTTCCTCTGGAGGAATTCCCTGATCCCTCCAGGTAGTGACTTTGCCATAACCAGCTGAGTTCTTATGATATATTCCTGCGGCCTGCAGCAGGATACACAGGTCCCTTGGCCTCTGGGTCAGTGGCTCATCTCTTGTTCTCCTTCCCCCTGTCTCCTCTCATGGTCTGGTATAGTCTGCAGGGCATGTTCAGCCTGGCCTCTTTTCTCTGCCTGCTTTCTCCCTTATATCTACAATAAAAATCTTCTTCATTATTAGGAGTAGTCGTGGCTTCCTCCTTTTATTTTATTTTGTTTTATTTTATTTTATTTTTCCATTAAAAGAGTAGGTGTGTGAGTATGTGGGTTATGGTGCCAATCTCAGGTTCCAAGTGGAAGACGTCCTCAATGCTACCTATACCGAGAAAAAAAGCTAGGTAAAAAGAAGGTGTGGGTTACCAGGGACATGGTAACTAAACTAAGGTTATTGCTGTAGTTTGGATTCAAACTGTCTCCCAAGAGTCTATGCATGGAAGTCTATAGCCATGACAGTACCAGGAGGTGGGAGGAAGAGGAAGAGGTGAAATTAGGTAGAGGACATTAGATCATCCACAGGCTGTACCCTGGAAGGCACTGTGGGGCCCTGGCTCCTTTCTTTCCCCATACAGTTTCCTGCTTCGTACTGTTGTGCTATTTTGCCACCAGCTCAAAGGAAGAGGGCCTATTGACCATGGGCTGAAACCTTTGAAATCAAGATACAAAAGCAATGTTTCCTTTTAATTTATCTCGTGTGTATTATGCATTTATGTGTTTGTATGTGCACAGGACAGCCTTGGATTTCATTCCTCAGATTCCAGCTGCCTTACAATATTTGTTTGCTTGTCTGAGACAGGTCTCCTAGAGGTTCACAACTCTGAGCAGGTTAGGCTGGTTGGTCAGCTAGCCCCAGAGGTTCACCTGTCTCAGCCTCTTTAGCACTGGAGGTCAGAAGTCCACTACCATGACCCGCTTTTTTATTTATTTCTTTATTTTTAAAATTTGGTTTTCCAGGGGTTGAGTTTAGGTTCTTGAGCCTGAAAAGCAACCACTTTAATGACTGTACCATCTCCCCGGTCCTCTCCCTGGTTTTTGTTAGATAGTTCTATTTGTGTTATATTTTTATCTGGTTTGGGTATCAGGGCAATATTGGCTTTGTAAAATAGTTTAGTTGCAAACTTCCTTTCCTATTTTACATAATAATATGGGAAGGATTAGTATTACTTTTTTGAAAGTCTGGTAGAACTTAGCAGTGAATCCCTCTGGTCCTAGACAGTTTTATGGGAGGGTATTTTATTGCTAATTCAACTTTGTTTTTTACACAATTGTTTAAATTGTTTATCCTATCTTGGTTTAATTTTGGTAGATCATATGCATCTATGAATTCATCTATTTCTTTTGAATTTTCTAATTTAAAGGATTGTACATTTTTAAGATTTGTTCTAATCATTTTAAATTTTTCTATTTTTCTGCAGCATCCATTGTAATCTCTCCCTTTTCATCTCTAATTTTAGAAATTTTGTCCTCTCTTTTTAAAGTTCTATTTCACTAGTTGCCCCCACCCCAGATAGAAGGATTTTTTTTTCTCCTTTATTGTTTTGGGGTTAAGCCTTTTCTGGTTTATTTAAGCCTCTAATGCTACACCATTGGATTATTTACTCAGGATCTTTTTGATTTTTTTTTTTTTTTAATCTAGACACTTTAAACTGTAAACTTCATTTTTAGGACTTCAATTGGTTTTGGTGAGTTGTGTTTTTATTTTCATCCAATTCTAGGATGAAAAAAATTATTTAAGTTCTTTGATGACTTATTTATTCATTATTCAACAATGTGTCATTCGATTTCCATGAATTTGTATGTGCTATGTGTTTTCTTTTGTTGTTGATTTGTGCTTTTGTTTTGTTTTTCCATTGGGGCCGAATAAATACCAAAAGTGACTCTACTTCCCTGTATTTGCTAAGAATTGTGTTTTATTAGTGTGTGTATTTTAGAGACTGCTCCATGGACTGAGGAGAAGACGACTGCTCTGTAGTATTTGATGGAATGTTTTGCAGCTGTCTGTTGTATAGCACTTGCCTTTGAGTTTAAAATCTTCCACCTTGGAGGAAAGATAGTTAAGGTATAAGATGTTAAGGGGAAGTAAAACAACAGATATCCGAGGAGGGACTCTCCTTGTGATACACAATTGTAGGAGACATGTAGGCCATTGTGCACACAGAGAAGCACTGAGGATCTAGGAATGGTAAACACCTGGGGTTGTCTCTGCAAAGAGAAAGATGTACAACCTGTATTCTCTCCAGAAGGCTGGGAATGGTTAATAGCTTGGTGACCTTTGCACTCTGTGACCAGGCCACACTGACTCCTCCCCCAGACCCTTATCTTGAACTTATTTTCTCAGTTAATCGATAAAATCTATTTTTATGGAAGATGTTACTTGTACTTTACAAAGTTCTTGTCTTAAGCTTTGTTATACACCCAAGATCGAGTTAATTATCACCAGGAAACTTTTTCCCACATTGTGCTGTGCTTAACTATGCTGAAAATAAACTACACCGGGTCAGACACTTGGAGTTTGGACAAACACTGACTAATTTCTGAGTCATAGTGAACCCAACTTGCTTTCTTACCTCTGGAGGGTCTACACTCTGCTGATCATGGTGGTGTTTGCAGAGACACCGCCTGCCCCACCCTCACCATACAGGATGTTCACAGCAAAGCGGAACGACAGGATGTTCTAAACCACTTGTTCTCAACCTTCCTAATGCTTCTGCCGTTCAGTACATTCCTCATGCTGTGGTGACCCCCAACCATAAAATTCTTTTCTTTTCTTTTCTTTTCTTTTTTTTTTTTTTTCAAGATAGGTTTTCTCTGTGTAGCTTTGCGCCTTTCCTGGAACTCGCTTTGTAGACCAGGCTGGCCTTGTACTCACAGAGATCCGCCTGCCTCTGCCTCCCGAGAGCTGGGATTAAAGACGTATGCCACCACCGCCCGACTAATAAAATTATTTTCATTGCTACTTCATAACCGTCATTTTGCTACAGCTACGAATCATCATGTAAATATCTGTCTTTTCTGATGGTCTGAGGTGACCCCTGTGAATAGGTCATTTGAGCCCCTGAATGAGTTGAGACCCACAGGTTAAGAACCACTGTTCTAAGGTGAGGTGAAGTATTGCATCCTACAGGAAAGCTCATTCATGAGCTCAGGAAGTAGACAGTTCCGTGGCTTCAGAGAGTCTCTGAAACTGACCAGATTCACTAGGACCTTCCCTTAAGCATGCATAAATATGTAAAGACTTCTGAGAGACACTCTTTTTTTTTCATTTATTTATTTATTTTGAAAATAGTTTTTTTTCCCCTCATACAACATAACCTGATTTTGGTTTCCTCTCCTCCCAGTTTCTCTCCCCCTCTCCTCCCCTCCAGATCCACTCCCTTTTTGTGTCTCATCAAAAAACAAACATGCCGGCCAGGTGGTGGTGGCACACACCTTTAATCCCAGCACTCAGGAAGCAGAGGCAGGTGGATCTCTGTGAGTTTGAGGCCAGCCTAATCTACAGTTAGTTCCAGGACAGCCAGGGATAGACAAAAAAAAAGCCTGTCTTGGACCTCCCCGCCCCAAATAAAAACAAAAACAAGTAGGTTTCTAAGGGATAAAACTAAAATAAAGTAAAAGAGATTAAAACTAGCACATAGGAATTGGACAAAATAAGAAAACAGAAGGAAAATAGCCTAACAGGAGACGCAAGAATCAAAGACCCACTCCTTCACACACTCAGGAATTCCATAAAACGCTGAACATAATTGTTTAGCTGAGAACCTCACTTCAACCGGACTCCGCCCCCATTCCAAACCCCGCCCACCCTCAGAAAGCACAAGCAGTGGCTCCCGCCCCCTCCCCCAGCTCCTAAGACTGCTCCTACGGGGTATTTAAAGTCCATAAACCTGTCACGTGATTTCTCCTCTTCTACGGAGATCACCAGGGGATGCTTTGTTCGTTAAACCGTTAAACCTGGACTTTTAACTCGGCTTGATTTGGCTTACTGGCATCCGTGGGGTTATCCATTACCAGTAATTTCAAAATGCTTATCAATAATATATAGTGCAGACCTGCACAGGCCCTGTGCTTCTTGATTCAGTCTCTGTGAGTTCATATGGGCTTTGCTCAGTTGATCTAGAGGACTTTGTTTTCTTGTCCTGCATCCACTCTGGCGATTACACCCTTTCTGCCTCCTTTTCAACAGGGTTTCCTGAGCCCTGAGAGAAGGGATTTGATGGAGATTCCCATTTAGGACTGAGTGTTCCAAGGTCTCTCACTTTCTGCATACTGTCTAGATGTGGATCTCTATTTGTTCCCATCTAGTGCAGGAGGTACCTTGTGTTCTTTTAAAGTTACAAGAAAAAATAAAATGTCAAGTTTTTTTTGTGTAATTTCTGACTTTTAGGTTTTATATAATTACCATTTGCTAACAAATGTGGAAGATGGAAAGAATATATATGTAAATATATACATATATATATATAATCAATGTTAAAAACTCAAATAGATATTTATATATAAAACATAGATAATATAATTAATGATTTGGATAAACAACCCCAAATTTATTACCTTAACATTATTTTATATTGCCTTTTGTTAAGATGAAATTATTCTAAGTTTTCTTAAAATGTAACATTTTTCTAAGACTTTCTTATAAAATGTCTTGTGGCATTTTCTCTCTCCTACGTAGATTATTGGAACCCTGAATTTCGGGACAAGACATGTTGCTGTTATGTTTAAGCACAATTCATTTTCTGATGATTGCAGTTAAGCACCAACACAGTCATGTCTTGGTATTGCTCTCCGTGATTACACTTCTTAAAATCAATTCTCTTTGAGAATGCTCAAAAATGTCTATTGCATAACTGATTTTTATAGTCAAATGATATATGATTCTTCAGTTTTCATCTGCATTAAAAAAAGGTATAGGTTGAAAAATCAAGTTTCTGCAAAAACAACTACCATAAAAACAAAACAAACAAACAAAAAATCCAAACAAAATCCGTAAGAGTTGTAGAGAGTGCCCTCAAATCCAAGTCCTGAAGATGGGACAGGGAGAGCAGCCCCGAGGGTAACAGCATCTGTTATTCTCACAACTGTCCATCTCTGCTCTGGGCTCTGCCACTTGGTTTCTCTTTCATTTTGGACACTCTATTCTGAGTTGCCTAGAAGTTGACCACAGCAAGGAGCCTCACCATCTTCAGGCAGGCAGTCAGAGACTGAAAACTCACAGCTCAGAGTCTAATTTAAAGACAACACAACCTCAGCCAGATCCCGCTGTGTCTGGTACTCACCGTTCCCAGAAATCCTGCTTTTATTGTGAGTGGCTTTCAGATGTATAAACCCCAATGCTGTCATGGGCACCATAGTAAGGAAGAAAGGGAAGAAGTCCCCAAAAGTGGGAGGAAAAAACCCAGTTACCTAAAGAGGCCAGTGGCAAGGACCGTAGGCCAGATTTTTAAGGTTGATTTTGATAACATCCCACAGTTCCTTTAAATATTAGGCATTTAGGGCCTGGAGAGATGTCTCAGCAGTTAAGAGTTTCTTGCTCTTTCAGAGGACTCAAGTTTGTTTCCCAGGACCCATGTCCTGATGCTCACAACCACCTGTAACTCCAGCTCCAGGTGATTCTATAACCTCTCTGGCCTTTGTGGGCTGAGCACCTGTTCTCTCTCTCTCTCTCTCTCTCTCTCACACACACACACACACACACACACACACACACAACACACACACACATACACACACACACACAGAGCATTCATATGAACATATCACACACAAATAAAATTTTAAAAATATTAGACATTTATGTGCACTTTTGTTTAAATGAAATTCCCAATCCAGGCTTTGCCAAGACATTAAGTTACTCTCTGCAAACTGACAGCAAGGCCCCATTGCTGAAGACAATATCCACACAACTCATTGACTATAGAGAGCTCCAGCTGGTGCCTACATAGAACCTTCATCCCTATGTTCTAGTGTCTTGGGTATAGGAAGGTGTTCTGTAAGCTACCAAAAGAGAAATATAAACACCAACCCAGTCACAAAACCTTTGATTTACAATGCTTTCCTGGCTGCAAAATATGCTCAGGCATTGACGGCACAAAGCTTGTGGTAGTAACCAACCAGTGTCTAATTTGAACCCATACTTGACACTGCTTGGGTGAGCAAGAACCAGAGACTAGAAAGCCCAGAGATCTAGGGTAAAAGAAAATAACACTGGTATTAAAAAAAAAAAAAGTAGTGATAAAATGACTCCTAATGATATTCTGCTATAATCATAGATAAGGGCCTTATTCAGCAATCATCAGAGACCCACAGCCAGATAGACATCATGCAGAGAATGAGAGACCTTGGAACATTCAGCCCTAAATGGGATGCCTCCATCAAATCCCTCCTCTCAAAGCTCAGGTATCCCACTGAAGAGGAGGCAGAAAGACTGTAAGAGACAAAGGGGACATCAGGAGAACACGACCCTCTAAGTCAACTGAGCAGAGTTCCTATGAACTTAGAGACAGAGGCAGCAAGCACAGGGCCTGCATGGGTCTGTACTAGGTCCTCTGCACATACAGTATGGCTTCCAGTTTAGTGTTTTTGATGGGACTCCTGAGTGTTTTCCTTCTGTTGGTTTTTCTTGTCCAATTCCAATGTGTTAGCATTTGTTTTATCTTATTACATTTTGTTTTGTTACATTTTGTTGTTATATTTTAGGAGCCTGTTCTTTTTTTCATTAATAATTTTTTTTTATTGATTCTTTGGGAATTTCACATCATGCACCCCAATCCCATTCATTTCCCAGTCCCTCCATGTCCACCCTCCACCCTTGTAAACTCCCCCTCCACAAAGAAAATTAAAAAAAAAAAAACAAACAAACAAACAACAACAAACCACTTTATTCCTCTGCTTTCTCACCTCTCCATAACATACTCATTTGTCTTAGTGGCCCTGGGGGCTGTGGTGTGTCACACAGTCACCCTTTTGCTCAAACAGCTTTACTTGCAAATACTCATTGTAATGAGTTGTTGGTTTGGTTCAAGGCCTCTGGCTTCTGGTAAACCATCAACTGGACCTTCACCAAAGAAACTCCTGTTTGATATTCTGCTATTGCCCCAGTCAGTCATAGAGATCCTGAGGTTATAGGTCTGCAGATGCTTTAGCAGGTAGTAGGAGGTAGATGCTGGAGTAGGCTAACTGGAAGCCCTGGGTGTGGATCTGGGTGGTAGCTGAGCTGGTCAGTCTGGGTGTCCACCGGGATCACCCTCCTCAGGTGAGGGGCAGAGCCAGCTCTCCTGTATGAATGTTGAGGGGTGGGACTAGCTCTCCTCCATGCAGGGCCAGCTCTCCCTGTTGTAGCTGTGAGCTAGGGGAAGGAATTCTCCCTCGGGCCATCGAAGGTCAGAGAAAGCTCTCCCACACCCATGTCACTGGGGCCAGTTATCCCATGGCCCTCAGTTGTAGCATGGGCCAAAGGCATCAACACAGAACCCTGGCTGAGGAAAGGCCAAAGACCCAGACATGGCCCTTGGCTACGGCTAGGGCCTGGGTGGCAGCGCAGGTCACCCAGATTTGTATGGCCCTGGTGGCAGTATGGCCCTCAGACCTCAACACGGCCTCAGAGAGGAGCCCAGACCACGGGCATCCACGTGACCTTCCGTGGCAACACGAGCCTCAGACATCAACATGGGCCACAGACATCAACACAGACTCTGGCGTCAGGAGGGCCACAGATGCAGTCATAGCCCTTAGCAGCAAAAGCACAGGCTGGGACATCATGAGGTCCCAGTGGCTTTATAGGCCACCATATATCATATATATCAGCCTGCTTCTCACAGCTTTGGCTCTTCAGATCTGCCTTTGTCCATGGTGCACAAACTGCTCCACTTCTCTACCATTTCTCTACCACATACCTGTTCATTATAGTGGTGCCTGCCTACCAGGGCTTCACGGTGCGTGGTGGTGGGCCTGTGGTTGTCTTCTGCCTTCCCAGGCCTCAGGGCATCAGGCCTGTTCTTGCTATGCTCAGATCTCGGGGACCCCAAAAGACTACCACAGAGACTGAATCCCGTACGTAAAAGCAAAGAGCCTTTATTTTCAAGCTCGGAGCTTGGACTCTCTGTCTGATGCAGCAGTGAGAGCAGAGAGCCCCACAGGGTGGTCTTTTTTTTTTTTTTTTTTTTTTGTCATAGCAGAGGTTGGGGTGAGGGGATTTCTAAGGTTCAGAACCCTGATTGGCTGACATTTGTCTAGGGGTATAGGGAATGTTTGGAAGGTCAGGTACTTCCCCTTAGGTGCAGGCCCCACCGGTGGAGTCAGCTTGTGGCTTTTCCTGGGTCCAGGTGCTGTCTGCCAGAAGCTGTGTCTGGGCCTCTAAGCCTGTCCTGGCAGCTGTGTGGTCAAGCTGTTTTGCTCCCTGCCCCGGTTTGGGGGTTGGGTCTGGAATGGGAAGGGAGGTGGGAAGGAACTGGGAAGAGCAGAGCGAGGGGAAACTGCAATCAAGATACATTGTACAGAAAAGACTATTTTCAGTAAAAGGGGAAAAACCTTAAAAAAGCATATTGGACATTTATTTTTACTTTCCTTTTTATTTAAATGAAATTCCCAAAGTGCACATTAACTTCTTCAAAGTGCGTTATTCGGTGGCATTTACTGCATGAGCTATGTTGCTCAACCACTTCCTCTTTTGAGTTCACAATACATGTTCATATCCAAAAAGATAACTCCATACCCACTGAAGTAGTCTTCTGTCTCCCACGTGCCCACACCCAAAGCACGCAATGTTCTGCTTTCCTGCACTCACACATCTGATTATGTCATATAAATGAAATACGTGCCTGGCATCCCACTCACTTCCAGATTGCCTTGGATAGTGTGTGTCTGGGTCCTCCATCCCACAAGCACAATCAATATCGTCATTCATTTTTTGTTTTTCAGTTTCTTTTGTTAATTCCAACGGCAAGAATAAGACCACTGCCACAATTTGAGCCAAATTTGAAGCAAGCTTGATTTTTCACTGGGGTGCACCCAAGAGCTGGCCAGTGATTATCTCTTAAGTCCAGTTTAAAGAGAGCAACCCCAAAAGCATTTCTTGGTTCCCTTTTAAGGAGTAAATCACTAGTAGCTACAAAGCAGGTTTACAGAAGAAAGATGATGGGTCGGTCAATAAGGAAATACAGAAAAAAATTACCAAAAAGAAATCATGTGGTCACCATATGATTAGAGAGGGTTCAGGGAGGGTCAGGGAAGGTAAGGGTATTCTCAAAAACAAGTCAAGGTCATGGGTTGGGGGAGGTCAGGTTCCCCCAGGAAACAGAGAGCAGCTCAGCTCTTACAGCAAACAGAAACTTATTTTTTTTTATAGTACAGCACAATGGCTTCTGCCTTCAAAATGCAATCAGGCTGGTTCCTCATTTTCAGTAATATTATATAAATAATATTAAATACTGTGTTACTTGTTAGACCTTTGCACAACTATTTTATTCTTCTGATGCTAACGTGGATGTGATTATCTCCTTTATTGTCTTTTTAGACTGGTTGTTTAATCTCAGTTTTCAGATATTGTATTCTACGCAGCTGTGTTTATTCGTTAGTACTAATGGTTTCTTGGGCATTTCTGGGGATTGTAAACATGTACAATGGTAGCATTCACAAACAGGACAATTTTCTTTCCTTTTCAGTGCGGATAGCGCTTCTTTACTCTACTTGCCTAGTTGCTCTGGTTGGATCTTCCACTGCAAATGTGAATTCAATAACACAAGTGAATATAGCCTTTTGAAGTGGGTGTTCTCTTTAAGACTTTTGTGGGAAAGTTTTCAGACTTTTTTTTTTTTTGAGAATGCGGTTAATTGTGGATTCTTTAAAATGTTCTTTATCAGGGCAAGGATGTTCTCCTTTACCTAAATTTTTATGTAGTTTTAATCATAAGCAAGTGTTGGCTTTTGTGAAAGGTGTTCTGTGGGAAGCTCCTTCCTCCCTCTCCAAACCTTGCCCCTCAGAAAGCCCGCCAAGCTGTGGCTCCTCCCCCAGATGTTCAAGACTGCACCTTGGGTTGGGGGTAGGGGGAGAAGGCTGGGAGGGCTGGAGGAGGGAAGAGAGGGAGATCTGTGGTTGGTATGTAAAATGAATTAAAAAAAAAATGTGCCTACACAATATTTAAGCTCCAGTCCATACCTGCTCCCTCCCATCCCCCTTGCCCCTCCCCCCAGATCACCCGGGAATGCTCTGCTCAGATTTAAACCTGGTCTAATTAGTTCAGCTTGATTTGGCTTTATTGCATTGGCAGAGAAACCTAATACTGTTTCATTCAAAATATTTATCACAAGGCTTTTTCTTTGCCTATTGACATAATCATATGGCTATTTTTGTTTACTAACTTTTATTTTACATTGGTTTTTACATGTTGAACCATCCTTGTGTTCCTGGAATAAGCAGATCAATATTTATAATCCACTTTTTATGGTTGAATTCACTTTGCTAGTATTTTGTTGAGGTTTGCATCTATGTTTGCTGTATTTTTTTCTTATTTTGGTGGCAGGACTGAAGCCAGTCTCATCAAACAAATATTTGATCATCAAAATCTCATCAAACAAAAAAAGAGAAATATTCTCTTTTTTACTTTTTGGAAGAGTTTGATGTTAAGCAACAGAGTCATATAAGGTCCTGGAGTTTTCTTGGTTGGGAGGCTGTTATTACTGATCCAATCTTTGCCTGCTGTACACATATTCAGAGTTTCCATTTATTTTCGAATTTATTTCTGTGGTTCTAGATGTTTCTCACCACACTTCTATGTTATATTATGCATCTTTTCTAATTGTTCATAGACTTCCCTTACATTACTTCATATTTCTACATGTTCAGTATGAACATCTTCTGTCTCATTATTGATTTTGTTAGTTTGAGTATTTTTCATAATTTTGAGTAATTAAAGAATTTAAGAAGACTCAAGTCCTAGTTTGGATGGTTTTAATTATTTTCTGTTTTTATTTCTATTTTCTCCTCTCTAATCATTGCTCTTTCCAGCTTAGGTTGCTTTTCATTTTGTTCCTTATTTATTTACTTATTTATTATTTACTTAAGTGGAGTTGCATTAGGTTATTTTCACAAAATTATATAACATGCTTTGACCATGTCCTTCCCCATCATCTCTTACTCCCCATTTTTGTTCTCTATTCTATTAGTTTCTTAGTGGACTATCATGAGAAACTTTTCCTTATTTATTTATTTTTTTAAATTTTTTGTGTTTTTCACATCATGTCTCCTCATCTCACCTGTTCACTCCCAATCTCCCCCAAAACAAGGCCTGCTCTCCTGGGTGCTGCAGCTGGTGGGGGGCAGGGACTGCTCTCCTGCCTCAGGTGTTGATGGGCTATGGAGAAGGACATCATTCATGCGCCACAAGGCACAGGTCTCCTATCGCCTCCCATGGTCTCCTATGGTCTCCCATGGTGACAGGCTGACTTACCTCCACAAACAGGGTTGGCTCAATTCGCTGCCCAGGCCAGGTACAGGGCTGGCTCTCCCGATTGCTGAAGCTGGTGAGGGGTTGGGTCAGATCCCTAATCTAATGCATATGGTGAGGGGTGAGAGGAGGAGGGAATCTTTCTGTCACCCACACCACCACATGACATACGAGAGGAGTGTGACCTGCTCTACCATTCTCATGTGCTCAGTGCCAATTCACCCATGTCCCTCCAAACAGGGTCAGCTCTATTGTACAGACCAGGAGAGGTGTAGGACCCTTGCTCCTGAATACAGCGAGGGGCAGGACCAATTCTCCCTAGTGTTACTGTCAGTGAGGGGCAGGGCCAGCTCTGCACAGCCCTATCTTCTCTGCCTTCAGTGTTATCAGGAGCCAGGGATATCAACATAGACCACAGCTGCATCCGAGCCTGAATCCAGACATGGGCCCCAGCAGTAGCCCAGGCCCAGACATCACCATGGCCCTGTGTGGCAATGAAGCCACCCACCTCAGACCACGCCTCATCTCTCACCTCTTCAGATATGCCCTCCCTCCCAAATCACTCTATACATATGATCACCATAGTAGTGCCATGTGCCTGGTGCTGCAAGGTGCCAGGCGGGCCAGTGTTTTCTTCTCGGAGCCTGGGTTGCACCACCCTAGGCCTGTGTGTGTGTCTCCTTGTCCTGCTTAGTGTCATGGTCCTGAGCAGGACTGTGCTTCCTCATTACAGTGAGATCATACAGAGCCCAACCTCCTGACCTGGCGATGAGCAGGCTTCTGGTTGGTGCAGGGGTGTTGCTGGGGACCTCTCAGCGAGCCTGGTCTACAAAGCTCCGGCTGCAATGTTGAGTTCGCCAGCCCAGGAGCATGGTGTGTGTGGGGTGGGGGTGGGGGGGGGCGTACCGTTCTTATTTTTTAACATAGCACTTACTACTGTAAATCTTCCTTTTGCACACTGATTTGACTTCCCCCAATTACCTTGGTTAACTCCTGTTGGGTGATTCCAATATTGGACTGCTTTGCATCTAGGACTTTAGTATTACTCTCTTGGATATCTCAATGAGTCATGGTCATCAGGAAGAGTGGGCTTTGGATGGTTCATGTATTGCTAGAGTCTTTAAGTAGTCTAAATTGTAGTGTGTATAGAAGGAGTTTAAAATGAATTTTGTTTTGAGGTTCTATCAGGGGAGCGCAGCCACTTGTACCGAAGACTGGTCTTCCTCTATTCCTGGGAAGATTGTCCTCTTCTATCTAGCGAAACTGTGTGTGTGTGTGTGTGTGTGTGTGTGTGTGTGTGTGTGTGTGTATGCAATGGAGTGGTAAAGGAGGAAGGGAACACCTGCCTAGCCAGCCAGATCAGCCGAATCAACCCTGGCAATCAATGGGGTGACAGACATCGCAAAGGAGAGCTGAGGGGAGAGACTGGGAGGAGTGGAGGAATGGAAAACTGTGTTTGAGATGTAATATAGGAAAGAAGAATAAATAAATTATATATATACATATATATGTACATACATACATATATGTATACTTAAGAATTTTGTTTTCAAACATCTATTGAAGAAACAATCCTAACGACACATACACCAATAACTGTGGTTAGACCTGGGACTGCAAAGCAGCCCCATGAGAAGGCAAATGTGAGCAGTGCTCCTTGGACCATGATCATCTTAACAATTCTTCCCTGTTTCTCAGTTTCTTTTGTTGGTTACATCTCCAGCCACCTTTTCTCCTTTTTATTTTTTAGTAACACCATGCCACTCTGTCCCACAACTCCTTATGTCTTGTATCATGCACCTCTTTCCATGATGTTCCTTTGCTGAGGTGCTCTTGTTACCTTTATATCCTGTATGCTATTTTTAAAGATTCATTTCAGGCATTATTTTCTGCACAAAGTTCCAGATATTTTTAAGTACAGCTTGTACTTCTGGCTGAGCTATGACAATCAATCTCTACCTTTGTAAATCATACTGAAAGATTTGCTTTTACGTTGGTTTGCACTGTACTGAAAGTTCTTGTCTGAACCTAAATTTGTTACCACTTTTTTTTCCCCCACAGTGGTTAATAAATGCTTTGGCATACAGTAAATGCCCAATAAATTATACAATGAACTAAATGAAATCTGTGCATATATTTCATTGTTGACAGGTATGGTAGCCACAGAGGAGCACAGATTATGAAACAGGTTAAGAAATTGCCAGGAATTAGGGCCAAGGAGCCACTCTGGAAACAGATTATTTCAAGCAGGTAGGGAGGGTTTGGGAAGGGGAAAAATAAAGAATTAGGTCAGGTAGGGTCTTCCAATTAGGAAGTGAAAGAAATGAGAATAACTCAGATTGTCTTGCAAATAATGAGATTGGTAGACTGTAGGGCAAAGGACCCTGGAGGGGGAATGTTGGAGGTGAAAATGTGACAACTGTAAAAGGTTTCCAAACATGACAAAAAAAAATTCAAAGTCAAACTTGAAATGAATCTGAGGTATTTCTGGCAAGACTCCTTACGATGTCACAGGAGTCTACTGCAGCCTTGGTTCTAAACACACAGCAAGCATCCCATACGTGCCAATGTGTAATACTCCCTGCCCACTAGTTCAGATAGATTATTGTATGCCATGAGTTATAGAGACATTACTATACACAGTTTTCTGCTCTTATGGAAACATGGTTGCTTAGTTATGGAAGACCAAAGCTTTCCATACTTCCTTTCCATAATGTCTCAGCATATCACTTCCAGATTATGTGTTTTGGATTACTCTGTGTTAGAGTATTTGATTAAAAAAGATCTGCTGTTTGAATTGCTGATTTGACTTTTATGTTAAAAAAATCATTAAATGCATTTTGGCTTATGATTATGACAAAATTTTGAAATGGCCTTAAAACATATTTCTGTTATTTCACACTACATATTAACATTAAATGACATTCTGAACATTGATTATAAAATCAAAATGTAGATTAACCATGAAAAATGTTGAAAATACTGTTTGAAGTACCAAATATTCAGCCAAGATTTAATTCTTTAAGTATAAATAAGTAAATTCATCTCATTAGTAAATTTACTTTCATGTTTAGCAAACAATACTTATATGTATAGTAAAGAATTATTTTAAAATATTTTTATAAATTATTAGAAGTAAATATTTGATTTAACACCTGGTGGTAGCTTGAAAGAAAATGGCCCCCAAAGAGAGTGGCACTATCAGGTGGTATCTTATTGGAGGAAATAAGTCACTGTGGGGTTGGCTGTGAGGTCGCATATATGCTGAAGCCACACCCAGCGAGACAATTAACTTCCTGTTGCCTTTGGAGCAAGATTCAAGAACTCTCAGATCCAGAACCATGGTTGCCTGTATGCTGCCTTGCTTCTTACCAGGAGAATAAAAGACTAAACCTCTGTGTAAGCGAACCATTCCATTTAAATGTTTTCCTTTATAAGAGTTGCCATGGCCATGGTGTCTCTTCACAGGAATAGAAATCATAACTAAGACAGGGACTGGGGTATTTCTGTGAAATATATACCATTTGTTGTTTGGAGGAATATGAACTTTGGGAGTTTGGGTTAGGAAAGCAGTGCAAGACTTTAATGGGTCATACCAGTGGGATTATAAAAGACAATAGTGATAAGAGTGATTTGAACTCTGGGAGCTGGCTCAAGAGGTTTCAGAGGAGAAGAATTTTAGTATGCTGCCTAGAAATTGTTCTTGTAATATTTTGGTGAAGAATGTGGCTGCCTTTTGTGCTGTGGATGATTGATTGATAAATAAAATACTGATTGGCCAATAGTCAGGCAGGAAGTATAGGCAGGACAAGGAGAGAGGAGAATTCTGGGAAGTGGAAGGCTGAGGGAGAGAGATGCTGCCAGCTGCCACAATAAGAAGCAGATGTTAAGATACCGGTAAGCCACAAGCCATGTGGCAACTTATAGATTAATAGAAATAGGTTAATTTCAGATATAAGAACAGTTAGCAAGAAGCCTGCCATGGCCATACAGTTTATAAGTAATATATAAGTGTCTGAGTGATTATTTTATAAGTAGGCTGTGGGACTGCAGGGGTTTGGTGGGACCCAGAGAGAAACTCTCCAGCTACACTTTTGCGCTTGTCCAAAGAGTGTGCCTGAGGCCTAAGTGAAGAGGTTTGTATTAATTCCATTGGTGGAGGAAATCTCAAAACAGCCTAGGATAGACTTTATTCTATGGTTATTAGTGTTAACTCTAATGAAAATATAGAATGAAAAGGAACAAGCTGAGCAAGGAAAAATATTTGAGGAGAAAAGGAGTACTAGACAGTGGAATGAAGCTAAATCCTATATCCAGGGAGATTAAAGTATAAAAATGGTATAAAGGGTGTGGTGACACAGGTAAAGATCCCACCCAAAGTTTCCAAAAGGAAAGTTTAGGTCTCAGTGTGGTGGGGCACACCTCTAAGCCCAGCACTTGGAAGGCAGAGGCTGGCAGATCTCTGAGTTTGAGGCCAGCCTGATCTATAGAGCAAGTTTGAGGACAGCCAAGCTTAGGCAGTGAAGGTAACCATCAAAACCAAAAGGCTGGCTGAGGGGCCCCCAACTGGATCAGGCCCTCTGAATAGGTGAGACAGTTGATTGGCTTGATCTGTTTGGGAGGCATCTAGGCAGTGGTACCAGGTCCTGGACTCCTTGCTTGAGATAGCTGTTTGAAACCTGGGACTTATGCAGGGACGCTTGGCTCAATCTGGGAGGAGGGGACTGGACCTGCCTGGACTGAGTCTACCAGGTCGATCTCAGTCCTCGGGGGAGGCCTTGATCTGGAGGAGGTGGAAATGGGGAGTAGGCTGGGGGAAAGGGGAGGGGACCAGGAAGGGGGAGAACAAGGGAATCTGTGGCTGTTATGTAGAACTCAATAGTATTGTAAAATAAAATAAAATAAAAAATAAAAAAATAAAAGTAATAATAATAATAATAATAATAATAATAATAAATAAATAAAACCAAAAGGCTGATGAAGATGTAATTGAGTGAGAGGACTATGTTCCAGGCCCAGTAAGCTGGAGAACTTGGCAGTTTGGGTCATGTGGTTCTGGCTTTAAGGATGGAAGGAAGGAGTTATGGAATATTCCTCTGCAAGTAAAGAAAGCCTCTGAGGCCAGGCATGTTCAAGAGTGTTTCTTAATGGATGTCCCTTAGAGGGGATATTTTGTGAAGCTGTTAAGTTGAAGCCTAGATTGCCTTGGAGACCCCAAGATGTTGGAGATGCTAGAGTGGTGGAATGTCTGCTGAGGAGAGCTGCTAACAGGGAGTGGAACCAGCCCATGAGAAAGAAGTATGTTGCAGTCAACAAAGCTGAAAGGAGTTGGAGAGCTAAGGAACATTTTGACATCAGACAAGAGATGCAGAGTTTGGAGTTTGTCTAGCTGGTTTGCAGTCTTGTTTTGGTCCAGTATTTACTAATTCTGCTCCCTTCCCTACTTTTTGGAATGGTAATATATATTCTGTGCCATTGTATGTTGGAAGTATGTGATCTGCTGTTTGACTTTTATTTTACAGAGAATTACACTTTAAGAGATTGCTTGATTCTCAGCAGAGACTTTGAATTTTAGACTTGTAAATAAGTTTAAAACTTATAGACTATGAGGACTGCTGAAGTTGGACTGAATGCATTTTTGCATTATGATATAGTTACAAGCCTTTGGGAGCCTATGAGTGGAATCCAGTGACTTGAAAGAAAATGGCTCCCAAAGGGAGTTGCACTATTAGGAGATATGGCCTTCTTGGAGTGGATGTTGTTTTGTTGGAAGAAGTGTGTCACTGTGGAGGTGGGCTTTGAGGGCTCATATATGCTCAAGTCATGCACCAGTAAGACAAACCACTTCCCATTACCTGCAAGATGTAGGACTCTTGGTTACTTTTCTAGCATCATGTCTGCCTGGATGCTGCCATGTCCCACCATGATGATAATGGACTGAACATCTGAACTGTAAGTGAGCCACCCCAATTAAATGTTTTCCTTTATAAGAGTTCCTGTGGTCATGATGTCTCTTCACAGCAATAGAAACTCTAACTGAGACACAAGTATTTTATATACTTAGGTACTCAGGGCTGCATAGACATTTTTCAGGTGAAAAGTTTGTATAGGTTTGCAAATGGAAAGGGTTAAGAATCCATATTGTTATTATAAAGATACCTGAGGCTGCCTGTTTTATTCAAAACAGTTTTATTGTATTCACAGTTCTGGAGGTTTCAGGGTGTGGTTCCTGCTCCAGTTTGGTTCTGTGGATGCCCTAATGGCATCCCAGTTGTGAGATGGAGAGGTCACAGAGCCAGATTCGAATCATCTTGGAAGGAATGAAGATGTTCTAGAGACCTTTGTGGTCCTCCTTTTGACTATCAGGTTATTGGAAGAATGATCCCCAAGAAACTGGAATTGCCCTAAGGATCCCATGCTGTGAAAAGAAAAAGCTGGTGCCAGCCAGAGCTGGAATTTTTCTCCAGGAAAGATATTTCATTCAGTTCTGACAACTTGTGAGACCATCTTGTAAGAAAGACTGGTTCCAGAAGGTGATAGATGAATGATGGGTAGGAACAAACCTTGACCAGGATGTCTCAGTTATGCAAACTTTTTGCCATTTATTTAAACCTAAACCTCAAGTCCGGACCCTGAAGAAGAGGTTTGGGGAGGAATCCCTGGACTTCTTTGCTCCTGTTTGTGATGTGGTCACAATGACTAAATCTCCTCTTCACTCAGTACTTTTCACTATAGCTTGTTTCTGTAATTGGCCTATTGAGGTTTGTAGCCAAGACCAGCTTGTTATAGCTATTAACGCTCTGACCCTAACAACTTTTAGCACATGACCCCTTGGTTCCAATCCTGATGATTCTTCTACCTCTCCATATTGCCACACTGAGTACGAAGCTCCCAATATGTGAACTTTTGGAGCCTACAGGCACACAATAACCAAATCACAATGAAGGAGAACTGAGAATTGCCAGTGGATGTAGGGGTGCTGAGTATGGATATCACTGTCAGCTAGACCCCTCCCTCCCTGTGGTACTGACCATGGCTCCCTCTGTTGGGCAAGGAGTTTAGAATCTTCTAGGGTGTTCCCTGTTAACACTAGAAGTTTTTTTTTTTTTTCTTTTTTTGACGCTACTCCCAGAAAGGCTTTGTTCTGACTGCATGTTGGAGTTGATTCTAGGGGTGTAGGTGGGAATACTGAAGACCCCGAAACACATCTGAGCTGGGTGAGGGAGCCCCACAACCCCTGCATAGCAAGAGGGCTGGCTCAAAGCTACATGTTGACTGCCACGTGTAGCTTAATGTACCTTGGCCTGCTGTTGCTTCGCTTGTCTGCTGTTCGTGGGTTATTAATGACTTTCTAGGACAACTGACTTCTGATGAGCAGGGAGATTCAACTTGGAGTCACTTCTTCACATTTTTATTGTTAATAGAGCATTTTAATATACAGATGAAAGATAATTTTTTTCCTTAATGTACACTATTTGGGGGGGAATGTACCTATCATTATGCCTTATTATTCCACCAAAGTATAAGCTTTGTTAAAGGGAGGAAAAGCAGCTTGTCTTTCTGATGGGAAAAAATGGGGGGAGAAGGAAGGAAGGAAGGAAATGAAAGGAAGTAAATAAGCCAATAAGCCAACTGAATAGAAGTGAATATATATATATATATATATAAAGCTACCATGGGTTACCAAGGAAACAAGAGTTCCAAAAGTGACAGAAACAAAAGAACATCAGGTTGTTGTGACAAATGACACTTGAAGTAACACTTTTCTTGTGGTGCTTGCTTTTAATTAACACAGCTTGAACAGAACATTATTATTGAATGGTAGATTAATGTGGTAAATGAAGAGTCTGGCTTGTGGATTTGTTTTTCCAACACTGGGAGAACTAGTAAGAGAAGGCAGAGAATAGCTGGACCACTAGACTCCACCCTGGGAGAAGATGGCTGATGATGACTAACAAAGTTGCAGGCAGAGTGTGCACACCATGTACTTTCATGGTTCCTGAACACAGCAGTTTCCAAGCAGCAGTGAGCAAAGCAAGGCTAAAAATACAACATCAAAGTCATCAGTGGCTTAAACTCTTTAATATATAGAGTATATTGCTACTGCTTGCTGATTAGTGTTTTAACATCTGCAGTGAAAGATGAAAACTCTCTCTCTCTCTCTCTCTCTCTCTCTCTGTGTGTCTCTGTGTGTCTCTGTGTGTGTGCGCATACATATATAAAACCAATCCCCTCTCTTTCCTTTTCTCCCTTAGTAATATATTGCTTTCAGTGAAGAAGTTCTCTAATATCGTGAGTACCTAACATACTACATCAGGTGGCTGAGTAGGTGACTGCATAGACATTATAGATATTAAGATACACCATGCCTAAAGGAAGGTAATTGGTTTTGATAAACATGGAAAAGAATAGGCAGACTCTTTCTTTGCTTGCGGCCACTGAGAACAAAGCAAGTATACCACATCTTTAAAGCTTCTCCTAGCCATCTAGGTCTCTCCCTAAATCCTGTCTTCACTTCATCCATTCCAGTCTAGCTCCTTGATTGGTTCAGGAGACTCCTGCTGCTCTTAGATATTTATCCAGAGCCTGAGACAGCATCACTGACACACTGAGGACCATGCAGCAGCACCAAGTGTCGCAGGCTTGCACCCTTTGAAAAGTGCAGGCACAAACAAAAGCACCTTGAGGAGAAAGAAAACAGTTCCAAATGATGCGGGTAGTACACTGCATTTCCCCCATATGGTTTAGTCTGCAGGATACTAAGCTGGTGGAAGGATTTTTGAAATGCTTATCATCCAGTCTCAGATGTTTTAGCCTCCTTCATCAGGTACCTTAGTTAGTGCTCTCTGCAGTGAGTCCACAGCCCTTGGATCAGCTTTGGTTGCAAGCATTTCATTTCTGTGCATCTGGGAGGCACTGGCAGCCTTCTCTCTAGCTTGTGCTTTTGAGAATGCTGTTATAGCCCATAGCTTTGTTAAGACAGAGATAATGTCTCCTTCTGGACCAGAGGCAAGCTTTGCTCTTCAGTATTATAAAAATAGCATCTCATTTGGGAGCAAAGGCTGTACAGTGTTCTGGAATCACATTACAAACATCTGGGGCTTTCTAAGCTCAGGGGGCCTCAGTTGTGGCATAAACCCACAGTGAATGTGGAATCCATCAAGATGCTTTCACATAGTCTCCACTTGGTTTAGAGGACAAAAGTTCCTATGACAATATGAGGTAATAAATACTTTTGTCCCAGACAAAAGATATTAGGTATCTTCTAGCATCCATAACATGGGACAGTTAACTCTGGCCAAGAGGAAAACCCAGAGTCCCCTAGACTATTGAAACTGCTAATACTCTTTGCCCATCAAACCTCTAATATGTGTCTGTTATAGTCTCATGACTCACAGATTTTAATGAAAGAATATAACTCACTGTTATGGGTACTATGGGTATGCATGTATGTATACAGATGTACATGTTTGTACACATGGATGTCACTGTCAGAGATTAACATTGAATGGTGTCCTCTAACACTCTCCACCATATTTTTTTGGAACAGGGTCCCTCACTGAATCTGTAGCTCACGGAATTGACCAGGCTGCCTGGTCAGCAAGCTCCAGACATCCACCTATCTCTACCTCACATGTTCTGGGATTAGAGGCATGCACAACTATGTCCAGGTTTTTATATGCATGCTGGGGATCAGTACTAGCAAACACTTGATTGATTGAGTTGGTTTACTATGTTTACCAATACGCAAGCCTGAAGTGATGGTCTCAGTGTCTTTTTGACATTTACTCATTCTCCTTTGAGCATGTTCTCACTTCACAGCACAAAAGATTGTGTTAACTAATCTTGTACTTTTCTCTCCTCTGTGCTTGGTTTATCCTCTTTCTCTGTGGAATTCTGGTTCCATTTAGTGGAGATCATACTTAGAAGCTAAGATGTGGACTGTGAGCATCAAACCTGAGAATGACTATAGTTTTCCAGAATTTGCAGTATTAGAAGTTAGGATCATAAATCAATCAGTTGTACTACGTACAGAAGCCTCAGTTAGAACTCTAAACACTGAAGCTTTCTGAGTTACAAAGCTAGAGGGACAGGCTCCTTAGTGCTGCCCTTCCAACACCAACTCTGGAAAAAAAGCTATCCTTCTCGGTGTGGACTATTCACTAGAGGACACTCTGGGTTACAGTGTCTCAGAGTGCATTAGAGAAAGGGTACAGACTAAATTTCACGGAAGGAAGAAGCAGAGTTGTGCCAAATGCAGAGACAATTTCCTTTCTTTTCCATGGAGTCCAAGGGTGTGTTATTACCTTGGTGTCTCTGTATGACAATGCACGTGAGTCTAGCCCTGCATGGAAGACTTGAAAAGTCTCAGTGTCTAAAGATTTACCTGAGGATCTCTCAAGTAGCATGAATGATTGATTGATTGATTTACTACCCTTCCTTCTGACATCATCTCTAATTCTGAGAAAATGCAGTCCCTTTCAGCATAGACAGTTCACTAGAGGACTTAGCCACTCCTGGAAAGATGGTGTTCTCACCGCCCAGTGACTAGGGAAAGGTCACTCCAGTCTTCAGTAAGGTGGTTTTGTGTGGCCCAAAACCCTTGTGTAACTCAGCCTATGGAGGCTGGGGATTGTTTAGGTGGGGTGTTTTGGCTTCAGGTCCAAAGTTATGATAGTGAGGAAGGAAGGAGCAGGACTGCAGAGAGTTCTTTAGAGGATCAATTCAAGCCATGGTTCGTTAGATATTAATTGTTAGTAAAACAAGGCAATGATGATTCCCACAGGGAATGTCTTCATTGAAGAAAGTGGGTGAATTGGTGAATAGATGCATACATTATTCGTATTTTTACTTGGTTTTCATCTTTAACATCTACCCCTTCCACGAGCACTCTAGAGAGTAAGGATGAGGTTTTTTCCTGTCTTTTTTTTTTTTTTTAAATTTCTTTTTCTTTTAGGGGCTGTCTGCAAAACCTGGCAGTGCTAAATGCTGAGAACAGTCTCTACTGGCTTGTTGGATGTCTGAATGCTGAGAACACAGTCTCTACTGGCCTGTTGGCAGATGTTTTTGCTCCATTGTGGTAGACAATAGTCTGGACATGTTAAGTATCACATTTCCTCTATCTACCTGTTTGTGTCTGGAAGAACTTGTGGGACTTTAAGGGTTTTTTTTGCTCATGACCAGTCACAGCAAAGGGACAGAAGCACCACTGTTGATGTAATGTAAACTGGTGCAGATAATGTGGGAATCTTCATGGACACTGGAAAATAAAAACAGAAAAGAATAGCCTAAAAGTAGAGCTACTGTGGCAGGCGGCTGTGCACTCCTGGGGAGAAACCTGAAGAATTCTTAGTCAGCAAACCACAGAGATCCTTGCATACCCACTGTTACTTATAATAGCCAAGATGTGGAGACAGTCTAGATGTCCAAACAGATAAAAAAGAAAGAAAATGTGGTGTGCGTACACATATGCGGATTCTGTTCATCCAGAAGGAACAATGGGATGACGTCATTTGCAGAAAATGGATAGAACTAATAGCAAAAATAGAGACTTGGAAGAAGAAATATGGCATATTTTCTTTCATTTGTGGAATCCAGATTTTAAAAACTACATGACATGAAAGCAGAAAGGGACACTTTGGACAAGCAGGATGGGATGTGGATGTGACCAAAGTGTATTCCATATGAGTATAAAATGTCATAATGAGACATTATTTTCTGCAGTGAATATATACCTTAAAAATCAGAGTGGCAATGGTGCCATGAATATGGATTTGTGCTTTAGATACCCCTTTGGGTGGAGTGTATTTCTTTGATACTCCTTTGCATCTTAATGTGGACATAATATTAACTCTGCCTTGAAAGAGTTTGTCAGAATTGTCAGTGTGTACTCTGAATGAAATAGTCTTGCTAAAATACTCGGCAGAATGGCAGAAATAGAGGTTTACAGGGCAAAATGAGATCCTCAAGTGATGAGGATGGAGCTGGGGTACCTAAGGTTGTTACAACTTATGTGAAGTTGAGGATAGTGGGTCCCCTGTTTCTGTTTCATGAGGAATTGCATGTCACAAGATAATTTTATCTTTGTTGCTGTCTCAAGGAGCACAGGAGGACCTTATTCTTCCTAATAAAGATGACATTAATAAAAGGTCAATTACTCTTTGTTATTTATAAGCCTTTTACTTATTGGGGACTGAAGGCTCAAAGATCCAGTTAAAGTTTAGAAAACAGAGTGATGGGGCAGATATCCAGTGTGAGTCAGCTAAAACAATGCTAGAAATATATTAGAAATCAGGGTGACCTGGGGGCACTATGAGTGAGCACAAAATGGCTGACACTGAGTGTTCAGGGAACTCCTACGTAAATAGTAACGTAATCTAATAAATGACTTTTTTTGGGTGCGGGGCATATGCCTCTTTTGTATGATTCTGTATAAATATAGCATTGAGGTGAGGAGCCTGAGCCTTTGTCTTTCATCAGCCTGTGTCTACCTCTAGGTCTATGTGCCCAACTGCATGTGTGTCACTGCCCTGTGGTGTGCTTGTGGGTGCTGGGTGCCTGCGTGTGCCTGCCTGCCTGGGGGTCTGCTGGTGAATAAAGCATGTCTTATATGCTTGCGACTCCTTAAAATCTCTTCAACCAATTCGCCTTCAGTGATCCTCCTTTTCCTGACATGGAAGCTTGACATCTCACATGCCTTATCAGTAAAAAAGAAATTTCCTTTAGTGAGGCTTCAAACAAGCCATGTATTTATTGCTTGTATTTTATGAGGTGCACATATAGTAGGAAAGGGGGACTGGGCCTAGAGAGAGGCTAGGGAAACTGGGTGAATATGGCTATTGTGCTGGGAACTCTCAACTGATTAGTAGCCAGAATAAATGGGAAAGTGGATGGGTTTGGTGTGGTCCTTCCCCAGAATAAACATTTCTCTCTCTCTCTCTCTCTCTCTCTCTCTCTATATATATATATATATATATATATATATATATATATATATATCTTTCTTTGTCTTTCGAACTCTCTCTGTTTTGCGCCTTTCCTGGAATTCATTTTGTGGACCAGGCTGGCCTGGAACTCCACAAAGATCCGCCTGGCTCTGCCTCCCGAGTGCTGGGATTAAAGGTGTGTGCCACCACCACCCAGCCATTTCTCCATCTTTATTCATCTCTTTACCAAGCAAATGCTTTCTGGCTGGACATGAATAAAATCCAATCTCATAGTGCTAGTTTTTAAAAAAGAAAATTTCATTTTAGGTTGACTCACAAGATAGGAGGCATGTTGAAATCTGTTTTTTCAGATAGCTAGTATCTAAGGAGTTTAAGTGGCTTCTGGTGAGTTGCCAGAACAAGAACATGGCAGTTCTTGCAGAAGAGGCCACACCGTATGCAATGCTGGGCCAGGTGGGACTAGCAGATGCTCTGTAGCATCCCAACTCTTCCTTATTTTACTCCATCCTGCTACTTCTGACAGCGCTGGTGTCTTGGTGCAAGCCTGTGTTACCTGACTCTTGGACTGTGGATCACACAGATCAGACACTTGTGGTTCTACCACTACCAAAATGTCAGCTTCCAAATCCTCAAAAGCAGCATGCCAATGGTTTTAGAAGCAGGAAAGCTGCTGTTTGCTAGTCAGATTTCATATTCAACAAATACTGCACACGTATGCTCCTGACTGATGATGCAGCCATGTTCCAGCAAAACTTCTATAAAAAGAGAGGGTCAAGTCAACAGGGTATTGAAAAAAATTCTGACCTACTCTTCATCGAGGCTTAGCAACACTGCACACTCCAGAATACAGTTGTTTGAGCTTACATGGCACGGCTGACCCAGAACTGCAGCTCCATGCTATTGCCTGGCTTTGGAGTAGATTGTGTACATATCACAAACCAAGGGTAAGAGCAAAATCCAAAATTGGAAGCGTTTTACTGAATGCATATCAATTTTGTATGATAAAGTCAATAACTTCAAACTTGACCTATCCTAAATTGGGAGCTACCTTTATTTAAAACCAGCTACAGTCCCTCCATTGGGAAGTCGTCTATCTCTCTACCCTTTGGAAATTGGGCTATTCCGGAACAGTGCTGAGCACTGGCCCAGGTCTCTGCCTTTTATTTCATTTTATTGTCATGATGTCTTACTCTATAACCCATGCTGGCTTTCAACTTCCTGTCTCAGGCTCCAACATAGCCGGGATTAAAAACCTGCACCAGGAGACCTGACTGAGCCAAGCTGTTAACAGGAAGGTTCATTCCTGCTTCCTTCCTTCTGGAAACCACCCACTGTATGTGAGAAGTCAGTGGTTTGTGGAGAGTGTCATACCATGTGGAGAGGTTCTGGCCTTCACACAGATGTTCACTGAATCCTGTCCAGAGAGAGAGACTGGCCAAGTGCCATGTGAAATAGCAAAAGTGCTTTGCCAAGCCTTCTTGACTCAGCAGAGCTATAGGGTTGTTTTTATGTGGCTGTGTTTTGGGAGCGCTTTGTTATGTAAACTCCAAACCAATAACTTCAGTTTCAGAGAGGTCTCACGATCAGCAAATAGCACAAGAAACACCAACTATATCGGGCTGTCAGAGTGCTGAACCCTGACAGGCATCACAGGTTTATCTGACCGACTGGCTCCTGATTAGCTTCTGTCAGTTTGAGGTCCTGATAGGTCAGATGGTGGAAGGAAGAGGCAGTTATTTATTTATTTATTTTCTCTTTTGAAGGCCTGTGATTTCCCAGGTTCCAGTCTCTTTGGCAGTCCAACCAGAGGTTAAAAAAAGAATAATAATAATTAAAAAAAAGGCTGTCTGTGAGCTTGGGACTGAAGCAGTGTGTCTAAAGGAGCAACATACACGGGCTGCTGAGATGGCTCCAAGGTTAAGGGCACTTCCTTCCAGAGGATTCTGCCTCAGTTTCCAGCACCCAAGTTGGGTGACTCATAGCTGCCTGTAACCGTAACTGATGCCTTCTTCTGTAATCCTTGGACACTGCACACACATGGTGCACAGACATACACTCAGCACACATACATACATATAAAATAAATAAATATTTAGAAAATAATAAAAATAAAGAAATGATATGTGTCCCAAGTGGCCATTATAAGAGGTTGAGGTTGAATGACTGCCTCTAGCGTTAGCAGCTTAAGAGGTCTCAGAGGTCCCCGTACTCACTGCAGAATCTAACAATGTTGTCAGCTGATTCTAAGTTCTGGTAATGCCTCTATCTATCTATCTATCTATCTATCTATCTATCTATCTATCTATCATCATCTATCTATCTATCTATCTAAAGGGTCCCTAGCTCAGTGGTAAAGCCCTTGTGTAGCATACACCAGATCCTGTTGGATCCCCAGTACACAGAAATGGAATAAATAAAAACCATCCAGGGCATTGTGCTTCTCTGGGCAGATAATAATTGACACAAGCTTCATAAGCAGCAGTGTCCAAGGAATCAGACCCCTGAAGAAGAGATTTTTTACTTTGCTATCTTTTCTTGGGAACAAACACAGTAGTGACCTTGTGACTTGTAGGAATTGAGATATTGGGAGGTCACAGGAATAATAGCAAAATATTTATTTAAATTGTCACTAAGTATTACTTGGGATTAAAAGAGAGTCTTAACAGGTAAGATATGGGATCCACAATGTTACTGCAAGAAATTATTGTGGTGGTGGACTGCCTCCTTCTGACTGCACTGGAGAGATTCTAGAAAGAAAATGAATTACTCAAGGCTTTAAATTTCAACTCAAATTTCTTATATCATGGCCTCTAATCAATCCATTATCCCTTAGAGCTGCAAAAATAAGAGACAGAGCTGAACACTAAGCCTGTGATTTGGTTCTGTAAACCACGGGTGGACTCATAGCCTGTCCATAACATGTAAGTGGAATTCTGGGTACTGAGTGAGAAAGCAAGCATCACCAAGAAACTAAATGAGGATAGTGGAGATGGCTTAGCTGAAATGGAGAACCACAAAACCCAAAATTTCCAAGAGGCCAATAGATCTTGTCTACAACTGGGTTGATATTCACTTTTCAGCTGTGCTAGCTCGTCAATCAGCTGCACATAAAATATTTCCTCCAAACTTGCCTTGTCCTGTGGACCATCATGTTCCCTGATCTCTCAAGTTGAAGCCAGAGAGCCTGAGAGCTTGGTGGAGGATGAGGATCATAGTAACAGCATTTGTAACAGATGGGCCAGAGCCAAGAAATCAGATGATTCAAGAAGGAAAAGTGATACAGTTCCAGATTTTTTTTTTTAGGAGAGCAAGAAGGGCTGACCATTAGGTTACTCAGATACTACTAACTGCAGATTTCACCATGCAGAGCTGAAAGAACTGAGAGGGATTGACATTCTGCTGAGACAGGCCTTCCCTCTTCATGAGCCTTGCTGTGTATTACCATCGCCATGGGAACCACGCTTTTGTCAACCCCACATATATCTCCTGAAACTGCCAGGGTTGTTTGAGCCCAGGCTGCCACTGCTGTCACTGCTAGTAGCTCACAGCTGTCAGCAGCCCCTGTCAGATTCACCAGCGCCACAGGAGCCTGCTCTTGTCTGTTGGCAGCCATCAGGGGATGGTCACTGCTACCAAGGTATTATCTGAAACATTAGGCTTTTCTTTCACCATGGTATTCTCCAGTCTTCCAACAGACAAATATACAGTCGTCAGGAAAGGAAATCTGAGAAATATAGTTTGATTCAGTGCATGCAAGAAGGGTAAAAAATATTCATGCTGTGAAGGATGATAAAGGCAAGCAAGAAAATGACTGCAAAAAGTTCACCCTTTGGACAATAGCTATCCATACCGGGCCGTATCCACATTATGCTTCTATAGGGCTGAAGTGCTCAGGTTTGAGTGTTGGGGTTATCTGAAACAACAAGAGCCCTCTTACTGTCTATTTGTGTCCGTCACAGCGGACAGCCTGGGGTGAAACCTTTAGATAACAATGGCTGAAGCCAGCAAGGACTTCTGAAGGAGAGTGAGATGGAAAGAAACTCTGACAGGTAATTACCAAGGACACTTTTGTCTAAGAATTAAGTCTTAAGAATTTGTCCTTGAAGTTGTAAGGGGTGAGGAGGTGGGGTGGACCTGGGAGGATTTGGGTGGTGGTGGTGGTGAGAATAGGAGTGAATAAGGTCAAAATACTTTGTATGTGATTCTCTAAGAATTAATAAAATATATTTTTAAAAAAGAATATGTCATATATCACATGATGGACAGAATCGAATAATGTTTATATTCATATCTTATACGGACTCCTAAGCTGAAAATGTAGAATAATATCCACTTAAGAAACAGAAATACTGCCTTTGTGTCATAGTGTGATGTCTGCAAAGACAGACTTTTACCTCTGTTTGCCATTCATACTGTTGGTTTATGAATGGTCTAGAGTTTCCTTGGTCCAGATTTCTGTTTTCTCAACTGAATTTTATTATCCAAATCACACTAAGTACGCTGGAAATTGGAGCATGATGGGGTTGGGTGACAAGGTTTAGTTAAGCCCCGTGAGTGGCACAGGGATTGGTTCTAACACCGATCTGTTGTAGGTATGCGCTAATCACTGATATACAGACCTGTGTTATGGTGGCAAGCATGCAGGTGTCCACATAGGGATTTTTTCCCCCCAGCTTTGAAGGTTTCAAAGCCTCCTACTGAAAATTTGACTTTGCTCGGAACCTTGAGCCTAACTACAAGTGCGATTCTTCCTAGAGGCTGCTTCCATGCCTCAGTTTCCCATATGTTGTTAGGCAGCATGTGACCAGATGAATACATGAATGCAGCCTCTCCAGTTGCCCTTTGGATTCCTGCACAGTTCTTCTGCTAAGGCTGTTTCTTCTGGGAAGCTGCTCCCTTAGTATCTCAAGCCTTAATGAACCCCCTTCAGAAAGCTCCCTTCCCAACCTACTGGACTGGAGCTGGGCAGCTCCTGAGGTGTGGCTCCTCCTGTTACTGATCCTGTTTCCAACTTCCTTACCTGCTTAGCAGCTGCCAGGCCATAACAAACAATGCCCAGTGAATCGTATTGACCATAACAGCTTGACCACTGTATGCCATATTGTGAAGCACTAACTGCCGTACGGCGATCAAAAGCCCTTGTTCCATGTGTTAACCATAGGGTGCCTTCTTCCTTGGCCAGCAGAAGAGCTTTCATATTAATGTTTTGAAATGAACAAAAAGGTCTATTGTTCCCACACCGGGAGTCGAACCCGGGCCGCCTGGGTGAAAACCAGGAATCCTAACCGCTAGACCATGTGGGAACTGACGAGGGCGGGCTACTGTTTAAGTCTATTGAATCATTCATAGCTGCTCCCGCCTACAGAGCCCCGCCCTGTATTGGCCAGCCCATTTCCGCGCCTGCGCTGCCGTGCTGTGTAGACACAGTCCCTGCAATGCTGGGGACATTCTCCCTATCCTTGGGCTGTGTGGCTTTTTGTAGCTCTGGTCCTTGGCGCTGAAGAGGGCTCAAACGGAACCTCCATACTGGCCTCCCTTTTTCTAAAGCTCTGTTACAGGCTCTGCACTGCAGCAGCAGAAACAATTTGCGTGGGTCAGAACACTGGTGCAGGGAAAGGGTGGGACAGGAGCCTGGTCTCCAGGGCTCAGAGCCTAGTTTTGACGCTGACTATCAGACCGGCTTTTTCAATCACAGTGTAGATCGCCATTTTCACTGTTGAATAAAATCCCCAGATTAGGGCTATTATTATGCGCAAAAGGCTTTTGAAGTGTTATTTTAAGATCTGACGTAGATAGCCTTATGTTATGGGGTGCGGGGTATTTAATCTCTGACAATCGAGTCTCAGATGTCAGCATGATGAAAGAATTCTTAATACGTTAAAGCATTTGTGGGAAGACACCCCTGTAAATAAGGTCAACAATCAGCCAAGCACTGTAAAATGTTCACTATACACTAAAGCATACAAAACCACCACAGGGAGGGAGGGGGCAGGTATCAGAGGTATGCGGAGGGCTAAAAGGAGACAGTTCTGATTGGATGTGGAGAAAGTACGCGTTTGCTGGACCATAACAGTTACATTTTAATTGATCCACTGACTGATTGATTGGTTCCAGGATTCTGGACTGGATTCCCAACCTGGGGTACTCTATGACAAACTGTAGGCTCTGCCCACAATTTAAAACTGTGCTAAAATACCCTTGTTGAGGAGGGCCATAGACAATGAAAATATACAGCTCCCAGGCAAGGTGTGCACCTAACTCCGACATTCCCTATGGAGACCTGTCGAGGTCACATCTAGGAAGGACTGTTGGGGAGTAGGGCAAAGCCTGGTAATAACAAGTAATGTATAGGGAGTTGGCAAGTCTGGGTCTTTGGTTTGCTTCTGTTTTTCTAAGACAGAATAAGGCCATTTCCCTTCCTTAAAAATGATTACTTACAGATGATCTGCTTTCTGTTGCTGTGTTGGGTAGCCGCTGCTGAGAACCTTGACATTTCCGTTTCTGCCTGGCCATGAAAGGTTACCAGACAGGCATAGGTTCCAGCTGGGCTGCTTAGGAAACTGGTGGTTGTTTCTCTCTGATTGTCTGAATACAGTAGTTTCTGAGGCCCAGGGGGACCCAGAACCACAAAACACAGAGTTGTGTTTCCTGGAGTCACAGTATCTAAGCAACGTGCAGCATTCAGTGTGCATTTACAGTTGGAAATCAAGTTTTATTGCATGAAATAGCTGAAAAATTGGGCCTTTTTGTTAGTACTACTTGGTGAAACAATCACTTCCTGCATTAAAAAAAAATCACTATGAAGCATAAAAGAGTTTTGTACTAGCAGATGGCCTCACTGATGGTTTTGGGTGAAGAGGGTTGAGGGAGGTATAGAAGAAAGTGAAGTACAATGAGAAAAGAAGGCTTGAATAATTAAGAACAAGGCAGGAATACCTCGTATTTCTAGTTTCTGTCTTTTATTGGATACTTGGTTGTGTGTGTGTGTGTGTGTGTGTGTGTGTGTGTGTGTGTGTGATATAGAGCTTATTATACAGCCCAGACTGGCCTTGAGCTCATAATCTTCTTGTCTCAGTCTCTTAAGTGAATACTGGGTATGCTTTAAGAATGATATTTATATCTAAGAAACTTTGAGATCTGAAAAAATGACTGGTAATTTTCAAGGCCCAAACCTTAAAACCATCTACACCTTTTTTTTTTTTTTTGTTTCCTCCAGTTCTTCCCACTCATGGAGCTAGTGAAATCCCCACAGGAGATTTTCTTGTTTTGAGGCCATGACACAGATGTGTTGAAATATTATGAATACAATGAAAAGGTAGAAAATGATGTGTTCCATAGAGGAATGGAAAATTCCATGATGACAGACATGAAGTCCCGACTGTGCAGGATGTAGGTGGTGCACTGACGAACATCAACTGTTTATTAGCAGGATAACGATATGGAAAGCTCAATGGCTCCAGCAGCGTGTGGTTTCCAAAGGTCCATTGTGATTACAAGCATGGTTGGTCCTAGGCTGTTGGGAAATGGAGCCTTTGAGAAGTGGGGCCTAGGGAGAGGCCGGTAAGTTCTTAGGAGTGACTTCAGAAAGTAGTTTTCTTTCCCAAATAGGGCTGTTATAAAGGCCTCTTTGAACCCGGTGTTTCAAGATGGAATCTTTTGCTCATGTCCAAGGTAAGAACTACCACCACTGTCATTTGCTATGACACGCTGACAGATGTGGAGCTGAAGCCAGAGCCATGCCTCCTGCTCTCCAGACCACCTCTTCTTTATGAATTGTCTGTGAAAACATACTTCATTCATGACAATGAGAAGCACCCTAATACAGTGTATGCATAAGTATTCCCTGTGTTTTGAAGTCCAGTACATCTGACAGAAGTCTCAATTCTGAAAGCTAACTATTAATATGCATTTCCCTTTGTAATGAAATGCAGTTGTTGTAAGAGTCTTGAGTCATGGTGAAGGTGAGATCTTAGTGCTATGCCTGAAGTGGAGGAGGTACTTGCTCCATGCCAGTGGTTAGTGAGCAAGGATGTTGCTGTCGCTGAAGGCTCTGTTAGCTACTTGACAGGGAACAGAGTAGGCACAACACCTCTGTTCTTGGATAACATGACTGGTTACTTTTCCAGGTGGTTTTGGGGTGAGGACATTACCTGTGTTGTGCTGTTGCTCCCCATTGGGGCCCAGTCCTTTGTGTAGGTAACAGCTCTGAAAAGCTGAACTGACTTTCTTATGGTGTACACAGTCAACACTTGGTAGAGCTGCTGGATGGATTCAGTGTTCTGTCTGCCTTTGTCTGAATGTTTTCTTGTTGACATTCACTAGAATCTGGCCATTTGATCTTGCATTGTTACTTATTTGATGACTCTCTAGGCCTTTACTTTTCATCTTCTTCTCATGAATACATCCAAAATACAGCACAGGCCTCCTCAGGGTAAAAGCCATATTTGATTTCCTGCTTTGTCCATGCAAGAATCCAACATAGTATTCAGTACATGTATGACAATTTTTGATGGGTGGAGTTTCTTTCTAGTGATGTAAGATTACAGTGTCACATGGCTTTCTGTTACTGTAACAAAACCTGAGACAAATCAATGTAAAAGGACTAGGCATTTATTTTATCTCACAGTTGCAGAGTTTCAGCCCAGAGGGTTTTTTTTTACCCTCTTGCTTTGGAAGCAAGGAGTGGCAGGAGGTAGAGGCTGCTCCTTCCATGCTGCTAGGAAGTGAGAAGAACAAAGTTTGGGGATCCTCATCAGAGAGGCTTCCTCTGGCAGCTGATGGAAGCAGATGCAGAGACCCACAGCCAAACATTAGGTGGAGAGAGAGCCCAAATTGGAGATCTCAGTTGGGCTCTCCCTTTGGAGCTTGGGGAACCCTTAGAAAGAAAGAAGAAGAATTTTAGGAACCAGAAGGCACAAGGGCACCAGAATAACACCACCCACAGAATTAACTAGCAGGGCTCACAGGCACTCACAGAGACTGAAGAGACAATTTCTGAGCTGGCATGGGTTGTGCTAGGTCCTCTGCATATATGTTATGATTGTTAGCTTGGTGTTTTTGTGGGACTCCTAACAGTGGAAGTGGGGTGTCTCTGACTCTTTCACCTGCTCTTGGAACCCTTTTCCTCCTACTGCATTGCCTCACCCAGCCCTGATATGAGGGTTTTTTGTTATGCCATGTTCAGTTGATGTTCCTGGGAGGTCTGCACTTTTCTGAAGTGAAATGGAGGAGGAGTGGATCTGTGAGGGAGTGGAGGTGGGGGTGGTGAGTAGGAGGAGTGGGGGGAGGTGAAACTGCAGTCTGGATGCATTGTTTCAGAGAAGAATTAAAAGAAGAGCCCTTGATGAGCCAATGACTCACTCCTTAGGTCCTGCCACCTTCTGATAGTGCCCAACTGGTGACCCAGCTTCTTAGGCCATGGGCCCTTAGGGAACATGTCTCCAATTCTTCTCTGTCAGGTATTTACTTCTTAATACCTTTTTTAATGTGTCCAGTTAGGTGAGAAGACAGTGGACCCTTACTTTTGCTTTTAAAATTGCACAATAAATAAATAAAATAAATAAATCAGAATTGCTTTTGAAAGCATCTTTGTTTTGTGAGTCAAGAAAATGTTTATTAACAAATCTTTAAAAAAAAAGAAAATGTTTATTTAAAAAGCAGTGGGAGTGGTTGTCTGTGATTATATAGTTCAGTCTAGAGAGTATGATTGGCATCTATGAGGACTAATTAAACTCCTAGTGCCAAAAAAATTAAGGTAATGAATAAATAGATAAATAAAGATTATTCTCATTACATTCATCTAACTATATACATTGCCATCAGAATAGCCTACAACTTTGAATATTCCATATTTCTCTTTGTAGTTCCTCTTGCTCTGACTGTGAACATCATGTTTACTTGATACATTAGCAAGAGAGGCTAAACAGAACAACCCCACTTAACTAAAATCTGGATTTACCCAACGTCAACAAGAAAACTACTTGATTACAGAGCATAGGTGCCTCTTTTCTTTTGTGGTGCTAGGTATGGACTCTGAAGCCATACATGCTATTGGATGCCCCATCACGGAGCTACATCCCAAGCTCTACATAGTCTTTTACAATAACAGGATTCTGAGAGAAAGAGGTGTTTAGTCTGATCTAGTACACAGGTCTATAATGCCGCTATTTAGGAGATGGGCAGCTTTGCTCAAAGACAGCTTGGGCTACTGAGAGAGTTTAAGGCCAGTTAAATTGGGCACTTGCCTAGTGTTGGTGAGGCCCTAGGTTCAGTCACCAATAATGAAAGAAATGGAGGCATGAGGCTGATGACACTTAATTCCCACATTTTCAATATGTATTATTAATAATTCTCTGAGAATTTCATAAAACATATTTTGATTATGTTCATCTCCCAATCCTCCCTTTAGCTCCTCCCAGATCCACTCTTCACCTTACCCCCCAGCTTCCTTCTGTCTTTTTCTTCAAATAATCTATTGAGTCTAATTTGTGATGCCCATATATTTTACAGTAATAAGACTTTTAATTTCATGAATTCCCACTAGTTGATTGATAGTCCTGTTTCCTAGGCAACTAGAGTACTATTCAGTCTTTACCTGAGCCTGTGTTTTGAATTGTAATCACCACTCTTTCTATTAGAATTTCAGGTATGACACTGAAATTTCTAATCCATTTGAAATTGAATTGTGTGCAGGGTGAGAGAGAAGAATCAGGTTCAGCTTTTCTATGTGTAAATATCCAGTTTTGCCAGCACCATTTGTTAAAGATGCTGTCTTTTCTCCAGTGTGTGTTTTTGACATCCTTGTCTAAAATCAGGTGTCTGTAGGTATGTGACAACAGACATTGGAACCCTCTGTTCTAGTCCATTGAACAATATATCCATTTTTTGTGCCAGTCCCATGCTGTTTGAACATTTTTACAAAATCATAGAACTGTTAGAAGATGGCCTTGGGCCTTGGAAAGGATCAGAGGAAGTGAGGTTCCTGGAAGCTGAAGCCTGGCTGGCTTGTGGGATTCCCCCTGTGGCTGTAGGACAAGAATCTGAGCTCTTGTTCCAGCAGCTCCCTCAGGTCCATAGCCATTGTTTGGTATGGTCCCTCACTGGAGTATGCCAGAGTTGTAGGGAAAGCTGCCTGACTGTTGTCAGGTCTACTGCCTGATATGTACTTTTACTAGTCCATATTCAGCACCTTTGCTGGTTATTAATCATATACAGGACATTAACATCTGTGGCTTGTGATTCCTTCCTATTCTGAGTCTCTGTGGATTCTCCTATCATGAGTTATTGCTTAAAAGCTCCCATTCTCTCTCTTTTCCTCCCTTTCCCCATACAGGATTTTTCTATGTAACAATCCTGGCTGTCCTGACATTCACTCTGTAGACCAAGCTGGCTTCAAACTCAGAGATCCACCTGCCTCTGCCTCCCAAGTGCTGGGATTAAAGGTGTGCCCCACCACCGCCTGGCAAAAACTCCCATTTCTGAAGGAGAATCAGTCTTCTTCAGTGATGAGCCTCCTGATCAGTTATCTAATCCCATGTGATCAGTCCTAAATAAATATACATAGAGAAACACTAAGTGGACTCAGTGAGATGTGGTCTACGTCTGTGTATGCACAGACTGAAACAAGCCCCTTTGTCACCTACAAAATACCGTGTGTCCTTCCCTTGGCTAAGATTAGCAGGTACAAACCCTTGTCAGTTTACACTACATGGGACTTAATCTGTTTGCCTTCCCCCTAAACTAGATTAGTTGAAACCCGCAATGGCATCAGAAGAGAACAGCTGTCTGCTTCCTTGGGTTTTTCCTTAACTCACCCACTCAGAAGCCAGATCATGCAGTTCATTTCTAGCCTTTCTAGCTAAGACACCCTGTTTCTATATTGTGTGTATCCCTTTCACTGCACCTAGTGATGCACCCTTGTTAAAACAAGTTGGCCTGCTGGTCCTCCATTACATCACAGTGACATAAAGCAGTCGAGGTTCACACTGCAGGAGCTGGGATGGCAGCTCAGTGGTACACATTCTCTTACCTACTCCAGGTGACCAGGCAAGTACCTGCTACATCAGTCTCTGGTACTTCCTGGAAAGCTTTCAGTATTGGCTTTATTTTGTTTTCTTGTGTGTTAGGCCCTTGGAGTTTTTAAAATCACATTTTTTTTTTTTGTTATTTACTTATTTATTTTTATTGCTGGGAGGGAGACTAGGGAACATGCTAGTACCACGGCACATATGAGGAAGTGGGAGGCCAACCCTCTGAAGTTGGTTCTGTTCTTCCATCAAATGTGTCTAGGAGCTTAGACCCAGGTCATATGCCTTGTCACCAAGCATTTTTACCCACCCAGCCATTTACTGGCCAGGAATTTTTGTTTACACATCCGTATTTATTTTGCTCTGTGGCAGCAGTGTATTATAGTATGAAACATGTGATAGTTTAATACCCTTTTGTCTATCTGTGTGTCTAGCATACTAAAGTTGTTTGTCTGTGAGAGCAAAGTCCACAACAAGAGAATGGATCCAAGATTGAGACACTTGATCTTTACACTTACAGAGGTCGAGAGACTGAGGGTTTTTTCTGACTAGACTCCTGGGGACTAGCTTGGCTTAGGATCATCATTTCAAACCCTTAGAAGGATCCTCGGCCCTGTTTTTGTGTGCCAGGGGTAGCTGTTTTTGGACTTTGTTAAGAGACAGGCGCTTTTATCTGGCCTCTGGTGAGTGAAGGGTTGACGTTATCAACTCCCAAGGCTCAGCTCCTGGCTTATGCTTTGTCCTCCAGACTCTAGTTCTCAGTCTGTACACACCAATCTGTCTCAGTTTCACTAAGACACCTCACACCACAGTGCCCGCTTCAGGAAACCGTTAACAGAGGCAAAGCATTCATCTGAGAAACACGTCAGGACAGGAAGGAAGCCAGGACTCAGTGGTTTGCTTTTGCTTCCCTTGACTGGCTGAAAAGGAGGCTTGTAAGTGCAAAGTTGCCTTCTAAGATGTACTTCAGAAACAGCTCAGCTGACGCAAACTGGGAAAAATGACACTGTAAGAAACACTGCTGACATTTCTGAAGACTTCCTACTTCTGTACTGACAACTGTAAGCCTTTAATTCAAGACATGCAAGTAAAATATTGACCAACAAATCACCACTCTGTATAGACATTGTACAAATGCTATCAACACCAAAATTAAAAACAAACAAACAAACAAACAAACAAACAAACAAAACCCTGAGAGGTAACTGCTGGATTTGTTTAAAAGAGGGATGGCTGAGTTTCACAAGGGAGGCATCTCTGCTCTCGTCTTAGTCTTGGGGGCCTTTTGATTTTACATCTTGATGCTCTCAGAATCCCTGTTCTGTCAAAACCAGCTGCCGGAGCCTCTTTTCTGAATGCATGTAAACTTCCTTCCTCTTTCTTGCAGAAGAAAGATACTCAGTATTTTTCTTTTATTATGGTTCTGGGGATCAAACTGAGAGCCAAAGAGAAGCAAGTACTCTACCATTCACGCACATCCTCGCTTACCATCTGCCTTTCTGAAAGTTTTTTCTCATCTTCCTTCTCCCTTAAGAGAAAGTTGATATAGTAACTTGCCAAAAGCAATTCATTTGTTCTGAGCACACTGTAGGAACATTTAATGCACCTATACTATATGCATTAAAAAAATGTCTTCAGAAAAGAAGGATAAAATTTTTAGGTTGTCTCCTTGCATGCACAGAGTCAATTGGTATTATAATCATTGCTTATTACTGCTAAGAGACAATAAGAAAATATTTCACTCTTAAAGGAATAGCCTTCAGTCTGGAGAAATAGCTCAGTGGTTAAGAGCACTAGCTGTTCTTCCCGAAGACCTAGGTTCAAATCCTAGCACCTACATGGCACCTAACACTGTCTGTAACTCTAATTCCCAGGGCTGCCATGCCCTCTTCTGGTCTTTGAGGCACCAAACAACACACGTGCTGCACAGAAACACATGCGAGCCAATCACCCATACACATACAACAAAGTTTTAAAAAAGAAAAACCTTGACACAGTTCAGCCCTTAACAGTTAATTCATGCTATAAAGTGTTAATAATTAATCCGACTCTTAAAGAACAAAGATATACATTTTTAATTAAACTTCCTATGTTAGATTTGTGATGTGAGTTTATACTAATTTGGGGGCTTATTTAAAGTCAAGGGTTTCATGCATAAATTTCTATTCAATTACACACTGTTGAAGGAAGCCACCAGACATTGGCTTATCTCAGTCCAATTTGTCTTTCTTTGTCTTTGTTGTTGCCTCTTTTCCCCCCTGACTCACTCTCTTCTGCAATTACCTTACATTCAAGGCACCAAATCAGTCTTAAGCAGCAGTGAGTTTCAAGTACAGATCACACTCACCCATGACAGCCATCTTCTGCAGGGGTGAGGATGCACCCACAAGTACAAATCACACTCCCTCATGGCAGCAATCTTCAATGGGGGTGAGGCTGATCACACATGTATAGATCACACTCCCTCATGATAGCAGTTTCCTGCAGGGGTGAGGTTATATAACAGCAGGAAGATTGTTTCATAGGAAGCAGACTGCTCTCATCAAGCAAGGACTTCTTCAGAACCCCCTGTAGAACGAGAAGGGAGATAAAGGTCAGTCCTACCATGCCTGACCAAGATCATTGCTCTTCAGTTGTGTGGACCTGAATCCCTCCTTCGTTTCCCTTTCCTATAAATGTGAAGTTCCTTTCAGCCCTCTGAAGAGGACTTACGGTGACTGAGCCCTATTATCTGCTCTTCACACCATGGCCATCTTGATCAAATCTCCATGTTTTGTCCTTTACCAAATACTCATCTGATTGGATGTTGGGATGTGCATCTGAACCTGGTCTGTTGTGAGTCTCGGAGCCACAGCCTTCACATTAAAACTTCGGTAGAACAATGAGAATGCCGGCCTTTTTTCATGTTAATGACAATTAATCCTAGAATGCTACTAGATGTTATTGACGATAAACCAGAGATTTCGCCTCAAAAAGGATAAGAGATCATTTATTATGAAGCCAAATATAAATGATCATGTCCTGAGAACACAAATTTTGGTTACTTCAAATTTCATGTTCCAACATGGGAACAGTTTGAAAATATTTATAATGCAAAAAAGAAACTCATAAATCAAGGTACTTTTCAAATACATTAAATAGTTGGATTAAAACAAATGGTGAAGCATGTTATAGGCCTCAGATCATATCTGACAATATTTTTTAGCATTTTCATTCATTGGAAATCTCGTGATTTCTTTGTACATTCTAAATTTACCTAATGGTCTCAAAGCTGTTCAAGTAGGTACAGAAGAAGGTGGTAAATGGCTATTAAGAGGGCTAAAGACAGCCTGAGATAATGTGTAATTAGGCTTGGACTTGTATCATTCAAAGTTCTGATAAGTTAATCAGCCTTGTAGGTGGTTCAGTTGAAAGTGCAGCCAGCATTTTCCTGGGAACTTTCATTCACCATGTACAGCAATGCTGTGATGGCAGTACAAGGCGTTCCCGTATTATCCATACCAGTTTTCTATTGTGGGGTATTTGTACATTGTGTGAAGATGTATTGCTGTGATTGGTGAAATAAAAAACTGAACAGCCAATAGCTAGGCAGGAGAGTACAGGCGGGACTTCCTGACAGAGAACTCTGGGGAGAAGAGAGGTGCAGTCACCAGTCAGATGTGGAGGAAGAAGAATGGGCAGTATGGAGATGAGGTAATGAATCTGTTGAAGAACATAGATTAAAAAATATGGGTTAATTTAAGTTATAAGAACTAGTTAGAAACAAACCTAAGCTAAGGACGAGCTTTTATAATGAAAAATAAGTCTCTGTGTCATTATTTGGGAGCTGGTGGCCACAAAAGAAAAATCTGACTACGGTTCCCCCTGTTATTAGTCTCTAGTAGTGCTGTATATTTACTATAAGTGATGATGAATATTAATATATTATCACCAACTAGTAGCATATTATGCTTAGATTACTACATTTTGCCATTATGTGATCAATCCCACTTGGTGTCCACAGTGCCCTTGCTTTCCTTCTTAACATGGCCAAAAAGAAAAGGAAAAACAACACTCCTGTCCCACCACCACCAAGAAAAACCCAAGTAAAGGATTCACCCCGATCTCAATTCTCTAAGCCTGTCTAGCATATTAATCGAACACAAGGAGGGGACTCTAAGAACTCCAGTTTACAGCTGGCGAGGTGAATCAGATGCACAGGTGAAAACATTGTGAGCTCTCAGCTGGCATCTTCGTGAGGAAGGCACACTTGGGGAGCCGACACTACCTCCAGGTCAATGGTATTGGAACTGACTTGCGTTAGTGGACACTCAGCTGGTGTTTGTTGTTGAAGAGTTACTTGCCTAATGTGTGGAAAACCTTCACGTGTCCTGGTATGTGAAGTTATCTATGTTGTGGGTCTGCAGTGGAAAGAACAGTGTGTGGTGAGGACTATTTTTTCCTTACAAAAAGAAAATTATTCTGTATTATTTATTTATTACATGTATGTATGTATGTAATGTATGTATGTATGTATGTATGTATGTATGTATGTATGCATTTCCTCAATTTTACCACAATATGATGCCCTAGCCTCATCTTGTATACTTCCTGTATTGGTCTCAGAGTCAACCATTCTCCAAGGAACTCTAATCCCATATACTGGAGAACAGTACCTGAAGCTAAGATCTGGATGCCATATGTGCTTTCTGCTTCTATATTCTTTCTACTGAAAAAACAAGGAAGCTCAAGTCTGCATAAGACAAGCTATGTGCCCAAAGAGCTATCACTATTTCATGGTACCCATCTATGTGGAGCTAAGTGTGATTTTGTACTGACATCTTCACATTGAATCCATCATCTGCGGCTCATACTAGCCTTCCCCCATTTCTTGTATTGTCCTTTTATCCACTTGTCAGTTCTGCTCATGAATGCAGTAATTTCATATTTGCTAGTACCAATGCCCGTGTGCAATATTTACTATGTGGAATACAGTGCTTTTCAAAAACAGCTATATTTGCCATCAACCTTACCTCCTCCACTCATTTCTACAGAGATTCAGGTAGTAGTTCAAGCCCAGCTCTCTGCAGTGGTGTGTCATGTAGAAATTACATGCTTTTCTAACAGTCTACTTTTCATCCTAAGGACTTGAATTTCCTATGTATTTTTTTAATCATCAAATTAAAGTTCTCTGATCTAAAGTACTGCACATCAGTTTCACGTATTCATCACCACAGTATCATACATAACAGCAACTCTGTGCTTTAACTATTTTCCCTCTCTCTGTGATTTATAGAGGGGAGCAGGATGTCAATTCCAGCACCTGGAAGTCTGTTAGCTGAAAATTCAGAGGCACAGTCCTCAGCAGGGTGCCTGTCATTATCAGTGTGAGGGGTGGGGCTGCTGTAGGCATCCTGGCCTGAGCAGCCTACTGGGCTGGAATCTGACATTACATAGAGCAAGCAAGCAGGCCTTAAATCAGTACTGAGCATGCAGCCTCATGAGGAACTGCTTGTCAGTCTTACGTGGCTGCTCCATTTTGTACTCCACCAGCAAGCAGTGTGAGTTCTTATTCTGTATCCTTAACAGCAGTTGGTATAGTCAGTATTGTGGACGTTAGCCCTAAAAGAAGAGAAGTGGTGTCTCACTGTTGTTTTAATTTGCATTTCCTGAATAACAAATTATGTGGAACCCCTTCCTGTGTGCTTGTTTGTTATCTGTCCTGTTTTCAGTTTGGCTCTGCCCTATTGCTCCATCAGCATCCACTGGGCATCTCAGAAAGGGCACATCATTGCCTTGCAGAGCATACACAATGTTATGTGCTGCTTTTTTGTTTTGTTATAGCCTTAAGCAAGCCAGGCTGGGTATACTGGACCTGCAGGACAAATGGAATGTATAACTATGAAAATATCTATCCATTGCTACAGTTTGGGTCTTGAATGCTCCCAGAGACTCCTGATGCTCTACAAACGCCATGGTCACATATAAGAGGTGGGACCTAACTAATAGGAAACTTAAGGTCATCAAGGCTTTCCATCAGTGGAAACTGTGGAATACTCAAGGGCTTTACAACCCCTATGAGGTGATTCCCTTCCACCAGCACATGCTAACCCAGAGGGACTGGCCATTGCTGTGGGATGGTCTGTATGTCAAATTGCTCTGATTGGTCAATAAATAAAACACTGATTGGCCAGTGGCCAGGCAGGAAGTATAGGTGGGACTAACAGAGAGGAGAATTGAGAGAACAGGAAGGTGGAGGGAGTCACTGCCAGCCGCCTCCATGACAAGCAGCATGTGAAGATGCTGGTAAGCCACGAGCCACGTGGCAAGGTATAGATTTATGGAAATGGATTAATTTAAGATGTAAGAACAGTTAGCAAGAAGCCTGCCACGGCCATACAGTTTGTAAGCAATATAAGTCTCTGTGTTTACTTGGTTGGGTCTGAGCAGCTGTGGGACTGGCGGGTGACAGAGATTTGTCTTGACTGTCGGCCAGGCAGGAAAACTCTAGCTACAGGCCATAACAGTCATAGCCAGAAACCCTATCATTACTATCCCAAATAAGCCTTTTTCTTAATAAGTTTATTAATCTCTTGTATTTGTTACAGCAACTACAAGATGACTAATATATAAACTCATATTCCATCCAGGATTAGCCAACTCAATTTTTTAGAATTTCTTCCAATAATATTTCTATCTTCTGTAGGATTCTTTTTTTTTACCTCCATGTGTTTTTTATGTTCAACATTATTTTTACCTTTTTCTTATTATAAGTCATGTTAAAATAAACCACATAGTTCATAAATCTCTGACAATTTCAGATGAAATGTTAGAATTGAACATGCTGTGTAATATTTTAATAGCCTTTAAACAGTTCTTTATTATGCACACCCCATTGCTTCTTCACAAAGTTGCTAGCATGCTATTGGCAGGGCCCTGAGCACTCCTGAAGACATCCCACAGAAAGGAGGCCAGTACGCTCATCATTTCAGTGCTGACGGTCTGAGTGGTATCTAGTGTTGCTTTAGATGTGTTTAATTTGTGAGCAAGCTTGAACATTTCCTATTGTGCTTAAAAATGAGTTTCCTAGAATAGTCTTTATAAAGTGTTCATTTGTGGACTCTGAGATGACTTGCTGTGGTCTGAGTCATAGACATAACTGCTTCTCCAGCTGTCTCGAAAATGTCCTTAATCACTAAGTAAGGCCAGGAGAGAGGAGGTGCCAGAGCCCTAGCTTTCAGGTCTTTTAAAGCCAGTCATCAAGGCAGCTGTTAATCCCACTGGGCAAGAATAAGAATACTGCTACAATTTTTTGAGCCAAATTTGAAGCAAGCTTTATTAAATGCTGGCCAGTACAATGGATACTGGCCAGGTTCATACCCAGGATTCCCAGAGTATGACACCGAATTACATTAGACAGGGGCTTATATAGGCAACATCCACAGGCTACATATTTCCCACCTTTGTCCAATCAGGGGCAAGCATACACCCTGATATACTTCCTGCCCAAGTACTTCCTGTCTATATGTGATCAAGCACATCCTGTTCAGTTGAGGGCAATCAAACTTCTTTACAGAAATGAAAACACATGGTTTGCTATCTTATCTGAACAACAATCCACAGCATTCTGGAAAGTTATCTGTCCTTGGGCAAGTGGTGCTTACAGATCAGAGACATTTTTGTGTAATGGATCTCTTAAGCACAGTAACGTCAACTTAAAACATCACATTAGCCATCATACAGCCCCTCTGTGGCTGTGCTGGGCCTAAAGCTGACTCTCTGGCCTATGAATACTCATTTGAGAACTTTATCCCTTCTTCACAGGGCTTGGTAAGGACAATATGAAATGGCAAATGTGACATGCTTTCTTGGTTTCAGGCTCTGTGTTCAATTATCAGTAATGACCCATTAAGGGAAAACATCTGACCAAGACTAGGAGCCTCTGTGAAGACCAAACATTCCAGTGGGGCTAGGCCAATCACCTGACCAAGGGACCACTCTAGGCAGACTGGTTCACCTTAAGCCATGCTCAGGAAATAGGTGGAATAAGTATTCCTTTAATGAGATACTGCATTTTCCTTCCCAGAATTCCTCCCACTCCCAGCCATGAGGTTAAGCTAGTCAGTCCATTCTTTGGAGTGCTACAACTTGCCCTTTTCTTTTTTTTTCTGTCAGATGCTGGCCAGAACCTATGTATGCCTTTTCTCATACTTTGGGCTTCCTTACTCTTTCTCTAAAGTAGTTGCTGCACAAGTGCCTACCATGTGGCTGCTTCCTACCAGGTAATGGACCTTCACTCCAGTAACTCATAAAGCATAGTCTTGTTCCTTCCTTCCTCCATTCTCCTCCTTTGGGAAGCTCATGAGGTTTACACATCATGAGGGTTTTTCCTTTTAAATTCAAATAAAATTGTCCATTTTTTAATTCTTTTATTAATGAGACTAAGAATCCCAAGAGAGGAGGCTGGTTTTTCTGGTATCCTCTGGTAACTGTGAAGGGACTCCAACAATTCTGGTGACACTTGTACAAGATATGAATGAGGTATAGATTCTGTTTGTTATTTTTCAGTGAATTTATTGTTTGGGGAGGGTTGTTGTGTAGCATGAATCTTTTTTTTTTTTTTTTTTTTTTTTGGTTTTTTGAGACAGGGTTTCTCTGTGTAGCTTTGCGCCTTTCCTGGAACTCACTTGGTAGCCCAGGCTGGCCTCGAACTCACAGAGATCCGCCTGCCCCTGCCTCCCGAGTGCTGGGATTAAAGGCGTGTGCCACCACCGCCTGGCTAGCATGAATCTTAAAAGGTCTTATTAATAAAAACAAACCTGAAGCAAGTTATTGGGGTGAACGCTGGAGGATCAGAGAAGCAGAACAAGCCACAGCCACCTCACCTTGCCAATTCCTCAGCTGATTCTGTTTCCTCAGAATGGAAGCCTCTGAGTCTTCATCCAAATGGATCTCAGCTGAACTGCTACTCAAAAGCCTAAAAGTTTAACCAGACCCTAGTTCCTAGTTTTCATGTCTTATATACCTTTCTGTTTCTGACATCACTTCCTGGGATTAAAGGCTCACTTTCTGGGATTAAAGTCATGAGTCACCATGCCTGGCTGTTTCCAGTGTGTTTTTAAACTCACAGAGATCTAGATGGATCTCTGCCTCCCAAGTGATAGGATTAAAGGCATCTGCTACCACTGCCTAACCTCTATGTTTAATATTATAGCTGTTCTGTTCTCTGACCCCCAGATAAGTTTATTGAGGTGCACAATATGTCAACCACATTGTTGAGCAGAAGAGATGGAGTGGCCTTTTGCAAAAGGAGTATGAGGGAGACCCATGTTTTGGAATATTTGTTTACACTGTGTAAAAATATGTCACTGTGATTGGTTTAATAAAGAGCTGCATGGCCAATAACTAGGCAGAAGAGAATAGGTAGGATTTCCAGGCAGAGAGAGGAACTCAGTATGAATTTAGGTGCACCAGAGCCACCAGTGAGACACTGAAGAAGTTGGACATATGGTATAGAGCCAAGTGGCAGAATGTAGATTAATCAAAACAGGTTAATTAAAGTTATAAGAGCTAGTTGGGGAAAAACCTAAGCCAAAGTCAAGCTTTTGTAATTAATAATAAGTCTCAGTGTTGTTATTTGTGAGCTTGTAGCCTAAAGGATAGTCCAACTATATTTGGTGTCCAATGTCCAGCCACATATATCCACACAGGACCTGAGTAAGCTGAAAAAAATTCTGAACATGGAGTTGGATGTGATTTCCTGGGGACCACAGGGTCTCTTGGTAAGTTCAGTGTTCAACAAGTACAAAGACCCTGCTGTACAGCTGAGCACTTGAACAGCTGGTGCTAATCAGGTGGGAGACTAGATAGAAATGTCTGCCACAGTGTAGACACAACTTCCCAGAGCTGAAATAGTTAGGCACAGCTGGTACAGTTAGTCACAAATCCTGCTACTGTCTGTGGATCTGAAATGGGCAGGGCCAGCTGCCAGTGCCATGCACTAAGCTAGCTGCATGGCCTAGCAGGTTAAAATTTGGCTTACATAGTCAGAGAAGTACTGCAGATGCACAAAAGCCAGGTTCAGACCAAAGAAAACCTCTGAACAGGTTACAGTGTGCTTGGAAATGTGCTCAGGTGCTAAAGAGAAAAAAAACATGGGTATAGACAGTCATAAAAATATAAATAAATAGTTTAAAAATAATAAAGTCTTCAAAGAAATAGTAAAGTAATATAAAAAAAGCCACATAAGGATGAGAAATACACAGGGTGCCTGGGTCCTTTATGTTGCTCTGTTGACTTTAAATTTTTTGAATGCTGATGAGTGAAAGGCAAATGCTGCAAAAGACATTGGATTGTAGAAAAATATTAAATTAAATTGCTAAATTAAACCAACCTATATATTTTAAGACTATCTTAACTTCAAAATGGAAGTTAAGAAATATGTTGCACTGGGGGAGAGGTTATGCCTTTGTTTCCACAGTAAACAAAGAGCTATGGATTTCTTCAAAACTAATAAAGATCAGATTTGATTGGGGAAGACCTCCTGAAAATCTTGGCTACAAACATGAAGGAAGAAACCAAGATAAACTACAAAATAGGTAACATATATGCTCATTCCTTCAACAAGGGAACAGCTCTGAGACTGGATGATACATGTTAAATCTTCTTGGCTACAGAATCCTCATGACTTATTATTACATGCCATCCTTTCATATGTATGGATAGAGATTTATATCACAGTTTGGTTATGCAACCCAAACAGACTTATAAAGTTGACAGAAGCCTTTTACCTACTCAAACATAGAATAGAAAATCATCTTTAGCTGACTTGTGCATACTGCACATTCCATATTTGTGTTAATACAGATATATATGTTACCTTTAAAAGTTTGTGTGTTTTTAGAAAAAAAGAACCAGATCCCAATGAAAACAAGTAGCCCAGGTGATCCAGCCTCTCAAAATGCCTCTGTTATAGTTTCTTCAAAATTTTACATCCAGAAAAATTTCAAAGCTGCTAGTTGAGATGATTCAGCCTCACAGATTACTACAGCCAGGACTCTTAGATAAGCTCTACACTTTCCCATCATACAGAGACTAAACAAAAAATAATACAGCTAACTTGCTCGTGACTTGACCATTATCCCAATTTTCTCAGGGTCCCCTAAAGATGCTGTCACCCAAAGATAATAGGAAGCACTCTAGAGAATATGACACCCACATTCCCAAGAGACAGGGTGGGTAGTTCTTGATCAATTGGTAGATTATAGATGTTTATCATCTTTTAGGGGGATTGGTTGCAAGTTATTATTTGTCATGGTTAAGGAGGGAACCAAACAAAGGGGATTAAATTCAAGGATCTCTCTATGAAAAGAAAAAGGGTAGGAATGCTAGGATAAAAAGGTAGATTATTGAATCTACTTTAAAAAAAAGCAACTACTAGTCTCAAATATTTTACATTGGTGTGGATTTTGTATATTGATACAATTTTAAAGTTATTTTTGTTATACTGTATATATGTTTCTACTCTTGTTTAAGGTATTATACCTATGCAGCTCATTTAAATTTAAGTTAAGAAATACAGGTTAGTAGTTGGCTATCTAACAATCAAATTTGTGGCCATGTTAGGCATAATTTCAAGGTCAAACACAGTTATATTGTAGATAAACAGATGGTCTTCAACACTTCAGAGACCTACAGAATATGATATTTAAGATGTTGTAATAATAAGGCTTTTCATAACAATGAGACATGTCTGCTCCTGGCAGCACTAATTTATTTCAAAAAGGATGATAGGTGCTGCCATATGGAGTTTGCATTCATTGTGGCAAAGTTAGCCTTTGGGCAAGAAACAGCCCTTGCCTTGAGAGCTGACAGTATGCTGTACAAATTGGACAAGCAGAACACAAAAAAAGCAATTATTGAACTTTGTCAAGACAAGGTAGGACAGTCCTTCAAAAGTCCGGCTTCAGAAAAGTCTGTCAGATATTCTAGGCCTGTAGACTGGAGATGGATGCCCCAATATTTCAGAGGAAACTTGGGTGTCTGTCCAGGCAGCCAGATGTCTCTGTTATTTCTATAGTTTAGGAAGTTGTTTGCTCTGTACTTCCTGTTTACTCAAGTAATATTACATCCTTCTCAGGTCTCTGATGATGTTGAATACTAGACATACCATTTTCTTTGTTACCAAATTCAGAAAAGAAACTTACAAAAGAGATGGTAAGTTTATATGGTTGAGAGATGTAAAAGCTTAAGTTGTTTAAGAAAATGTTTTAATGACTAAAAAGATATTTAAGATGGTAATATAAGCTATGATAGAAAATGATTTAGTTATAAAACTTTGGACTCATCAAGATAGGATAGATAATAGAGTAATTTCTCTAAATTTGCCAAATACATATGGACTGAATATTGTGAATCGAATTCTTACTTGGTAATTGTTCTTATTTTTACATAGTTTTAGTTTGTTAAGTTTAAAACCTCCCCTTTTTGTTTAGACAATACCTGATAATTGTTCTTATTATATATAGTTTTACTGTGTTATAGTTAAATCCTTCTCTTTTAATTTAGACAAAAAAGGGGAAATTTTTGTCTACACTATCTGTGGAATATTTGTTTACACTGTGTAAAGATGTGTCACTGTTACTTGTTTAATAAAGAGCTGAATAACCAATAGCTAGGCAGGAGAGAATAGCCAGGACTTCTGAGCAGAGAGTGGAACTCAGGATGAATCTAGATGCATGAGAGATACCAGCAAGACACTGAAGAAGTCAGACATATGGTACAGAGGAGCAGTAACTAAGCCACATGGCAGAATGTAGATGAATAAAAACAGATTAATTTAAGTTATAAAAGCTAGTTGGGAAAAGCCTAAGCTTAGGCCAAGCTTTCATAATTAATAAGTCTCAGTGTTGTTATTTGTGAGCTGGCATCCAAAAGGAAAGTCTGACTAAAGACCTGGGTAAATGTCAGGAATTGTAACATAACTGACTAGATCTTCTTGTTTAAGGATTGTTTTGTAAGAGCATATTAATATATAACCATATACAATGTATATAATGCTTCATACAATATGTGAATGTTTCACCCTTCCATCTGAAGAAAGTTTACTTTTGCAAACATTGACACTGTTTATCTACAATAGAGGAAGTAGATCTCGGATCAACCCATATTCAGGAAGTAGATCTTTGGATCCATTCACATTCAGGAAATAGAACTCTGAATTCACCCACATTCATGGTTGCATGGAGTGACCCAGAAGGCAAAAGCATCATGTGCACTTATAAGCATCTAAAGGAATCACAGCATAATCAGGAAACCATCATGTCAGAAGTCAGTATCTTAGGAAGAAGAGATAGAAAATCTCACAAATAATTTAAGAAAAAAAGTAGTAAGATTCAAGAGGGGCAAAACAAAGCCTTATGGTTACAGAAGTGAGCAATGGTGGTTATTGAAAGTTCCTGTAAGTACTGTACATGCCTGAGGGTCAAACTGACCTCTGTTTTAGACCAAGGTTGGTTCAGTATTTAGTAAATATCTTTCTCACTTCAAGCACAGTAGCATAGGCACTGAATTTGAAGAATCTGGAAACTTTCGTTTTGCACACATGTAAATGATGAAATAAAAAAATGCCGACATATTTTAGACTTCATCATATAATATTCAGTGTTAAAGGCCAAACTATTGTAAAAAGGAAATATGCATAAAATTATACTACAAGAAAGCCTTCATTTCCTTTTTTTTTTTTTGATGCAAGCTGGGGGGCTTAACCCTGGGGCTTCTTGCATGTCAGCCAAGTCTCTGTCACTGAGCTCCATCACCATCTTTTAGTCTGTCAATGAGAGCAGTACAACAAGTTTAACAATGGATGAGTCACCTGAGCTGGTCCTTAACAAAGTGCTGAGGACAAACTGATGAGTAAGTAACTATGGAAGAAGACAGGCATGTGGGGTAAATATATGGGATGAATTAAGAGTGAAACTGATGTGGAAATTGTGCTGATGTAAATGCTATACTGCAGCTCTGGGAAGAGTGCTCAGTAAAGGGAGAAAAGGAAAGATAAAATTTAAATATTCTGTTTCCTGTTGTACTCAGTTCTAATTCAATAAATCAAATGCTAATTCATGAAATAATAAAGGATATGTGTAGTGATATATTGTGTACCCTAATAAACTTGCCTGAGGATCAGAGGACAGAGCCAGCCACTGGATTAGACATAGAGGTCAGGCAGTGGTGGCACACAAACTTTGATCTTAGCACTTGAGATCTCATGCCTTTGCTTGGGAAGCACACACACCTTTAATCCCAGGAAGTAATATTGCAGGGCAGAGAAAGGTCTATAAGGCATGAGGAAACAGGAACTCACTCTCTTTAGGCTGAAGATTTCGTACAGGTAAGAACTAGTGGTTGGCTAGTCTGCTTCTCTGATCTTTCAGCTTTCACCCTGGTACCTGGCTCAGTTTTTTTTTAAATTTATTTTTTATTTATTTTTATTTTTTTATTAAAAGGCCATCTAAAATTTGAACGACAGATATGTATGTTTAAATTTTTGTGTATATTTATTTTTTATTTTGATAGCTTATTTTTTTTAAGTACATTGGTCAGGAACTAAAATTGTTTTTTAAATTTGTTATTTATTTTTTTAAAGATATATTTATTTTTATTTCATATATGTAAGTGTGCATGCCTGGTTCCCATGGAAATCAGAAGAGAGCATCAGGTACCATGGAACTGGAGTTACAGAAGTTTGGGAGCAACCATGTAGGACCTAGGAACCAAACCTGGTCCTGTGGAAGAGCAGCAGTGATCTTAACTGCTGAACCATCTCTCCAGCCCCATTTTTAAAGTTTAAAAGCAAAGGGTAAGAAACCGGCTAAATACAGTAGTGGAGAGGAAGGTAGGGGTGTTCAGTGGGGACATACTAGACTTATTGTGACAAGAGGGAAGGGTTGCACAGTGTGTTAAAAACATGGACGGCAATGTAGATTTTTACCTATCCATTTTTTTTCAATTTTTTATTTTAAAAGTTTCAGTCATCTAGAAAGTTGAAAAAGATGGCAGAATGAGTGTTGGCAGGTCCACCCCAGATTAGTCAATCCTGCTTTGCTCTAGTTGCCTTGTCTCCATATGCAACAGAACCCGGCCTAGAGTCATTTTGAATTTCACTTTACCTTGGTTAGGTCTGTTTCAAATTCTTTTTATCTTCAGTTATACATGGATGTTACAAAAATTCAATTTTGACCACCATAACTCTGCAGTGGCCTTTTCTGATTCCAGGGACACGCTCCTGGTTATGCTTTCCTGACAGCTTCCTTGATAATGTCCGAGGCACCACATAAACCAGGGCTTAGGGGACAGCAGAAAGCAGGTTAGGGGCAGGGGTAATGCCAGGATCCCTGGCTCTGTCATGTTCTGGCCAGCCAATTGCCTTCCCCCGGCCTTCTTCCCATCCCTCCATCTTCTGAAATGTAGCTCTCCCAACAGAACAGCTGCAGGGAACAGGAGGTCTTTGGGGTGCAGCCAGATGTTTGGGGTGAACCTGACCTACCTGGTTCAGCCAGGCTTTCTTCTGGGAGGCAGCAGCAGAGTAGCATGAAGGAAAGCTTTCCTCAAAGGTGGCAGCTCCATTATTTTTCAAAGTGCTCAGCAGCCCTGATTCCACATGCTGAAGGCTCTGGAGCAAGACTGCTAGTTCTGCATTTCTTGGATGGGTTGAGGCTGCTCTTGTTCTACACATGGTCACTCCCACCATCCATCTGTCTTTTTTGGCATGTAGAATAATCTTAGAGTGTGATGAATCCCTGAAGATATCTGCCTGAAGGAAAATTGAGACTTTAACATCTTCTAGGTTTTGCTAAAGATGACTCAAAAACCCACCGTCACCAAACCAAACAGAAGGTGAGCTGGAAAGTGAGGCCAGTGACAGAGTTTACTGATAGAGTCTCTTCCAGACTTCAAAACACAGATATTTGGGTCATCTAACTGCTCAAGGGCATAGAAAAAGCAGAAAACCTTCCAAATCACATAAATAAAATTCGGAAACCGAGCAATAAAAAAGCAACAGAAAAAAAGATCCTAAAATTGGCTTAAATATTGATATAAAATTATATTTTATAAAAGATTAGGGTTTTTGTTGTTTTTTTAAATGTATGTGCTTTGGAACTGGAGAGGCGGTCCAGTGGTTAAGAGCACTGGCTGCTCATCTAGAGGACCTGGGTTTGATTCCCAGCACCAACATTGTGGCTCACAACCATCTATAATTCCAGTTCCAGGGGATCTGATCCCCTCTTCTGGCCTCTGAGGGTACCAGAAGCTCAAGTAATACATAAGATATACATGAAGGCAAAACACCTATATACACATAATGAAAAGTTTTTAAAATTAGCTTTGTGTGTGCTTGTTTAGCTTGCTATCTAAGTGTGTACTCAGCCTTTTTAAGTCTCACTTACTAAACAAACAAAAAATGTAGCAAATCTTAGTATGCTTTGTATTTCCCCTTAAACCAGCGCTTACAACCTAAGCTAAATGCATAGCTTATAGCTTTGCATATAATCTTCCATGCCCCAACCCAAAGTAACTTATTGTATGTGTGTATTTGTGTGAGTAATTACAGTCATTTGCTGAAAGCATCCAACAGGTTGAAAGAAACCTGGAATAACAGATATCCCATAAATGTTGGAAGCAACATGTGGCTAGGTTAATGGTGTCTGTTTGTAGTTTTGAGTGCTATTCTGGGCCATTTGGAACCAGTAAAGTAATTTTTCCTTTATAAACTGCTAAAGATCTCTGGAAAAAAACCTTCCCCATATCCTTCCTCATACTGTTTTCTATACTGTTCAATAAATATAGAGCAAAGCCCTTCGTTAGGGACAGGCAGATCTCTCTCTCTCTCTCTCTCTCTCTCTCTCTCTCTCTCTCTCTCTCTCTCTCTCACACACACACACACACACACACACACACACACACACACCCCACATAGACCACAGTCCAGTCACACCTGTTTATGTGGTGTGGGAATTGACTCCAGGACTTCATGCTTACTACGAAAGCACCTTACCCACTCAACTCCATCTCCAGCAGGGCTTTAGTTTTCTACTCACCATTGTTTTATAACGATTTTCATAATCATCTAATTTCCTCTTGTTCTCTGCTGCCCCTAGGCAGTGCATATGGCTGCCTCAATACCTGGGCTCCTGACCCTTAGACTGACTCTTCCTTCCTGGGACCAATCTGGTTTGTATAGGTTCCTCCATGTGTACTTCCTACACTTGGCAGGCTCCTCTCTGTTCACCAGCATGCACCACAGAAGGTTACTCTGTCATTTCTGGACCCTCTGCTCCTGGAGCTATACCCTCCCCTCTAGGGACCTTCTGGCATCTTTGTGGATTTTTCTGGGTGAGGTCTGTTCAGATTGATATGTTACCACTCTAACGGAATATGTGTATACAGGAAGATACTGCTGAAGGAGTAAGAGAAAATGTCTCCAGAACTAACAGTTTAGGAGCTGAAAACCCCAAATGAGTTTATGTAGCTGCTGGCAAAGACAGCCAGGGACTGTACTTCTCTCTACCACCCCCCTTTTTCTCCCTGTTTCATCTCTCCACAGCTTCACAAGTGTCAGGATGGGAAACAGGTTATGTCCCATCCTAGGCAAGACCCTTCAGCTCCCTGCTTTGACAGTATTCATTTCCATTTTCTACTTTTGAGACAGCTTTAAAAATTTCTTCTCCTTGTCCAAAACTAAAATCCTTAATAACGTTGCAAGCAGTGTCTATCATTTCTTAATTTCTCTATTTATTTGCTGTTGCTCACTATCTTTACCACTTTTCTAAAATGGCATTTGTTTATGTTATTGATTTTATGACTATCAATTGGTAAGCAGTTTTTCCAGTTTTCAATTGCTTTTTAATTTGTTTGTATTTTCTGAGGTATTCTATGTTTTATTCTGTTTGTGGATTCTATAGAGAAGGTTATCAACTGAGGACATCTAAGCTGCAGCATATATTTTCTTTAATCTCTTAAAAGTTAAATAGTGAATTATAAAATCTAAAATTTGAATGACAAATTCTAAAGCAAAACAACAATAACAAAACACTTAACTCTTATTTTACCAAACAAATACGCTAAACATTCACACACATGCTACTTTGTTGAAGTCAGCAGGCCTTAGTTCCCTATGTGATTTGTTTCAGAGCATCTTAGGGCTTGAGTTTTGAATATCCTCACAGGCTCATGCTTTGAATGCCAGGTCTCAGCTTGTACTGTGATTTTGGAGGCTGTGGTGCCTTTAAGGGGTGGTATCTGCATGGAGGAAGCAGGTCTCTAGGGGTGGACATTGAGAGATGATGCCTATCCCTGATTCTGGCCTACCTTTTCAGCTTCCTTGTCCTCTCACATGTAAATAGAAGCTAGGACAAGCTCCTGCTGCCACCCTGCATTCTCATGAAATCCATACCACAGTGAACTGGAGTCTCTGGATGGATGGGCAAAAGCAAGCCTTTCCCGACTTCAGGTGTTTCTGTCAGGCGTTGAACTTACAGAGACACAACCCTAACTAATACAGACAGACTGTTTATAAATGAAACTTTAAAAATATAGTTAAAATTGCATTCCCTTCCCTGGCTTTCTTCACATTTAAGAGGTAGACACTATCTTAAATTTAGTGGATTTTTTTTTTTTTCGAGACAGGGTTTCTCTGTGTAGCTTTGTGCCTTTCCTGGGACTCACTTGGTAGCCCAGGCTGGCCTCGAACTCACAGAGATCCGCCTGGCTCTGCCTCCCGAGTGCTGGGATTAAAGGCGTGCGCCACCACCGCCCGGCTTAGTGGATATTTTTAATGCTGAATGTTTGCCTGTCCATCTATCTTTTCCTTTTTCCTATTTCCTCTTTTCCTTATTTTTATTTTGTACTATGTAGTTTTTTACACACCCACTATTGTATATTTCATTTGCATACAAGATTCTTTGCCCAATTTCATTTTATTCATTTAGTATTGAGGAAACTTCTTCGAGTAGTAAATGAGGATATTTTTGTCTGTGTATCATATAAGCAAGACACAGGTTATTGGAAATCCCTTGTTGAGCGTTACTAGGTCAGTCTGCTGTGTTGGAAGCTATGATGCCATAAATGGGTCCTGTTCTGTAGCTACACTTGTGTATTTTTAAGGTGAGATTTGCAGAATAAAGCAGTTGGTCTGATGGTCATGCAGACCTTCAATCTGGTACAAACTTTTCGTAGTCTCTAGGACCCCCTGTCTAGTGTGCTGTGAGTGTCCGTGTGTCAGGGTTTGTATTATCTGTCTCTGGCATTACTAGGTCTGTGTCAGACACTTTCTAGAGAACTATTTTATTGGTTCCTGTTGTCCAACTGATTTTTATCACTAAAAATCTTTAAAATCCACCAAGAATTAATCATTCGGGAACTACCATAATAAGAGCCACTGAGAATACATGTTAATGTTTCTTATAGCAATGAAATCTAACTTTATTTTTCTCCTTAGAATTAACCAAATGGTGGAGCACCGTTTACTGAATAGCTCTACTTAGATCCACTAGTTGAAAGTATCCCTTATAGCTAGCTCTCTGTGTGCAGTGTGGTCTCTGTCAGCACATTCTGAGGCTCCACTTGTTAATGTGGTGCTAATTTGCTTCTGTGCTGAGGAGCCTGTGGCAACCTCCTGGTGCGCTCTGAAGTGCACTGGCTCAGGCCATGTGTCATAGGCTTCTCAAGTGTCACTGACCAAGTTTAGAATCATTTTATCAGAATTTAAATTCCACACAGTATGAGAGATATTGTAAATTTGATTGCTTGTCTTAATTGTGTTCATGGAAGACTTCGACATTTGTCATGCTGTCTATAAACCCTCCAAGTCATCTTCTGTGTAACTTCTTGTTCTGAAGTCTTAAAATTTGGTTTGGCATAAAGATATATTAAAAAAATTTCAATTTTTTACTTTTATGATTCCCTTGGGGTAAAAAAATAACAGTTTATTTATTTATTTACTTATTTATTTTTATGATTTATTTAGCTATTACATATACAGTGCTCTGTCTGCATGTATGCCTGCAGGCCAGAAGAGGGCATCATATCTCATTATAGATGGTTGTGAGCCACCATGTGGTTGCTGGGAATTGAACTCAAGACCTCTGGTAGAACAGACAGTGCTCTTAACCTCTGAGCCATCTCTCTAGCCCCAACAGTTTTATTTTTATTTGTGGGCTATGTTTTGCAAGACGTGAGCTAAGGTTGGCCAAATACTTCACATGTTAGAATTGCTTCAGCATAATTCAATGTTGTATGGAGCCTTATCCATCTAAGGAGGTGCCTTGACTCATAAGTTCTCCTATTTCTGAGTTGGATCCTAAGCTCTGTGGCCCCTGAACATTCCTTAGCACTATTGCTGCATAAGCCTTTCTTTCCTTGCTAAAGGATGAACTAGAGCCTCTCATGGGCTCTACACCCCCGGTTACACCCACAGCCCCAAGACTTTCCAAGCATCCCGATGCAGGCCACTGGGTCTGGGCACCATGGGAAAAAAACTGCAGAGGAAGCAGAGGCAGAGCCTCGGTTCTCAGAATTCTCACCCATCAGTCACTTGCTTCGTACTCCATACTCTGTCAGTGGCAAGTGTTTTTCACCATTTGGCACACCAAAAAGCCTTTCTGTATAAATGCAAAAACAAAGTTGATCTTAAATAATCAAGAAATTCCCAGGAGCTATCTCTCTCTGCAAAGGAAAAATCAGAGAACGCCTCAGGATCCACACTGATGCTGGGCTGTGGGAAACCACAAAGGTGTGTGGTAAATGTTGAGTCCTAGGAGAAAGCTGCTCAGATTTGTAATGCTTTTGGCTGATTTCAAGCTGTCAATGTATCACTCCAGGATACTGAGCTTGGGAGGATGTCTTCCGGGTACATATTAGCTGAGAGATGAAGCCTGGTTCAGCCTATGAACCACTACTACATGCCAACTCAAGCTGTGGCCTGGAGCAACCCATGGGGAGGAGCTCAGGGTGAGCCATTGTGTAAACATGAAACTCTGAGCTGCCTCTCATGAGGAAAGAAAATGTCCAAATGCACCAGCACCCCCAGGCTCAGGAATAAGCTGAGCTCCCAGAAGATGTGCTGGTTAAGCAATGGCACCTCTCAAACCCATAGGCAGGGCTGATGGCAGAGAAGGCAAGTAAGAGCAAAGAGAATGTTAACTGCAGAAGATGAATTAATTTTTTATGAAAACTGCTGTAAAAATCAAATATTTACCTTTCCTGTTCATACTGTGCCTCAGGTTTAGCAAATATTTGATTGGAAAGTATTCTTTATATGAATTAAATTTAGCCAATAACTTCAGAAGAGATAAAGTGATGAAAAGTACAATCTCTTTGCCCTCCTTAATAAAAGACAGACCAAATATTTGTTGTCAATATCATTCATCAACATGTCCACTGCACACTGATGAGGCCATCATTAGGGATCCATCAAAGTGACATTGGATGAAACAATCAATGTCTAGTAATGAAAACAGACAGACAGACATCTCTTGAGTTGATGCCCTAGGGATGGCACAGCCCATCTGAGAAGTATTTCCTCCCCCAGACTGAACTTCTCTAATGAGGACTTTGGATCTAAAAATTAAAATAAAGGATTTACTTTAATTGAAGAACAAGTTAAACACGGCCATGAAGACGCAGTTAGCTTCATCAAAACACAGGAAACTTTGTATGGGTGGATGACCAGGCTTCTTAAATAAATTACAAAAACAACATAAAAAGAACCAGGGAGGCCAGAGATTAAAATGTATTATATATTAGTTTCCTCTGACTAAGTTAATAAATTGTTACAAATCTAGTGGATGAAAGAAACTCAGATTTATTCTGCAGTTTTGTAGGCCTGAAGTCTCTGTGCATCTGCAGGGCTGGCTTAATTTTATGGGTCTGAGGGGAATCCTGTTCTTTCCTTCCCAGACTCTGCGGGAGGCTCGTGGTCCCTGTGATTGGCTCAGATAGGTCCACCCCTTCCTTCTACTGTCAAGTCGTGGCACTCTGATCCTGCTGCTGTTTTCCCTCATGTTTGCTTTCGGTTCACCCAAATAGTAGAGGAGAACAGCCCATCCCAAGAGGCTTATTTTATTTCTGCAGAGACCTTCTTCCCACATAAGGTACAATTCACAGTATCTGGGAATTCAGGCCTGTCAGTCATCCAGCCTACTTCACCATGTGAAATATATTGGAATCTAATAGTGTAAACCAAGAAACCACACATTAAGTTAAAATAAAAGGGAAGGCAGTTTTATCGTGGTGAAGGATAGATCTGTAAATGAGAAACACAGGCTTAGTGTCAAAGCTAAGCGAGGTCTCTATCTAGGCAAAGGACTGAGGTTTTTATGACAGGAGGGTTGAGGAAGTATGGGCAGCCGAGCATTTGGGTAAAATAAATCAGATTGAGGCCAAGCCATCACCTGGAAGCCACTGGAGTTGGGTGCTTGGACCCATGGAATTGGGTGCTTGGACCCATGGAGTTGTCCCTGTAGATATGTGGAGACTTCAGACTTGTAAAACTGTAGGGTTCTGGGATTAAGAGTTTAGCACAGTGATAGATCAAGTGTCTAGCAAAGACAAAGCACTGGGCTCAGGCCTAAGATCAAAAGACAAAATTCCAAATTAGGGCACTGATAAAGCTTTTAACATCCATTGGAATGTCTAGGTCAGGGGACAAACTGGCCAGTCTGGCACATCCCAAACCTGTGGTCTCCAGTTGGAATCTAGAAAAGTGTTCTCACTCCTGACTTGATGCTCCTTTAATAGTCAGTCTACTCTAAAGCTTAGACAGTAATTCCCACTTTTAATTACCACCTTGCAGCTGTTTCTATGTTTATATTTCATTTTATGTTTACCACCGATTCAAACCAACTACAGAAGGAACTGCAAGGTAATCATAAACAACAGAGCCCTATTGGATATTGGACCACAATAAGGATGTACGTTGAGTTCTTTACATGTGCTAAGTCGTTTTGGTCATATTTCCCCGAAGACCTTGTTTTTCAGGGATACATACCTGAGGGTTACAGATGCATTGAAAGCATGCTGGTGAATCCCCTCAGATAGTCAGCATGACCAGAGGCTGAGAGACATTGCTTCATGGTGATGTCCTGAGGAGCATTGCTTAAATGTACTGAATAGAAGGCCCAGTTACAGTGAAGCATGAAAAAGAAAGAACCACTTCGCTGTGGTTTCATGAATGGTCAAGATCCAGGGAGCTTCTCGTGGAAGTCCAGGTTCTGTCCAGGATTCAAAGCAGCTTCTCTATGCATGGAGGAGGGTGGAAATGGCAGAGTAAGTGCAAGCAGACTACTTGGTGAAGAGAGGATTTTCAACTCTGGTATTTTCTGTTTTCTTCATCAAGTGGAGGATGTGGCAGCAGGGCAGGAAAGTGAGGTGCATGGGAAAGGTAGGAAAGACAGGAGTACCCTCAGAAGTGACTGGGCTCTGCAGCCAGGGTGAATGGCTAGTGGTTAATCATCATGAATTCATGAAGAAAACAATGAGTGCTGTTGTGTGGTTTCCTTTAGAAAATTTGCAAACACCTTCATGTGAGTTGTGAGAAAGGTTCGTGTGGAGGGATGGTGTTTTTAAACATGGCTTTCTGGTGAGGACAGCAGATCAGGAAGTGACTGCCTTTGAGAGGATAACTTGTTACTGGCAGAGACGAGCATGCACATTGTGGAGGCCTCAGACTCTGAGGGAAGGGAAGAAAATGGCTTTTATCATGACCCCTCCCTGGAGGATGGAAAGTGATCTGGTTTAAAGATGATCTGGTGTGAGCCATGCCCACTAATCTGCCTGACCTCAGATTAGAGGTTGGGTGTAGACTATGGATTTGTTGGTTTGTATCAGCAAAAGACACCCAGAGGCAATTTTTTTTTTTTTTACTTATCTCTAGAAACTCCTGCCACTTGAGGGATAGTCCTTCTTCTTCAGCAAAGTTCAGATCTCAAAGCTCCGGCATGCGTAAGTGAAAGTGAATTTAGCCTGTCTGACGCTGTGACAGAAAGACAAAAAGCTGGGGAATGGGGACCAGGGTAAGAACATCATTGAAACAGAGCTGTGGAAGGTGAAGAAAATATACAGATCCTCAAGCTGAGTTCCCAGTCAAGTTCAGGGGACTGCATGACAGTGGAAGCCGAAAGAGAAAGGCTGTGGTTAGTGGGGATGGCCATGTTCATTAAAGTTAGAGTACTTGTGCTAGACATGGAAGTCCACATCACTATTCCCAGTGCCTGGGAGGCTAAGGCAGGAGGATCATGATTTTCAGGCCAACCTTGACTCCATAATAATATCCTGTGTCAGAAAGAAAATTTGCCGTTGTTGTTAGGCAGGATAATTTTAGGATGTAATGTGTAAATGGTCAAGGTGATCATGAGGGAAAGTGTTTCCTGGGTCCCAAGGGACTGACAAGCCTAAGGACATGAAAATTTGCTGAGATTCCAGAAAGCTCAGAGTGTTTGCACCTACTCCATCCACTTGGTTCAGCAACAACTGTTTGCAGCATAGGTGCCCTGGCATAGGGAGACAGGGCCACCCCTGTTCATACCAAAGACATGCCTCAAAATAGAAACACAGAAAATGAGCATGTCCGGGGCAAAAGCCTAGGGCCATGCTCCATTTGCATTGCCTATGTTCCTCATAATAGACATTGATGGGTGTTCTGTGCCTATTATTAGCTTACAATTATAAATAAAATAAAAGGAATATCCTTCAAAGTTAAACAAATTGCACTGCCATTAATAAAAAGAGAATACCAGTCTGCTCCCATCTGAGGATGGATGAAATATTGAGAGTGTGAGTGAGTGTGGAAGCACAAATCAATCAGCATGATGAGGCAGGCAGAGACGGTTGAAGTACTGGATGGAAAGAAATGACATTATAGGAAAGAAAAGGCTAGGGTACTTTTAAAAGATGGTATTTTGTTCTGTGATCCAGGCCTCCACCTTAGCCTTTCAAGTCACTGGGACTACAGAATAGCTGTGTGCACTTTTGATAGGAATGGACTCTAGACTAGATTTAAACATAGATAGTATGCTGTTACAGAAAGGATGTGGAGAAGGGCCTCAAAAACCCAGTGCATACTAGGGAGTATCTGCTGTCCTGGGAGATATCAGCCAAAAATAGGATCAAAATTCAACTCTCTCTATGTGAGAGACATGTATGCAGTGGCTCTTCTCCTTGGGCAGGGCACTGCAGAGTGAGGACCTGGGAGGTCACAGGCTTGGCACAGGCAGATCTCACCAACGTGTCTGCCAAAGCCTGGAGTCCTTTCCAAGCAATGAAATTATAGGTGTGAAATACATTGGAGCTATTTTCTCCAAAACACATCACAGAAATCACAAGAAGATGCAGAGATGGCTTCCTCCCCTACAAATGGCTAAAACAAAAGTGTTATAAATAAATTGGTGGCTAAAAATACCTGACAGCTGGTAGGTCAGCAAGCTCCCTATTTAAAACCTGGCCTGCAAAGACTTCCAGAGGTTGGAGGTTGCTGACTTTTCCACCAGGTTCATGTCTTTTACTCCACTAAGTCTGCTTGCAGAAGGTGGGACTCACCAGTGAAGCTTTTTTCCATCTCTTCAGTTCCCACGTTAACAACCCACCCCCATCCTTTTGACATCCGGTTCTTTTAGCACCTGCCTTCTTTATTTTTGACACTGTGTTAATGTGTTGAAGGTTACTCTACCCTGTGGCTGGTAACTGGCAGGGATCTTACTGTTGTAACTTTGTTACTGATGTCACTGAAAACTCCAAGACTATGGACAAAACATCAGAGTTGTGTGCTGGGTGTGGACATGTTTTTGCCTTCAGGTGCCCTCTTTGCATATATTTCTGTCTGGTCTGTTTAGCAGAAAGCAAAGGGAGAAACTAGGGGTTCATGGGAGTATGCACTTCATTTTTAAAATTATTTGTGATGTTACAGTTTAAACCTGTAACATCCTTGCTAACACTGCTTGTTGTTTGTTTATCTGGTGTTGGTGGGGTTTTTTGGTATTGTTTTGTTATTAGTTATTTTTGTTCTTTATTTTTCTTATTTCTGAGGCAAAATAAAGAAACGATTTAGGGGAAGAACTTGTTTCAAACCACAGTTTCCTGGCAGGGAAGGCAGGGTCTAGCCTACCACCTGTCTTTTGGAAGCTATCAAGTGGGCCTTTCACTTAGCAGACCTCCATGTGTGATGGCCACTTTTGAAATTTTAAGCTGGTAGAAAACGTGGTCTGTGGACATATGGTAGGAAAGCACACAGAAGGCGGGCTATGTTCAGCATCATACATTGTAGAAGAAATTGAAGTCCAGTGTCTATTATGATTTAGGGGCAAGGGGACATCCAGCAGACAGAGAGGAAATCTGTAATGATGAACCTGATTCTGAACAGTAGCTGGGTATGAGAGACTTGCCAGGAAGAAAAGTCACCTTGAGAGGTGTCTTACCATGTTTATTCTAAAGTGTTCCAGCCAGTGTACTGGAGGCATCCCTTGCCTGCTCTGGGTGGGGACGTCATACATCAGGAATAGCTGATGGTAAACCCCTTGTATATTTGCCTTTATTTGCTTTGTTCATCCTTACAATTGACTCTGGCCTGAGTACACGGGTGACCTGAGTCAGCATTCAAGCCATTCGGTGTTGCAGACTTCTCTGTGGTACATCAGACTATCAGGGGACCAGCTAGGGCCTGCCTCAGGGATCACTGTGGAAAATATCTGAGATAAATGTGGAAATGTCAGATGAGGGGGACATACTGTGGCCATCTGAAGGAGCCACTGACATGGACTACAGAGGAGATAGGCTGGGCCATGCTGAGTCACAGGGTAGAGGAGATCTCCATAACTTGCCCCTTGTATCCATTTGAAATTCTCCTAAGTTAAAAGACTATGATGAATAATAGTCTGACTGACCTACTTATAAATTGTTAGCATCTTTCACAGTGTAGTAGAGGATTAGTTGGGGGAAGGTCTATTTTATGATATTTCAAATAGAAGTTAGTTTAGTTTATTTCTTTTGTATCAGATACCTTCCACCAGAGGGTTCATGCGTCATCTTTCCTCTTTATTCAGCATCTCACATTAAACACAACAAGGAGCACTGTTAACAACATGAGGTATTTGGCAGCATCACCCAACAAGATGAGGTAGGAATGGTCCTAGCTGCCTCTGGCTGATCCTACTGGATGACTGCAGTGTTTGTTGGGAGTTTTATATGTGATCATCCATGTGCTGCCTTGACATTCCCTGCAGTGCTGTGCCTGGCCACCAGATTGGAACACGTGTTACCCACATGTTAGAGCTGTGGCTGCTGTTAGGTCAACACTGTCTGATTGACCAAGTAATGTCAGTCTCTTGGAGGAGAACTGTGGTAGTATTGTGTTCCCCAAAATATTGTGTATCCTAATAAACTTATCTGGGGTCAGAGAACAGAAAAGCCACTAGATTTTGGATAGGCAGTGGGAGCACACGCCTTTAAGCCTAGCATTCTAGAGGCAGAAATCCATCTGTTCACGGATACAGCCAAGTATGGTGACTCACGCCTTTAATTGCAGAAAGTGAGCCTTTAATCCCAGGGAGTGATGGTAGAAAGCAGAAAGGTATATAAGGTGTGAGGACCAGAAACTAGAAGAATTTGGCTGGTTAAGCATTTGGCTGGTTAAGCTTTTAGGTTTTGAGCAGCACAGTTCAGCTGAGAACCAATTGGATATGAGGACACAGAGGCTTCCAGTCTGAGGAAACAGGATCAGCTGAGAAGTTGGCCAGGTGAGGTTAGCTGTGGCTTGTTCTGTCTCTCTGATCTTCCAGTGTTCACCCCAATAACTGGTCTCAGGTTTGATTTTATTAATAAGACCTCTTAAGATTCCTGCTACAGAGAACCATGAGTTTTATCTATAAATCACTGCCTCATTTATTTTTTTAAAGAAACAACCAGAGCTAGGTAGTGGTGGCACATGCCTCTAATCCTAGCACTTAGGAGGCAGAGGTAAGAGGATCTCTCTGAGTTCGAGGTCAGCCTAGTCTACAAAATGAGTTCCAGGACAGCCAAGGCTACACAGGGATACCCTGTCTCAGAGAAAAAACAAAAACAAATCAGATTTTTGTGAATCAACATCTGTGAATATCAGTGAGTTCCATTGCTCAATCACAGGCAATGCAGACACAACACAAACCCTGCATCATTGGGAAGCAAATGGTAGACATTCAGGGCCCTAAGAGTTAAATGGGCACTGTCTCATGCCGACTCAATTGAGTGCACTTGATCTACCATCCATTATCTCTCTTCCTTCCTGTGATGTCTGTGAATGCCTTGAACCAACTCTCTCAGAAGCTTGCTCTGTGGAGACAGAAGAACAGGAACCAACCTCTCCCACACCACACTACAGAGGGAATAAAAAAAAAAGGATATGTAGTTGGAAGATTTCCTGTGTTCTGCCTGGTCCACAGCCATTCAAGACCCCAATAAACATACAGAGGCTTATACTAATTATAACTGCTTGGCCATTAGCTTAGGCTTATTACAGACTAGCTCTTTCACCTAAATTAACCCATAATTCTTATCTATGTTTAGCTATGTGGCTTGGTACGTTTTCTCAGTTCTGCCTTGTCATCTTGCTTACTCTGTGTTGGGCTAGTGACTCCTCACTCAGCCCTTCCTTTTCCCAGAATTCTCCTCATCTGCTTATGCCGCCTATACCTCTTGCCTGGCTACTGGCCAATCGCGTTTTGTTTATCAACCAATCAGAACAACACATATTCACAGCATACAGAATGACATCCCACAGCAAAGATATATTTATTTTCCAGTTAGAAGTTATAGAATAACCATGGGGGTGCAGGGAGATTGGAGTAATGTCATACTGACCACCTGGCAAGCACAGCCACAAAGATAATGGGTTGATTGATAATGGTCAGCAGGCCCAGGTTATCCATTGAGGGCTGTGTTTGCTTGCCCAAGGTCAACAGGTGTTCTACACCTGTATCATTGTCCAGCTCCCCAATCATGATCCTGTATTATAGTCAACAGCATCACTGCTGAAGGAAACTGTTCCCTGAGGAGCCAGATACCCAACTCTGAGCCTTGATCCCTGAGGTGAAGGCATGCACCAGCCCCTCTGGCTCTGCCAATGGTTGTGTCAGCACTTAGTTCTTTGTGTAGGATTCCTTTCTGCACTAGATAGTGAAAATGAAAAATTTTTCCTGTAACTGAATTGACTGATAATAGTAGGAACTATTTTGATTAATAAATGAGGTAATTGAGGTACAGAAAGGTTAAGACCAAGCAAAGAATTCATGTCAGATAACAGATTTAAATTCAAAACTGTTATCTCTAAAGGTGATGCACTGGCTGTACATCCTTAGACTGCTTCCCATAAATAATAAAAAAGAATGTGTGACCTGAAAACCCTGCCTAGTGTACTGAATACCAAATAAAGATAAACATTCCTTAAATTATTCTTTTCCTTTTATAAAGTAGAAGCAAAGAGCAACACTGAGAGGAAACTTCACAAAGGGCTAAAAAGGCAATGAGAATGAAAAGCAGAGTGTGAGCTAGCTCAGCAGCTTCTCTGCCTTTGGAAAGGTTACTGCTCTAGCATATAGTCCAAGGGCTGGAGTTTTAATGCTGATATCAGGTAAGGATGTGATGTGTCTCTTTGGGCCCTAGAGAAGAGTGTATTTGAAATGGAGAATCATACAAGTCAAAACTGGAGACTTTAAACCCTCAGTGAATATACTTGTTAGATTTTTTTTTTGAATTATACATTCATAATATGCATCTGCAGTGACACCAATTTGGGCTTGAAAATGTGTTCTGTTGAAGTAGCCCAGCAGTTTCTAAGGAAAGAATTGGTGTGCATCATGGTTCTACATCACATGTGCCTGGGGTTTATGGCAGAATTAATTGCAAGCCTCATGAGAAGGAACATTTTCTCATAAAGCTCTGGTTATGACAAAAATCATAACCCACAATCACATTACTCAAATGAAAGTAATTAACCCAAAATGAGAGACTGCAAAGCGAGAGCTGTGCAGTTAGCCTTACCTCAAGAACTTCAGATGAATAGCATAAAAAGTATTTTGTCTGTGGTTCAATTTTTCTTGAGACAAAGTCTTGCTACATAGTCCAGGTCAGCTCAGAACTTACTATGTAGCCTTACCTGGTCTTGAACTTGTAATCTTGCTGCTTGGCCTCCCAAGCATTCGGATCATATGTATGCACCACCAGATTTGGCTAAAATATTTTTAGAATGATTAAAGATATTCAAGATAAAATAAAAGCATAAAAGAACAATGAACTAGAAAAAGCTGGTAGAGTTTTAGAAGAAGCACAACTTCTAGAGTAGAAAAATATGTACTGTAAACATTTATGGTGTATAGAACAACATGTGAGTCACAGTTTAAGAAAGAATTATTCAATGAAAAAAGACAGAAAATATGAAATAGAATATGAATGATATGTTAAGAGAGAAATATTCATATACATTTAGTAATTTCCAGATGGCAAAAGTGGAATAAGGCATGGTGTTATTTGAATAGATAACAGTTACAACTTACTCAGAATTCATGAAAAATATTATTCTAGGCCTGAGGATATAGCTAAATTGGTAGAGTACTTGCCGAGTATGCCTAAGGTCCTGGATTTGATCCACTGCACTGCACAAAACTGGATGTGAGGGCACAAGCATATAACCCTAGCATTAGGGAGGTAGGGAATGAGAACCAAAAGTTCAATTTATCAATGGCCATAAAGAGTTCAAGACTAACCTGGGCTATATGAAAACTTGTAACATCACCCCTCCCCATAGAGTAAGAAAGTACTAATCTAGAAGAAGACTAATTGTAATAATATTCACATGAAGTTATCTATCGTCAGTGACAAAAAAGATTACCTAAGGCAAATAGCTTTAATACAGAAGAAACAATAAGACTCAGAGTAGAGTTCTCTAGTCTTACAGTTAAGTGAGGATTGGTGGACTAGATAGAATTCATGGTTCATTGACTTGGCCGTCAAAGAAAGTGGTTTTTTTTTTTTTTTTTTTTTTTTTTTTTTTTTTTTTTTCGAGACAGGGTTTCTCTGTGTAGCTTTGCACCTTTCTGGAACTCACTTGGTAGCCCAGGCTGGCCTCGAACTCACAGAGATCCGCCTGCCTCTGCCTCCCAAGTGCTGGGATTAAAGGCGTGCGCCACCACTGCCCGGCTCAAAGAAAGTTTTTTAAAAAAGATTTATTTTAAAAAAAATTCGCTTTCTCCTCCTCCTCCCTCCTCCTCTCTTCTCCTCTCTCTCCTCTTCTCTCCCTCCCCTCTCTCTGCTTTCTCTCACCTTTACTAGCAAGTCCATTTCCTCCACTGGTATTAAAGCCTACTTCCTCAGGATTCTGGGATATACTGAAAATAAAAAGAAAAAAAATTCATATAATATATTTTGGTCAAATTATTTGCCCTCCCCTAACTCTTCCCAAATTACACCCCCCAACTCAGCACACAGTTACCTCCATTAATTTAGCTGATTTTATGCCTGCTTTCATGCCACAACACTGTTGATTCCTTGTGTTAGAAGCCATATCACCTCTAAGACCCCAAATGCTTGCTCTCTCTGTTTCAGAGAAGGGTTGCTGATCCCTGGAAAAGAATGGACTTCAGTGAAATGAAATGAAGTGAAAACCCAACACATGACTAAATATTCTAAATGACGATGTCTAGGTCAAATGCTAGAAGCCTTGGCTCAGGCAGTGAAAGTGCCTTAGCTCAGGGAGATGATACAAATTTCCAATAGGTATTTATCGAAGTGTTTGACATCATTAATTAGAAGTGAGATACAAATCAAAACTGATATTACATCTGACTTTAGTCAAATGACCAACATTGATTAAACAAATGATTATAAACGTTAGTGTAGGTGTGAGGCAAAAGGACCTCTGTTTACTGTTCTTGAGAATGTAAACTTGTGAAGCCACAGTGGACATCAGGGTGGAGGTTCCTGGAAACACTGACACATCTGTCATGTGACCCAGCTGTACACTCCTGGATATTCATCAAAGGACCCAAGTCAACACACCACAGAGGTACTTACACAGCATTGTTTACAGTGAGCAAAGTATGGATACATCTTAAAGATCCATCAACAGATGGAGAGATAAAGAAAATGTAACATGGACACTCAGTGAAATTTCATTCAGCTGTAAGAAGAATAAATTAAGACATTCATGGGAAAATGAGCTGCACTGGAGATCATAATTTTCAATGAAAGAAACCAGACTCAGAAAGCTAAACACCATATGCTTTCTCAGATAATGTAGAGTGTGAGTGTATGTGTATGTGAATGTGTGTATGAGTATGTGTGTGTGCATGCGTGCGTGCGTGCGTGCGTGCGTGCGTGCGTGCGTGTGTGTGTGTGTGTGTGTGTGTGTGTGTGTGTGTGTGTATTGTGTGTACGTGAACGTGAACATGAAAGTAGGAAAGGATTTTTGAGAGGGGAGGAAGGGGTTTAAACAGAAGGGAAGGGGAGGATAAAAGAGTCATGAAAATATGTTAGGTATTGAAAGGGGGAACTTATTGGGGGAGAGGAGAAAGAGAACCAGCAATGGGGGTGCTGCTCAGACTACGAGTAATGGTATGCATCTATGAAACCGACACGGTATGTTGCTCATACCAAAGGAAAATTTGGGATGGTTGTGTCTCCAAGTTTTCTGGGACTAGATGACATTTCCAGAGTCATATGTCAATACACAATGAACACAGTTTTCCCAAGTCCTAGAGGAAAGAGGCATGCTAGCTTCCCATATGCCCAGAGACTGCCATGGAACACCAGGAAACAGTGTACCATTGCTTTATCACAGAACGCAAAAACATTTTGAGTACAGGTTTATTTATCTGCAAAATGAGCTGGACAAAAGTGTAGAATTGTATTTCAGCCACATAATGACATTTCTGTATGGATGGCAATGAGGTATTGAAGTTAATGGATTGTTTTCATTGTGGTCAGATCAGTGAAAGGATTTTATCAATTCTTTTGGTAGGTGATTATGGAAAACATCATTTGTAGGATCAAGATCATATTCTTATATTTAGATAGAAATTGCTTTACTTGGCTCTAAAATTAAAATAAGTTTATTTGCAAACCACAAACCCCAGCAAGTGTCAGGTGGCTGTTTTATACTAGAGGTACTCTAAGGAGAAGGAATTTACTGTGTTAATCTAATCACCTTACAGCATAATTTAGTTCACACCGTCCGTATGAACTTAACTATGGGACTTAGTTTTTAAATCAAATACCAAGCCTCTATATAAGTTGTCACAGCCATCATTTCAGATTTTCTTTGGATCCTGGATCCTGGACGCTGGACGCTGGAGAATGAGCAGAGTTCTCCAGAGAACACCGATGGATTGTGTTTCACCTTTCCTAGATCCTGTTACCTATCCCTTCACTTGTAAGTTATCCCACAAAATAAACCTCCCTCTTAACTACGTGGAGTTGCCTTAATATTTAAACCAATAGTCTTGCCTCACAGCTGTGGTACTGATGTTATGCGAAAGGTAAGGTTAGATGGCACAATTTCAAGTAAGATAAATTGACAGTGAGTGCCCACCTCCCTTTCTTCTCCCTCACAGAGAGGGTGGGGAAGAGATGGCAGTCCATCTGCCTGAAAGTCTTTGATAGTCTTGGGGTCCACATACCCTAATAAAAAATATGGAGTTCTAACACACACACACACACACACACACACACACACCAGTGAGATACACTGATTCCAACCTATTGTCTGCAGCAGAGTGTCCACATAGGGATCCCCCAAGAACTAACTTGCTAGAAATGAGGCTGTTATAGATGTGTACAAATGATCTCCTATGATGTGTGCTATTAGGTAATAAGAATGAGCCACTGAGTGTGTTTTGATGACAGTACAATGAACTATGGGGTGTAGAGTTATTCTTACTGTGAGAAAGACATTTGAAGTAGTCTTTCCAAAAGCCATCCAGAAAAGATAAGAAAGAAAGGGTGAAAGACATTTCAGAGAATAAGAAGATCTTTTTTTTTAGGGTAGTCCTGAAAAGTCCTAGAATATCAAACCTAAAGCCACCAGAAGGTCTTTTCTCACATGGAAGTATATGAATCTCAACACTCTTCTGGGTTTTGTGCCTTGAGATGTATCTGCTACTCTCACTGGGAAAATGAAGAATAAACAGAGCCACCAATGGATGCCCAGATCTGCCACAACATCCCTTGTGTTTTGATTCCTCATCATCTGTCCATTCTGAACAACACAAAGTGTAGATAGAGAACGATTTACCTATATTAACTAGAATCGATGAGAGTGTAATAGGCTGCTGTATACAGGATGAATATAAAAATCAATTGAAAAAAATATATATAAATAAAATCAATTGAAACTTCATCTATTGGAAAACCCATAGTAGAAGGCAAAATTTTGCTGTTTAACATAACATTAAAATGTCAATAATATAATAGTAGATATTTTAAAAAATGATTTGCATGATGTCCCAAAAGAATAAAAAAAAAACAACAATAACTGTCTTTTAAAACGTTTTTGAGTGTTTTATCTGCATATATGTCTGTGAATCCATGTAACACGTGTTCTTGATGTTAATGGAGGCCAGAAAAAAGTGTCAACTCCTCTGGAACTGTAATTACAAACAGGCGTGAACTGTCATGTGAGTTCTGAGAATCAAACCTAGGTCCTCTGCAAGAGAACCTAGTGCTCTTAAGAAATGATCTATCTCTCCAGTCCCAGTATTGACTGTTCTGATATAGCAGAGCAGACTTTCCTACATGGAGATGTCTGTCACACTCATTGGAAGGCACTATAAGGAAATTTCAAGGCAAACCTCAGCGGGGTTTGTGCATAAGTTGATCAATTATTTGAAAAATGTATATCAAGACACAGAAAGCCTAGAATAGGAACATGAAGAGAAGACTAACTTTCCATGTTGTCAGTATGATGATAAGCCTGAAGTAAGTGTGATGGGATAGAGATAGACAAATAGTCTGTGAGCAGGGAGAGATACTTATACTCCAGTATAAGACAGAGATGGCACCAACAAGTCAATGGTGCTAGGATATTTACTGTTCATTTGGAACAAAATAATATCACACTAAATGAAATGTCAATTCAAGAAAATATATACTTAAATTAGAAAAATTAAGCTACAAACCTTTTTTATTTTTTAATTTATTTTACATCCAGACCATAGTTTCTCCTCACTCATCTCCTCTCATTCCCTACCCTACTTCCTCTCTGTCCCCCTCAATCCACTCCTCTGTTTCTGCTCAGAAAGAGGCAGGCCGCACATGGCCCTTGCCAACTTAAAAGCATGGCATATCAAGTTGCAGTAAAACTAAACACCTCCCCTTGTATTAAGGCTAGGCAAGGCAAGCCAGTATGAGGAATAGGTTCCTAAGAGCCAGACAAAGTGTTAGGGACAGCCCCTGCTCCCATTGTTAGGAGTCCCACAAGCAGACCAAGCTACACAACTGTCACATGTATGTAGAGGGCCTAGGTTGGTCCTATGTAGGCTCCCTGGTTATTGGTTCAGACTCTGTGAGTTCCTATGAGTTAGTTGTTTCTGTGGGGTTACTTGTGAGGTTCTTGACTTCTCTGGATCCTCCAACCCTTCTTCCCTCTCTTCAGCAGGATTCCCCAAGCTTTGTCTAATGTTTGGCTGTGGGTCTCTGCATCTGTTTCCATCAGTTACTGGGTGAAGGCTCTCTGACATGCTGGAGACAATGTGAAGCAAGGGAAACACTCCTCCACTGATGGTAGGAGTGCAAACTTACACAACCACTTTGGAAATCAATTTGGTAGTTTCTCAGAAAATTGGGAATCAATCTACCCCAAGACCCAGCTATACCACTCTTGAACATATACCCAAATGATGATCAATCATACTATAAGGACACTTGTTCAAATATGTTCAGAGAATCTATAAACTTTTAAATAATCAATGTGCGATGATCTCTTCCTGCATTGTGTAAACTTTTTTTTTTTAAATCAAGATAGGGCCTCACTATGTAGCTCTGACTGACCTGGAACTCACAGTGTAGACTAGGCTGGGCTCAAACTCACAGGGATCTGTTGCTTCCCATTTGCTGAGATTAAGAGCATGTGCACTATACCCAGCTGAAACATTTCTTAATAGGACACAAAACCATGAAGTACTAAATAAGCCCTGCACTATAACCAAATACATGTTTGAGGAGCCATTATTTCAATGAAAGTAATCTGAAAGTAAGTCTTAAAAATTGTAAAAATTTGCACAAGTTATATTAATTTCATTGCTTTGGATATAAGGAAGAACTTGCTAAACTAAAACTGGTGGTAATCATTTTGTCCATTAAGAGTCAGAAAAATAAACCACTAGAAGTGTACAAAGACAAGGTATGAACAGAATATAGTTATTATAAAGACCCAATCTAAAGCTTCAAAGGAAAACATGTACCAACAAGGAAAGGACTGTTGGGCAAAGATGAGCAAAGGACTTGAAGAAAGAGATGGTCTTTAAATGAGAAATCCCAACTGACCAGGTAACCAAGGAAAGGGAGCTCTGATCTTTGTGACAAGAAGAAAAACCCAATGAAAGTAAGGAGAAGCTGTTGTACACAGGCCCACTGGCAAAACTGTTAGTCGGAAAATATCAGTGGTGGAGCAAGGAGTTGGCACTTGTGTGATGTTCTGTTAATGCATTTTAGCAGAGATCACATTGTCAGCTACATGATCTTCAGTGCTCAGGGAGGGAAACAAGACACAGTATAGAACTGTGATTCCTGCAAGCCACATAAGAGTTCCCAAGACCAGCGGAACTGGAATGGATAAGGATACATGGACAATTCATAAAATTATAAAAAAGAGCATGGAGAAGCATTTACTGCAAAATCAGACACCTATCGATGGAGAGGAAGGACTGTCAACATGGAGAGGCACAGGAAATATTTCCCTTGGGACCATGATAAGAAGACCTACATGCATCTCATGTGCATACCTTTATATTTAGAGGTATATATGCCACATCTAAAAAAATGGGCTAGATGGGACAAGAGCCAAAATGTACAGCTGGAGTTCTGGAATATAGTGACAGCATGTGTCAAGGGCCAGGGGAAAGGGGGCACTGGAGTGTTACTCTGAGGAGATCTATCCTGCTTCAACTTCTTCAGGTAACAGTTGCCTTTCAAAATAGTGGAAAAGACATTTGTTCATAGTCTTTGCATTAGTACATTTTCTGTGCAATGATAAAATACCATGGCAGAGGAAAATTATAGAAGCAAATGATTGTTTGAGCTCACAGTTCCAGAGGGATAAGAATCCATCATGCTGGGGTAGAAGCATGGTAACAAGCAGTAGGCATGACAACAGAAAGATGAAGCTGAGGGTTTATATCCTCTACCACAAGCACAAAACAGAGAGAGCAAAATAAAAGGAGTTCAAGGCTCTAAACTTGCAAATCCTGACCCCAGTAACATCTTCATCCAGCAAAGTTATACCTAAGCATCCCCCCAAAAGTGTCACCTCTGGGGACCAACTATTCAAATACTGGGACTTATGGGGGAGAGTTCTCATTTAAACCACCACATTCCACTCCCTGGCCCTTCATAGATCTCATAGCATATCATAATGCAAAGTGCATTCAGTACAGCTTCAAAAGTCACCATAGTCTTTTAAAGTTTCAACATTTAAAAAATGTCTAAAAGTCCAAATTTTCTTTTAAGAATCAAGACAATTAATTAACTACTACTGCTACTACTAGTACTACTAATTATTAATGTTCTTTGAGACAGGGTTTTTCGGGGCAGCCCTGGCTGTCCTGGAACACACTCTGTAGACCATGCTGGCCTAGAACTCACAGAGATCCACCTGCCTCTGCCTCCTGAGTGCTGGGATTAAGCATATGCACTACCACCACCTGTTGGCAGTTTCTTTTTTTTTTTTAAATTTTTCTTTATTAAGAAATTTTCTACTCACTCCACATACCATCCACAGATTCCCCCCTTCTCTCTCCTCCCACTCTCCAGTCCTCTTTCCCAAGCTACCCCGCATCCCCATATCCCCCAAATCGAGGTCTCCCATGGGGAGTCAGGAGAGCCCAGTACACTGAGCCTAGGTAGATCCAAGCCCCCTCCCACTGCACCAAGGCTGTGCAAGGCATCACACCACAGGCACTGGATTCCTAGAAGCCTGCCCATAGACCACAGATAGATCCCGATCCCCCTGCCTGGGTGCCCCCCAAACAGTTCGAGCCAAACAACCATCTTCCGTATCCAGAGGGCCTAGTCCAGTCCCATGGGGGCTCCACAGCTGGTGGCAGTTTCTTAATTATAACTTACTGTAACATAAAATGGCAAATACATACTTCCAACATATAATAGTAACAAAGATTATTGGGGTCCAGCCCCTAATAGCCTTTCCCAGGGTCTGTGGAAGAATCTAACAACCAGCTGAGGAATCTAGTCTTAATGATATCAAATGAAACTTATGAACCCAAAACTCTTTAGTCCGTTTACTTTATTCTTCTGAGTCAAAGTCTATCTACACAGCTTCAATTCTATCCTCATACTTAGCTCCTTTCTTGCCTGTTTTCTCTCTACATTTTTCTGCTGTACTCTCTAAATTCTATCAATTCTTCCATTTAGTTCTTCCTCATCTCTCATGTTATTCTTCTAGTCTTCCTCAAGTCTCTGTCTTCTTGTTCTCCCCAAATCTCTCTGGTATTTCAGTTATATACCCATACAAAGCAGCAATTCTCTGGCCAAGGCAAGGTCACCAGGCTTGAACCCTTTTAGGATCAAACAGAGAGGGTGATAAGATCCACACAAAAGAGTAGTAATTGTCAGCTATCATTTATAACCCCAAAGGGAAGTGACTAATGGAGAAATGAAACAACTAATGACTAAACTAAGGGGGTTTTATGTGCTCAAACTATATTCTTAGAAGTGGTTAGTTAAAATGTTCAAAGTCTATAAGTCACTAAATCATGAGTGAAAATAACACTGCTTTGAATTCCTTTGGAGCCATATCTCTCCTAGCTTATCTCAGCTGCTGCTGCTTCCTGGAAGGGCAGGGGTAGTGTGCTTGGTTGCTAGGGAACTTGTGTCTTAGCTAGATGCACCTGGTATGTAAAAGGCCTTCAGTTCTAAGGTAGTTGTTAAAGGGAGATCTAGAATTAAAGATAAGACTTGGACAGGGGAAGGCTGAGCTTAATAGCACTTCCACCTGGCCTGGGCAATTGTCAATATAAATTTTTATCTTCCCTCAGGAACTAACAAATAGTCTGAATGTTGCAGTCTGTTCTTAGAAAGTCTGGGAAATATCTCAGATAAGATACTTTCATCTGGAGAAGGTCCTAGCCAGATATTGCTAATGACATTAATAAAAGGCCTAAAATTAGGGGTCTGGCTGTGTTACTGCTTTTGGCATAGTTGGGGAAGGTTGTCCAAATATCCCAATAGCATAGGGGAAATTGTGCCCAATGAATGATCAAACACACTGTTCTAGAAAAAGAATTGAATGGAAGAGCTATAATAGCACACAAGAAATTCAAAAACCAGTAACACCAAGACTTCCTTGAGTCTTGGCTTTATCCTCTGGAAATGTCCTTGGCTTCTTCCAGGTATTAGCTTTGTCATAATCAGCTGAATTCCTACTTCATATTTCTGTGGCTTGCAGCTTAATAGTATATAATATGCCTTACCATCCTGAGTATGAGGAATCTAGGCACAGCGAGGAGATACTGATTAAAGCAAGACCAAACTCCAATAAGGCAAATGCCAAATTTCATGTCTCCCATGCCTGGTGCCAGGGACTTTAACTTTGAAGGGCTTAGATGACTCTGTCCCTCCAGCTTTATTGTCTAAAACATTCATCTTTCCTGGTCTGGTTCTTTTCTCTGCATGTAGCTTTCCTTGGCAAGGGGTTTCATATCTCTGTCAGTTCCAGCATTTAGGGTCTCCACTGGAACCCTGGGTTCACTTTCACAGACTCACACTATGGCCTCTCAGAGTCTCTTGCTCTCTCAGGGTATGTATGAAGGGAATACCTTACCACAAGCTGCCTTGCCTCAGTGGCTCTCTGAAACCACAGAGGAAGAATCCACGACCCTTTTGCTATTGCATCTTCCATGCTTCTAAAAGCCAGTACCACTCAGCTGGCACTGGCAGGTTCTGCTGCCAGCTTGGGATGGATCTTCTTGAATCATATCAGCAACAGAGCTTTTAATCAGTTTATTTCTAGGAGCAGATAAGGCCTTATTTTTCCTTTCACAAGTTGGAAGCTTTCCTGGTTGGGTCTTTCCCAAGAGGTGCCTTCCCTTTGTTCCAGGGCAGAGTAGGTCTCTCCTTAATGGCACTAGTCTCCTTATCATGTACAGCTTCTCTTCCAGCACATGCCTTGGAAGTAAAATTAAGTTTCATTGATTTATTTTTCTCTCCAAACTGTACATTTTGTATTTCCTTTTTACCTCACTTGCTTTTTTTTTTTCATGTAGACTCATGTAAGTTCTATTCATGATGATCATGGTAACATTGTCAACATTATGTAGTCTTAAGTTTTCCTCTATCAAAGAAATGTGTCTACTACTTTTAAATTTAGCCTAAAGCAAGTTCACAGGACATGGGCAAAAAACCAGCCAGCTGCATAGCCAAAGTGTCACATTTCTAATGTTGATCCCCTCTGAAGCCTCTTGAGAGAGGCCTCCATAGCTCGCATTGCTTTCAGCACTACTGTCTTCCAGGCTCTTACTAGACTAGTCCCCCTAAGTTCTGCTTATAGCATTCAATGAACTCTTTCGTCTAAAGTTCCAAAACCTTCTACATTCTTCCAAGAATCAATATTGTCAAGTTTTTCACAGCAATAGCCCTCTCCTTGACAACAACTTCTACATTAGTTATTTTTCTACTTCTGTGATAAAAATAATGCAATCAATACATTTTGTTAAGCCTAGCTAACTGCACATGATATTAATTTTTTTAGTTTTCAAAATTATTTATTTTAAAAATTAAAATTATTTAAGAGTCTATCATGGCAGGGAGGCAGAGCATCAAAGAGCAGGCATGGTAGCAGGAGAAGGAAGCTGAGAGTTCATATCCTCAACTGAAAACACAATGCAGAGAGAGCCAAGTGGAAGCAGGGTGAGGCTTTAACCTTTGAAATCCCATCCCCAGGGGTGTATGTACTTTCTCTACCAAGGCTACATCTCCTAAACCTCCACAAACAGCATCATTAACTGAGGACCAAGTGTCCAAATGTAGAAGCCTACAGGGACATTTCTCGTTTAAACTGCCACAGCCTTTATCTTCTATTTGTCAATTAATTGATACATCAAAAACTTAAGTCAAATATATTATGGTTTTGCAATTGTAGAGCTGAAAATACTCACTGCTAACAGCACAGGTAGGTGCAGCAGATGGGAGCACATATTCCCAATTTCATCAAACTTCAAAAAAATTACTTTCTTCCCAGACATTATGTCATTACTTATCGTTTGTTTCTGATAAGATAATAATTATGCTTTCTCTGTTCTAGAAGAAATCTTTTTACCCATTGGGCACAGCAGCAGTAAACATAGCAACTGCTAGCATGAATATTTGGTAACTGTGAAGGTAATGTATATTCTATGCTATTATATGTTGGAAGTTTGTGATCTACTTTTTTTATTTTGATTTTACAAGGGTTATAGTTAAGAAATTGCCAGGAGTCTCCGAGGAGACTTTGGACTTTTAAACAGGTTTGAGACTGTTGTAGACTATGGGGACTTTTGAAGTTGGACTAAATACATTCTGTATTATGATAATGCTATAAGCCTATGGGGGCCAGGGAGTGGAATGTGGTGGGTTGAATAAAAATAGTTCCCATAGACTCATTACTGGAACTGTGGCCGTGTTGGAGTAGGTAAGTGTGTCACAGGGCTTTGAGGTTTCAGAAGCTCAAGCCAGGCCCAGTGTTGCTCTCTTTCTGTTGCCTGTCCATCCAGAAGTGGAACTCTTAGCTCTCCAGCCTGTATGCCACTCTGCTTTCCACCATGCTTCCTGCCATGCTGGTAATGGACTAAACCTCTGAACTGTACACCAGCCCCCATTCAATGCTTTCCTTTATAAGAGTTCCTGCAATCATGTACATCTACTCAGAGCAACAAAACCCTAACTAAGACGTTAAGATTCCAACAAGAAACTCAAAGGAATAAATTTTTTCTTAATGTACTGTTTGAATGTATTTTGAGGTACCATCATTTCAATAAAAGTTACTTTTAAAATTTAGTTGAATTTTTCTTCAGCTATATTAATTTCATTGCTTGAGAATAAGAAGTTGTTTCTACATAAGTGACAAAGCAGCATTCTCTAAAACTTTCCTTTCCAGTGGGACTGACTTGACCCTGTTTCTAATACATTACTTGTTTTCTTATCCCAATAATGTTGAACACGTTCAAACCCTTGGGTGAAAATAGTTTCCAGTGAGCTTTTGACCTCTGAATTGGTTGTTACTATTCTTTTCATCATGTTTTTAAGTTAGAAGGACTAATAAATTATTAAACAAAAATTAGTCCCATTAAAATATCAGATCTTCATCATGAATATAGCCTTGTGAGAAAGTAAGTAACAAAACTGTAGAATAGAATAAAACTTTATACTAGTGAAATATCAATGGTTCCAAATCTTTTAACTCAAACATTCAGTGTCTATCTTCCAATTTAACTGCTACATATGGATAATTAAATTTTATGAATAATTAAACATTAAGCATTTACTTTGCAGTAAGAAAGGAAAGTTAAACACATGGGAATCTAGGGCTCATTTCCGGGATGCAGAGGGTTTGAATTTACCTGATATCTCATTCCAAGGCAGAATACAGACAACTATATATGTTCTCTTCAGGTTAGAGTGAGAGTACTTCTATGCAAGTGGCATTATTTTGTCCATGATCATTACTGGTACTTTCCTCCAATCTAAGGGTGTCCTCTCAGGTTTTAGTTTTGCTTTTCTTTTGCTTTACTGCCAACTTCCTTCTGTCTTTCAGACCCTTTTCTTTGCCCCAGGAGCCTGTCAGGTCTTTCACTAAACCTTCACGGTTTTCTCCCTCCAAAGAGCTACTCCACTCCTTTCCCCTGTTTTCCACATATGCTCCATCCTACCCAACACCGTGTTTCTTCATTGAATTTCCAACTCTAGTCTTGCCCTCTAATACTGTTCTCCACACTACTGTGAGCAAGTTTGCTGAAGTATGGGGACTCGCATCTCTTCTCTTTACAAGGTGCTCTCCAATCTGGCAGTCAGTCAGAGCCATTCCCAAGATCTGTTCTCTCCCTTCTTGTCTTGTGGTGTTTATTTTTTTCTTAATTAAATTAATTCAGTCATTTATTTATTTTGCCACACTTCACTCTATGTTCCAACAGAACTGAATTGCTGTTGATGGCAATCCGTCACCAGCTTAGCACATCCTCTCAGTCCTTTCTTACATGTACTTTAGGAGATTTTTTTATTCATTTGTGTGTGTGTGTGTGTGTGTGTGTGTGTGCCACAACTTGTGAGTGTCAGTCAAAAGACAACCTGTGGGAGTTGGCTCTCAATCTCTACCATGTGGTTCCTGGAGACTGAACTCAGGCTATCAGGCTTGGTAGCAAACAACTTTCCCACTGAACTATCTCACCATTCCTTTATTATTTTTGATCAGAACATGAAAATTATATATACTTGGTTCAATATGTATAAATTGTGTACTGATCAAAGCAGGTCACCTAGTGAATCTACCTCTCCCGACATTTATCCTTTCTTTGTGGTAAGGACATTCAATATCGTCACTTCTATGTGTTCTGAAATGCTGTGCACTGTTGTGAACTATGTTCATGCTTCCATGGAACACAATGCTAGTAACTATCATCATCTGGTACTGTCAGATAAGGAACTTGAAGTTCAGAAGAGTGAAAGTGGTTATCCAAGGTTTCCTGCTTGCCCAAGTGTTTGGAAGCAAGGACATGCTCTCTCTTTTTTCCTGGGTGTCTTTTCTAAGAGTTTCTTAAAAGGACTTGTGACATCTTTGCGTCATTGCATAGAACTTTCTTTTACCCCCAAAATAGGTTATGCCCCCAGCATTTCCCAGTAGTGATTTCTAGAGTGCCCCCTGTGTAACCCCTTGTCCTCCAGGGGGGCTTTGTATTTCACTGTGTTGTGGCATATTCATCCTCTGGCATCTTTTATGCAAGTGTGTCTTCAGTGCTGGTGACTGCTGGTGCAGAATGTGTCCTCTGTTGGGGGTGGTTTTGTTTTTCAGGGGACATTTGACATCACCTGGAAGCATTTGAGTGGCAGAACTTGAGGAGAAATGCAATTAACAAGCCAGAGATGCTGATATCCACCATCCAATGCCTAAGTAGTCTCTCCATTAAACACCATTTGGCCACAAATAACAGGAGGGTGGGGATGCAGGAACTCTGGTTAACAGTGCTGTTGTTCCCATCCAATCAGCAATGTCGTGCTGGCTCAAGAGGTTAAGCTATACCATGTTCCTGGGCCTTATCCAGTTTCACCATGATACACTCTTTGTTACAAAGGCCACCCAGAAGTAGTCTTAGTCAAATGTGTAACAGGTACCCTATGTTCTCTCACATGTACATGCTTCTGGTTTGGATGAGTACCTGAACGGCTTCTGAAAGATCTCTGACTCAACTTCCTCTATGTCCTCCTCCTAGGTCCATTTCAGTAAGGCACTCTGATTACAGCTGCTTCTAGGAGAGAGTCACTCCCTTTTTGCTTCTTAAATTCTTTCCTGAACTTTCTAGATCAACAGCAACAAAAACCAAAAACAACAGACAAAATGCCTGGCCAAATAGAGAATGAATGTAGAGAAGTACAGTTAAGTAAGAACAGCCAACAGAGATGTGGCACAGGAAAAAATCAGACTCTGCAACTGGGGATGAAATGCCTCAGCCCCGGAGAAGTGCTGGCAGGTCACCCATGCTCTCTTTATTCCATAAAGCCAGTAGCAACAGCACCAAACAGTGGCTTTCTGCAGGGTTGGTCATCTTGTCTGTGTAGTGTGAAAGAAAGTTATTGGATACAGTGGTCCTGATTATGCTGTACCTGACACTCTAGGACATGGCTCTGAGCTGTCTATGGACTGCACCAGTGCAGCTGCTCCCCAGAAGGTCCTGTGGGCCTTGTGTTGGACCACATGTGGGGCTGAGTTTATAGCTCATCAGAGATACTGCACATGCAGTCTTATCAGGCACTGTGACAACAAATCTCGAAGTGGAGTGTAGTGTCTCCTTGTTGGCTTCTGTATTTGTAAGTAGATCATGGGGTATTACTTTGTTGTAGAGAAGGGTTTCTTTGAGAGACACACATTTCCCTCCAGGTATTGACAATAACCAAGGACAAGAAAGTCAGCCTGAAATCTTTTGAGTGGATTTTGGTGATAGAGTCCGAGCATTGGCATCATCTTGACTGTCTAAGGCATTGCATCTCTAGGACTTCCTTGAAATCAGCCAAATCTAGCAGGACTTTGAGTTGAGGAGTATAGTGGAAACTTCTTGGATGCCACTGTTCTTTCTTCCTGCTTCCTTCCTGCCTCCCATCCAAGCACTAACCAAGCCTGACTCTGCTTAGGTTCCCAAGATCAGATGAGGTCGAGCATATTAAGGGTGGTGTGGCTGTAGAATTTCTCTCCTCCCCCATCTTTCTCCCCTCATTTACTCCTTTCTGTTTCACTCACAATGGCTTTGAACTCATGATCTAGGTGCTGGCCTTATATCTATGTGCCACCATACCTGGTTTATTTGGAGCATTTCAATAGTAGCCTTAAGTGGCTATCATATGAAACTGATTAAAATGACTTTAGTGCCAGAAGCTTCTTGGAAAATGCATCAGAATAGCTGACAGCATGATGGACCCACAGCAGTTTGAAAGTGGGAAGGAGCACTCCAGTAGAAGGGGTGTGTTATCAAGACCATTTTAAGATGTCCTCTTCCACCCTTCGCTATAGATGTGTAATGGATACATCCTCAAGAGGATTAGTATTTCGTGTTCATAGATGCCTTTAATAACCTTAGAGATGAAAGCAACAGATTTGCAGCCTTGTCATCACGGAAGGGTCATTTTCCAATTATGGCATATGGGTTCTCCTTTAGTAAGGCATGCAGTCGTGACTCATCCTCACTGCAGATAGAAGTGTTTCTTCTGTTGGAAGGTTTATGATAGAGAGCTAGGAGTTGTGAAAGTTGATTCTGATAGCTGTCAGGTTCCTACTAATGTGAACAGAATTATCTTCCACATGAATCTCTCTATCTGGAAGATAGCAAAAAAAGGAACTTGTAGAGTAAGAAGGAGAATGGTGAATGAGAATATTAAGAGAGAAAACTGAATTGTCTAAGAAGTAGTCTGACCTGGAATTTGAAGATGGAGGTTTAAAGACTTCCATAGATCTGGGCATCCTTTCTAACTTCCCGGGTTTATTTCCTCCCCTTGATTCATCTAAGATATTACCACTGAATGTTTCAAATAAAAATGTCATAAATACATTGTATGAATGTATCAAATTTCCTAAGAATAAATAAAACCATTACACATTGAAAATTGTCCTTCTTAGGAAAGAGGAAGCTTGAGAATGGAGAGAGGGCAGCATCTTTCACCTTAGCTTCTGAAACAGAAAACATCCCAGGAATGGAGTGAGTAGCAGCAGGTTCAGAAAAGAGAAGAGCAAGTTACCCTGCAGGGAGGAAGGAAAGTGGCTGACAACTGACCTTGGCCAGAGAAACATCCCTGGTGGTGTTTGGTAGAACGTGGCTAGAATGTGTCTGTGTATACTAAACCATGAAACTCTTCGGGGTTTTAGAAATCCTAGTAAATGCTCACTTTGTTGTTTTAACTTAGGATCTTTAAGGCAGAGAGTATCTCTTGAACTGACAGTAGAGACATAAATGGAAACAAAGATTTTTACTTCTTATAGGTCCTAGAGAGTGCAGAACATACCCAGAGGCCATATTCTCAGAAGTCAGGGAACATGTAGGGAGAAAGTGAGCCAGGGGCTAGTAGACAACTTCATTTGGGCCTAAAAGATTATCCAAACACATTTCCCACTAGTAGACTGAAAGCAAGAAGGCACAAAATTGGGGGCACATGATGTGCTAAGAGGGCTTCACTGCTGTTCATCTCCACAGACCATGGTTTGAAAGTCAGCAGGGCCAATAATGGAGGTTATAATTACTGCACCAAAGGTAAGTGGTTACTGGGAAATGTTTTATGAGGCAGCTGTGGACCACACTGAGGACCTGGGAGGAGGCAAGAAGCAGAAATCTGATTCCTGTATGAGAAAGTCCAACTTACATTCAAAATGACTGCCAAGGCAACATAAAAGTGTAAGTATTCCCTTCAAAAAGTCAAGACAGGATTGACTATTGGAACTCCCAGATATCCACAGAGACATCACTGGCTTTCATCACTAAGGTGTAGCTCTTTCCCTGCTCTGCTGGGATCCTATCATCATAACAAAGCATCAGTCTGTCTTTGTTAATTGGGCTCAAGCTGGTCCCTGAAGTGGTACTTAGGGTACTTAGTTGAACTGTATAGTATGGCAAAAACATGCCTGCTGGGGTTAGAGCTTTCTGGTTTGCCAGCTATCTCTTATTTTAGCTGAAATAGGCAATATGCATTGTTTCATGATGCTGCTAGCAGGGTGTAGCCCATACACGGAAATCTTCAGTGTTCATTATCCCAACTCAAATACCCATACAGGCTGTAAACTCTACTCACGCATGGCATTTCACAACTACCAATGTTAATCTAGAATTAACATGGCCCAACAGAAACCATACCCACCATCTGGTGTTATTCCAGAATTAAACATATAAAATTAGTTGTTCATATTGAACTAAAACAATGCAGAAAAGAAGTTTATCTAGGAAATCTACAACAATGCTGTAGAGAAAACCAGTTTACTAGAGAGAATATTGTGATTTATTTCTCCTTAAGTATTAGTTATATTATCTCTTAATTGCATTTAAGTTTTTAAACGATGAATAAGAATGTTAATGAATGTTACATGATTTTTTTTGGAGATTCTCCTAGAATGAGTTTTTAACATTTTCTTGAAAAGAAAGTCTATATTCAGTGTGTGCAGCTATTTTTAGAGACCTTTTTAGAAGCTAAGTAAAATCTAAACTTTCAGAATAATTTTCAATGGAAAATATGGCCTGGACCTGTGGAGAATGTGATTTTACTGAGCACTGTCTCTGCAGGGCATCCCAGAGGCTCATGATGGCTGGGATGGTTTTTATTTGTACAACACAAATTCATCCTAAGAAGCTGAGTATTCAGTCAGGATTTCTGCTACTCTGGATAGCAAGTGATGCAAATGATGGATACCAAATGTCTTGCCACACCTGTCTCACTACATGAGTCACCCAGACCCAGAATTTTAGTCATGTCTGTGGAGCATGAATCTCAATGTATAAACCAACACATGCTTGGCTAACAAGTGAAATATTAAAGCCCTGAACAGTTGAGAGGGATGTGGGTGCTCCAAGACATAGCCCTCAGCTTTTTTGTGCCCGTAGTTCTGCAGTTCGTGATAATCTAGTACAGACTTTGCATGTGTACAACAGAACAAAGGCTCCTAAAGCAACTAACATGAATGAATTTTTCCTGAATGACCTTGCATAAGTAGTTTGCCTTTTCTGAATGCAAATTAGGCTGTAGCCAAAAGGCTGAGAAGTGCATTTGTGGATCTACTTCTGTATGTGATAAATGACATTTCAAAAGATTATATGAGTCTAAGTCTCAAATAGGAATCTGGAGGAGTTAGGTTCAATCCTGTACATCATCCACCTGCTGTCTCTTCTTAAGCAAGTTGCTTCTGCAAATACCACTTTCCTTTTTTTTGAGCTGAAGTCAGTGCATCCTCCTTATGGTCAAGAATGCTGTGGCCCAGTGCCTGTAGCATGCTTGGCACATGGCTGAACTTCCAAGGCTCAAGTAGGAGGTATATCCATTTTCAGCTACAGTGTGATGCACTTCAGTTCCATTTAGCAACTTGAACTCAGAGAGAAACAGACAGTTGTGAATGATTATACCATTCTCCTCTGTGAGAATCCTATGACATATTCAAACTTGATTTACTCACTTTTAGATGAAGACACAGACACACATTTTCTCATTTAGAAGATGGGACAGAGAAAGAGAGTTTCCTGTCCTTTCCTTTCCCAGAACCATTTATCTTTCAAGCTGTTACAGATTTTTACTGGGTGATGGCAGCTGCTATAATGAAATGGGGGAGGGTTTGGGTCTTCACATAGTGCCACGTCTCATCTCTCTGCTGGTTATCACCATCCCCACAAGGCTCTGAGCCTTTAATAATGCCTTATTATGCTCACAACCAAGTTCCTCTCCACAGTAATGAGACAAGAGGGTTGCGTGGCTTCTTTCTCTTCCTCCTGTGTACGTAAGTCTCTGTTTATATGCATGCATGTGAGTGCATGTGTGTGGAAGTCAGATACCAAGTATTTTTGATGGCTCTCTGCCTTATTCTTTCAGTCTTTCACTGAGCCTTGACCTCACTGATTGGCTAGAGTAGCCAGGGAGTTCTAAGGATCTCTCTGTGTCTGCTCCCACTGTGTAGGGTTACAGACACAGGACATCACCTGGCTTTTCTGAGGAATCCAAAGTGAGGTCTTCAGGCTTGTGCAGCCAGACTAAGCCATCTTCCCAACCCCCAGGTTCTTTTTATTGAAATGAAGACATCAACACATAGAGATCCTGAGAGAGTTTCTGAAATATGTTGGTTAAGTCATAACACAGAAATAATAACTTCAATAATCTCAATAAACCTGTGAATTTACCATTACATGAGATGGAACAAGGGTTTGAACATTAGTTTTCTGAATAACTACAAATGCTCAGATGCTTAAAAATAGACATGCTTTTCAAATAACCCTACACTGATTTTTGCATTTGTGTATGGCCTGTGCAGTGGTTTGAAAGAAAAAGGCCCCCAAAGGGAGTGACAATATTAGGAGATGTGGCCTTGTTGGTGTAGGTGTGGTCTTATTGGAGGAAGTATCTCACTGTGGGAATGGCCTTTGAGGTCTCTTTTCTCAAGCTTCACCCATTGTGACAGTCAGTTGACTTCCTGTTGCCTGCAAGCCAAGATATAACACTGTCAGCTCCAGCACCACATCCGCCTGCACACTACCATGCTCCTCGTCATGATGATAATGGACTGAACCTCTGAAACTGCAAGCAAGCCACCTCAATTAAATGTTTCCTTTATAAAAGTTGCTGTGGTCATGGTGTCTCCTCACATCAATAAAAACCCAAACTAAGACAGCCTGCAATATTGAGACACATATTCAACTATTTAGAGATTATTATCTTAGTTATCTTTAGTTTCAACTTGTCACATACCTAGACATACCTAGGTAGAAGGAACCCAGTTAATGATTTTATCCTATCAGATTATCCTGTGGGCAATTCTGGGGTACATTTTATTAATTGTTAACTAGTGCAGAAGGGTCCTAGCTCACTGTATGATAGGTAAACGGCACCAAATGATGGGTAAACAGCGCTGTTTGCCATGCTGGTGGCAGCACTGGTTACTGTGTGGAAAGGTCATGGTCATGACAGAACCCACTGCTAGTTTTAGAACTTTATTAGGAGGGAAAAGGGGGAGGAAGAAAGAGAAGAGCCAGGCCTGGCAGGGGAGGAAAGCAGAGGGCAGAGCAGAGAGAGAGCAGGGAACACAGAGAGAGAGGGTGGGTCTGCATCTGACTTTTTTAAGGCACAGATTGTGTGACCATGTAGTCATCAGCGCCCCCTGATGACATAAGATGCAAGACCCCCAAGGTGCACATGTGTGGGACTGAGGGCAGGATCCTGACACTGTAGCCAGTGCTATCCCTAGGCAAGTGGGATTGGGCTATGTGAGAATGCTAACTGACCCTGAGCCATAAACAAGTCAGTAAATAGTCTTCTTTTGTTGGGTTCTGCTTCAAGTTCCTGCCTTGTGTTCCTGCCTTGGCTTCCATCCATGATGGACTGTAAACAGCTTTTTGTCATGGTGTTTCTAAGAGCAACAGAAATCTAAGTAGAAAGTTATTTTCAGAAACAGCAATGCACAAGGAACTGGGGTTGGAACAGGGTTCAATACATCACAGAGATGTAGCAGTGTACACTGGGGGGAAAATCTCTTTTGGCTACAACTTCATTTGTAAAGTTGTTCTACTCTACACTTAAACTTTGAAATGTAGCTTTATTTTTAAAATTGGAAATAATATGTTGAAAGGACCAGAGTAGGAATTAGGGAAGTACCTAACAAAACTGAGCACATAGAAGATTCTGTGTCTTATGCTAGCTCTCCCTCTAACTATAACTTCTGGGAGGTAAAACAAGGTATACAACAAAGCCAAAAGTACCAAGTACCATTTCCATAAAATGCTCTACAAAGTGAGGCTCCCAAAGTGAGGAAGCAGGACATTGACCACACATCTGAGCCCTTCCTTGTTTCCTCTGACATTAGTGTTTCCCTTCTTGTCATATGTGACTCTGGTCCTGAATTTTAGCAGTAGTGCTAAGCTTTTCTTGGTTTTGAATGTTACAGAAAAGGACTTGTTTGATCTGCATTATTTTGAATGCTGCAGTTTTCAATCATTTTCATGATCTATTCCATTCTGTTCATGTTCACTGCTGTATAATATTCTCCTTTGTACATATTCCACTGGTCATTGATAGAGCCTGATAATGAAGAGTTTATGGATTAGGCCCATCATACAATGCTGCTGTGATCTCCAGTGCTCATCTGCCCCTCACACAATACAGGCTGTATGAGGCAAGTGGCTGCTGCTGACATAAACTGGTCACATGTACTTCCAGTCAGAAAAGTTACCACAGAAACCCAATGTTTCAAGTGGATGTGGAAGACATACTTCCAAACATGGTGAGTGGGAAGTGTTTCTCCCCAAGTTCACAGTACTTGCCGCTGTGATTCTCATCAAATTAAGCCACTGGCTGGGCTTGTGGGGACCCTGAAAATGACTTTGTTCAGCCTTTCCAAAGGATGAACAGAAAGAAGCACCCTTTCCATTTATCATTTTACCATCCAGGTGGAGGGAAAGCTAGCTGGAGATACAACATTTATGTGCTCATCTGAAGTCAGCCAGCTCCCAGTGTTATACATGAAATGCTAAGTGATCTGCACCAAAAAGTTAAAGTCTACAATCTCAACAGGAGGGGCATCTGCAGGTGGGCCTTTCTGAGGCTTGGGGAAAGGTTTTTGATTTTGTCTTTTAGGAGAATGAAGGCTAAGGAATTGAAGAACACTGGAAAAATGAGGCAACTGAAGAAAAGGGACAAATCATCTAAAAAAAAAAAAAGTCCCAAGAAAAAGAGTAAAATGGCCTATTGGTATATCATCTATAAAATTTCGTAAGTCTTCCTAAATGTTTGTTTCTGCTTTTCTCTAAAGGCATTTAACACTATTGGTCTTCTTGTAGTCCCAGTTCAATTAAAATTTAAAGCTGGTCTTGGAGTTGGAGAATGGCTCTCTCCTTCTTTAAACCCAAGTATGTTGTTAAAAGGAAAATGCAAACTCCCTGTATCATGCCAGAAGAAAGAGCCATCTTCTGATATGGGACAGGAGAAAAACCAAAAACTGAAAACCAAACCAAAACAAAACAAATTAAGGAACTATTTTATTACTACTAATCTCAATTCTTTGATTCTATTCTGATTCTTTAAACTTTTCTTAAAGTATGAATTTTATATCAAAATTTACAAGATATATATATATAATATATATATATATATATATATATATATTAAACTTTGTTAAGATATTAATGGTCATATAGAGTACTAACTAATTCTAGAAAAAAGGCTTCAATTAGCTGCCTATACATGTCTTTGTGTTTGAGTCTCTATCAGTTTTCTGCAGAAAATCTTGGCCAGGCTTAACATCAACTGAAGTCTCCAGGAAGAAGATGGGGCCCCACAACAACAACAATTCCACACGGACAATAATAATATCACTAAGCTGACAAACATCATCTACAGATCAGCTTTGGACTATAAACTACTCAGAGCAATTTTGAGATGGCTAGCTGAGATGATCCAGTCTCAAAGACTATATGAATAAGGACTTAAGACAAGCCCTGTACTTTGGCATTATGCACAGACTAGACAACAAAGGATATAGCTACCTTTCCTAGAATTTGACAATTAACCCCAAATTTTTCTTTTCAGAATAAAGATACCTTCACCCATATCCAGCAGGAAACGATTTTACGAATACAATGCCCACATTCCCAAGAGGTGGTGTGGGGAGGGTGGTTTTTTGGTCTTTTAAAGGGTTTTAGGTCTGGGATAATTTTCATTGTTTAGGAGGGTTGATTACAAGTTATTGTTAAGGGTTAGGAAAAGGGCTAAGCAAAAAAGATTAGATTTAAGTTTCTTGTTTAAAAAAAATAAAAATAAAAAAGATATATAGAAATGATAGAATAGAGGGTAGATTATTTAATCTACTCAGAAAAATAAAGAGAAGATATAGATAGGATATAGATAAGATAGATTATTTTAAAAGACAATTACTAGTTTTAAATACATTAAATTGGACTTTTGTATATTGTATACAAATTATATATATTGAGATTGATATTGTTAGAAAATGTCATACATATATTTCTAATCTTGTTCACAATATTGTACTTATGCCATTCATTTAACAATGTAATGCAATTTGCTGATCCTTGAATGTTATTATTACCAACTATTAGGATATAAAGAAATGAAAGTTAGTTAGACATTGCAATCAAACTTGTAGTCATATTAGGTATGCTTTCAAGATTTAGCAGATATATTTTAGCTAGACAGGTCATCTTCAGACCCTTCAGAGATCTACAGAATATGGCATTTAAAATGTTTTAATAACTTAAATTTTTTTCTTTTTTTATGACTATGAGACATGTTGGCTCCTGGCAGTACCAACCTACTTCAGAGAAAATATGGGCATTGAAGAAACCGCATTGGAGTTAACTTTGATTGTGGCAAAAGCTAGCCACCAGACAACAAAGTATCCTTGAATCGACTGCTGACAAACAGGACAAAATGGATAGACACGACACGAAACAAAGGACTACCGATTCTTGTCAAGACAAGTGTGGTTGTGGCTTTAGCACCAGGCATCCTCTGAGGCCAGGACAATAACGCACCATCCCTGAAGTGGCCTTCACAATCTGGAAAAGGTGCAGTGCCTCTTTCATTGAAGGCAGCTGAACTGGCAATGGGCCGATGGCTTCTGATGTGCAGTGGAACAGCAGCTGAAACAGTTATTCTTGAAAGAGTAACTAAGCTGACAGAGTCTAACCTCTCAATGGTAGACTGGCATTTAATAGAGGGATGTGAAGAATAATGGGATGACAAGATGAAGTCATACACACAAGCCAAGAACAATGGACAGCTGAATTAAAAAAACATCAACCATTTCCAGAATTTAAAATCCTGAATCATGACAGGACACTAGTGGAATTCAGGACTTTCTGGTACATGGATTACTCTCACTAAATGTGAGGTTGAACAGTTGGCCTTGTGTATATCCTACCTCACAAATGAGTGTGCCAGATACGCTAAGCCTATAGACCAAAGATGATGTGCTGTGGATATTGCTCTATATAAATAAAACACTGATGGCCAGTGACCAGGCAGGAAGTAGGTTGCCAGACAGGAAGTAGGTGGGACAAGGAGAGAGGAGAATTCTGGGAAGGGGAAGGCTGAGGAGGGAGACACTGCAGCCACCGCCAGGAGAAGCAGCATGTAAAGACTCTGGTAAGCCACCAGCCACGTGGCAAGGTATAGATTTATAAAAATGGGTTAATTTAAGATAAAAGAACAGTTAGCAAGAAGCCTGCCACGGCCATACAGTTTATAAGTGATATAAGTGTCTGAGTGATTATTTTACACGTGGATTGTGGGACTGCGGGGTTTGGGGAACCTGGAGAGAAGCCCTCCAGCAACAATGATGCCCCAACGCTGTGGAGAAACCTCGCATGACTGACCAGGCAGCTGGCTGTTTCTGTCAACTCACAACTTTTTTGGAAGCCACTTGCGTGTACTTCCTCTTTTTATTTTTATTTTTTTAGGTAATATTTCCTTCTTGGGTCTCTGAGGTAGTTGAAGATTAGATAGTTATAGTTATAGTTTTCCTTACTAAGAATTTTAGAAAAGAAACTCACCAAAGAGGTGTAAGTGTACAAATTTGAAAGACATTATAAGATAGTTCTGTTAGTAATAAAAGTTAGGATAGAAAGTGAATCAGGTACATTTTGGTCTTACCAAAAGAGGATAGATAATGGAATTATTTTCTTTGAGTTTGTCAAATGCAAATGGACTCTAGTTGTTTAGGTATTTATTGCTTGTATATATTGTATATAGTTATTTTATTTATTGTATATAGTTTTCTTATATTAGTTATAATTTTTTCCTTTTTTCTTTTATTAGAATAGGAGGAAATATGGTGATATTTTATTTGTGCTGAAATGTGATTTTATTTGTATGTTAGTAAATAAAGTTGCTTGGGGGTCAGAGCTAATAGCAAGCCATTTAGCAGAAGCCTGGCAGTGGTAGCACATGCCCTTAATCCGATCACATGGCAGGCAGAGTCTGTGTGTTCAAGGACACAGCCAGCTTGGTTACACACGCCATTAATCCAAGTACTAACCATAGAGACCTGGAGGTCTGAATAGGCAGGCAGTGATGAAGAAGTCATGTGGTTGGGATTAGAACCAATGAGAAGGCAGAACAGAAAGTCAATAAAAATACAGACACGCAGGAAGTAGGTATCTTTCTCAGGGGAAGGACAACATGACAGCGAGGGGTAAGAAGGCAGTCTTAGTTCTTGGTTGCTGCTCAATCTCTGGGCTTTTAACTCTGAATTTCTTATTTAATAAGACAGTTCAGAATTACATCTACACTGAGGGGTTGAGTTGGATGAGGTCATGAGGAAGACCTTCAGGATGTCTTTTTCTTGCTTAAATTCACTTTTTAATATTAATATAGTGTTCTGCTACAAATCATTCCTCTCAGGAATTAGAAAGAAGTACACTATCTTTTGGCTGGCTTGTGTGGAATATCTTTTTAATTTGAATTCTTTCCTTAAGGTTGCATCTCGGGCATGCTGTCTTCTTGCTGTGTTCTAGGAATTCAGTCTCCCATCTGTACATTTGTTTGGATTTTCTACAAATATTGTCAAAAACCATCTCTTCTCTTCTAATCATTTGCATTTTATTTCCTTTTCTTGATTTTGTGGATTGACAAAGTTTCCCAGATACTGTTGAATGGCCTTGGGGGAGGGGAGAAGAAGGCTCATCTTTGTTCCTTTGCCAGTGTCAGGCAGAATGGAATTTATATGGCTACTTCATCTGATTGAGGAAGTGCAATTCTCACATGAAGGAGAGACTTAAATCCCTCTGGATATTAAATTTTATCATGCATTTATTTTCTGTGAAAGATTTTGAATTTAGGCTTTACACATGGGAAGCAAGCACTTTAGCACTGAGCTATCTCTGGTCACTTTCTATATTGAAATAGCCCCATGCACATTATTTCCTTCAGATAATGCAGGAAATGGGAATGGCTGACTGCACCCTGGAATAAGCAAACCCAGTGGTGTGGAATCATCTCATATATGGGGCAGATTTCACTGGCTATTATTTTGCTTATCATTCCCAGGCTGAATTCAAGAAAGAGTTGAACCTGTAATTTTCCTTTTAAATTCTCTTTCCCTGTCATCATTTGAGAGTTGTATTTGCTTTATACATGCAGGTTGCCTACAAAGACCATGGAAGAATTAGGCAAGGTTCATGGGGCTTGTTCTGTGGCAGAATTAATTGGCGATCCAGCTGGCCTGGGGTTTGCTTTGTGGGCAGATTTATAATTATAGTTTCCATTTCTCTAATAATTACAGGATTCCCAAGGTTCTATGAATAGAACCTTATGCTCTTCTCTTGTTTGTCCATTTCATGTAAAATTTCAAACGCCTTGGCATTAACAGGCTGTAATTTCCCCTGAGCTTTGTGCTATGCCTGTGATGGTTCCTTCTCAGACACATGGTCCTTTCTTGGGCGTCTCCTCCCAGAGTTTATTGTCCTTAGTCTTTTTAAGACTTTCTTCTGCTTCTCTGCCATGCATTTGTTTTCTAACCCATTCATTTCCACACTTCTCCTTATTATTTCCTTTCTTTTTAATTTTATGGAGGGTAGTCCTAAATTTGCTGTTCTTGCATTTCTCACAGTGGGCTCACTCACCAGGACCTCTCCTCTAGACTCTCATCTGTAGCTTCACTCTTGCACATCTTGATCATCTTGTAGATTCCATTTTGTCTTTGATCCAAACATTTTATTATGGAGCCATGTTTGGTCCTTCATGTCAATTTTCTCATTGTCTATGTGATTGATTTTTTAGCTCAGTTGTTCTAATATTGGGAGAATTATGCTGTGTGACTTCCTTTCATGAAGTTAGTAGAGCAGTTAGTTTTCCTAGATGTTCTGAGTGTGTAGATACCATGTACTCTGTTTACCAAGAGCAGGGTTTCACACATGTGGGTTAAATAGTGTCTTTTTTTTTCTGTTGTTTTATCTTTTGTGGACTACAACAGTTCCACTCTTCCATTATTACATACTCTTCCATTGTTGCAGGCTTGGATTTTTTTCTTATAATGTTGCTAAGCTTTTCTTCATTCATTTAAAGATGATATCACAAGGTGACTTGAAATCTAAAACTAATATGTCTTCCTGACAGCTCGGATTTTCATTTCCTGTGCTGTCATCTCCTCGTACAATGTCTTTCTGTGAAGTCTCCCATGTCAGAACAAAAGAGGCACACTTTCTTCTGTTCAGCATTTTCACTGAATATCCTTTAAAGCTTTCCTGTATTTCTTCAGGTGGTTCACTTTCCCTTTATTTTATTTATTTGTCTTTGATAAAGCCCAGGGTAATCTCTACCTCTAGCTCCTCCTGACTTGTCCCCTTGAATGCTGTAGCCTCAGGCTATAAGCCACCCCTGATAGACTTGTTGTAAATTGACTTTTAGTTCAAATCTCTGGAGGTGAGTGGTTGAGTTTATGACACCCTTCAGGCCAAGCTCACCATTCTTCCCCTGGGAAGCCTTACACAGGTTGGAGGTTGCTCTCATCATATCCAAGGCGTCTCTTTTTCTGTGTTAATTCTTACATGCTCCAGCTGCTTCACATATAAATGGCATAATGGTTAAAACTCCAAATTGCTCACAGCATCCAAGCCAACATAATAAAAGAACAAAGTAGGTTTAGTCATTGTCTGTAACTCCCAGTGTATATATGACAGTGGCCCCATGAGATGAAGTCTCATGATGCCATCAGAGCTGTTTCAGTTTATGAAAGCATTTCTGAGTACATGGTCTGCGATTGAGTGATGGGTGGCTGTCTTCTTCACTCATTGTTAGAAATCACAGTGAGCTGTTTTTGACAGACAAGAAGACAGAGACATGCCTCATAACCTACGGAAAAGCCTCACTGTTAGCTTACAGGGATGCTGGCTGTTTGGCAGCTCAGGCCAGGTGCATATGGGAGGTGCTGTGTCTAGCGTCAGTGGTCAGCTTGTCCTCAGCAGCAAGACTTTTCCTCTCTAGTTAATGACTGATTTATGTGAAAGTGGACCAGCTGTGAGGACAGCAGTGGAATCTAGATTTGTATGCTGTGCAGCCCAACTTCACATGTGAGGAACTTGCTTGAAATTCTACATGGCCTGATTAAAGCCGGTCCCTGAACTCTGCCCTGGAACTCACCAATCCTAGCCATTTCTTTTAGCTGCTTTTGAGGTCCATCCCATTTCTGTTGTGTGCCTCCTGGATCACATATGCTTTTCTGTCATTGTTCTAGTCTTGCAGATAGATTAATGGACAGATGGTGCCCTTTGGGCTGTTTGGAGATTCCAAACTGAGTCCTTCTGAACTTCTTCCCAGCTATAGTACCTAAGCCTTTTGTTTTGTTTTTCTTTTCTTTGTTTTGTCAATGCCTAAATCTTGTTTTACCTGTCCAGGTCCAGTTTCAAACAGTTATGGAGTTTTCAACATATAACCAGAAACTTTTATTTATCAAATTTGTCTCAATGGGCTGGGCAGTGGTGGTGCACACCTTTAATAACAGCACTTGGGAGGCAGAGGCAGGTGGATCTCTGTGAGTTTGAGGCCAGCCTGGTCTACAAAGCGAAATCCAGGACAGGCACCAAAACTACATGGAGAAACCCTGTCTTGAAAAAACAAACAAACAAAAAAGTTTGTCTCAATGGTAAATGTCTTCACTCATTTTCTTTTGCTATAATTAAATAAAAGAGGATGGAAAATGTACAAAGCAAAAGGGATTATTTTCTCTCACAACTTTGGCAGCTGCAGGAAGTCCCAGCTCAAGTTACCATATCTGACAAGGGCCTTATGCTGTGTCATAATACAGATTCCTGGAAGTGATATAAAACATGGAAGGGACCAAGTGCATTACGACAACGTCTCTCATGGTAAGTAATCTAGTTCCAACAGATCTAACCTACTCTCAGAACGAGCCCTTTTTCTTTCTAAGTATAGGTCCTCATGACCTATTTACTCCGTGTTACTAGCTCCACCACCACCCACAACCGCTGCATCATCTAAGCGTCCACTCATATACTTTTGGGAGGTGAATCCCAGCAGTAAAGTGTATTGCCTTGGCCAGAGAGGAGCAGGAAACTTCTCTCTATCATCTTAGGTAGAGAATGTGGTCAATTCTTGTCCATTCAGCTCTGTGATGTCAGTGCCCAAGTAATGTCAAGGAGATGACCTTGCCTAGGGCTCAGTGTATCTTGCCAGTACTACCACCCAGGCCTCTTTTCTTTATCTAGGCTGATAGCTCACAGGGATGTGGCTGTGATCTCTACCTCATTTGTCCTCTGGGGACTCACAGTGGCCTCTGCTGGTTTGGCAGGCATTAGACTCCCTTTGGTACACTTATACTTGTACTCCACCTTGTTACAAAAAAATAAGAAGCAAAGGGGGAATGTGGCAATGCATGTTTTAAATACCACATTATGGGTTTCAGTTTTTAACCTTTTCAACAAAAGAATTGGAGATGAGAACCTGACTTCTGCCCTGGCTCAGTGATGAATCACACTGTTCATTAGAACATGGACATAAATGAAGGGCTCAGAGAAACACAATGCAGGGAAGTGTCTCAGTTTGCACTGTGCTTCCTCTGGACAGATGCACACAAAATGTGCAACTCCTGTGTGTGGTAAATGCAGAGATGGTGGGAAACCATGGAGTAAGTGCAGCCAGGGGCACCAGCAGAACAGTGTAACGAGTCCTTTTTTGTCCCATCAGCCAGCTCCAAAATAAGGACACAGAGACATATTATTAATTATGAAAGCTCAGCCTTAGCTTAGGCTTGTCTCACTAGCTCTTAATACTTAAATTAACCCATATTTTTATTAATCTGCATTCTGCCACATGGCCTTTACCTCTCTCTCATTCTGTGTGTCTGACTTATTCTGCCTCTCCATGTTCTCTTCCATTGTTCTCTTCCTCTCCCAGAAGTCCCGCCTAGCACTTCTGCCTAGCTATTGGTTCAGCTTTTTATTACACCAATCACAGCAACACCTCTTCATAGTGTACAAATATTCCACAACAGAGTAGATATTAAGGGACACCTTGAAATGTTATTTGTCATTCTTTTATGTGTATGAGTCTTTGCCTGCCTGTGTACTACATGTGTTCCTGGTGCCTATGGAAGAGGCCAGTATAAAGTATTGAATATCCTTGAACTGGAGTTGGGAAAGCCATCATGTAGATACTGGTAACCAAACCTGGATCCTCTGCATGAGCAGCAGGTCTCCAGCCTTATTAAGGAGCTGTCTTAAAATTGGGACAGAAGAAGTAATACACACACATCAGGAAGTTAGTTATATATACACATAATTCATCTGTCTTCTTCAGGATTCTATGGTCAGCAGTCTGGTGAGTCTGTGGTTATTGACATATTTACTTTATTTGCAATTCACTTTTAACTCTTGTTTCTTCTCTTTTGTATGTCTAAATGTGTCAGAGTTTATGTGCTCAGAAAAGCTTTGTGCTGCCTGGAGCTGGTTCCCTGGGGTATGAGTTTGAATGTGAGTGCCCAGAATCTTGCAAGAAGCTCCTAACAGTTGGCCATGCTTCTTCCCAGGATTCCTGGCAGCCTCTGTGTCCTGAGAAATACAGCATGCTCATCTCTTTTAGCAGAGTAGCAAACAGCAGCAGTAAGTGTGGCACCTGTGACCACTCATTTCGTGATGGCCTGAGGATGAGGGAGAAGAAAAAAAAATGAGGTTTTCAGTCTGTTTATTGACAGTGAAATTGGCCAGGATTGCCAGACATTGGGAGTCTTCTTGTCTTGTTCTTAGAGTTAAATTACACCTTACTATCTCCTGTGCAGAACATTCCTGATGAACAAACAAAACAGCAGTGCATAGAGAAACCACGAGTGAATGAGAAGGGATTTTGTCAGTGTAGGAACTGCTGTGAGCAAGCCCTGCAGAAGTGACACAGTTGGACAATTGCTGCCAACAATTGGCTCAGACTAAATGAAAATGAGCCACAGCTCTCAGAGGATTGAGACCTCTGAGAATGTTGTTTAGTTTCCAGGCTAACTGAGCCATGCTACACAGATCATAGACCACAGTACATAGTTGGAAAGACAGACCTTTAAAGGGGAGTATCATTTAGGAGGGAATCCAATGGTGTGAAAAAAAAAAGCCTTAATGATTGCACCTCTTTATTTGAGAAGGACTCACAAACAGTTCCTTATAAATAAGATGTTTATACTCACACTATTCAGTGAATCAAGGAAACTCACCTCCACCCTGTAGGTATCATTCTTTTTGACCTTTCAGTTCTGTCAAACATTCTTCCATTAAGTGGGATTAAACTTATAAAACCTCAGCTACAGAGACAAGAACTGCCCAGCAAAGGACTGGTGGGCTTCCTTTACACTGAGAAGCTCCCTGATTGAGCCTCGGTAAAGGCTGTGACTGCTAATGGTAAAGATAGTGAATGAGAACATTTCTCCCAGAGATGAAACTGCTGTGTCTTTGGGGGAAATTTTGAGTTCTAGAGTTATAGTAGACCTCGCCAAAGAGCAGAATGGGTGTGGAGCCAGCACAGGGCTGATCCTATGAGCCACCTTATTGCCAAGGTTATTGTGGCTGGCATTGCCCAGTAAGGGAGAGGTGAGTAGATGGAGATTCCCGTCATGTACATCTCGTGCCTAGCAAGAGAATGAGATGCAGACCTCTCTGGAAAGTGGCTGGGTGCTGGGTTAAAAGGAACACATTGAGTTAGTGGACACTCAGGTTCCCAGATCCCTCACTTATCTTTGCCTTCACTCTTATCTGAAATCATCTGACCATCCTGGTGATGGGTACCAAAACTGGATGAACGTGAGCCATCAGGGCTGGGTTAGAGGCTGACTCTTTGAAGAAGTCCTTGAGCAGGTCCTCATGTACTTGGAAACTAAATGTACTCCTTGGGTAACAGGAGAAAGGAGCACTAAGATTGAGACAGTACCAGGGAAATGTTCACCTCCATGTCTAGCTCTGGCACAAGGGCTGATGTCCTCTATGCTCTTGCTGGTCCACACCATGGAAAGAAACTTGACCTTGGTACCTTCCTCAGTCCTCTGCTTATTATGTCCATGGATTATTTCCTTCATTTTATTTAAAAAGAAAATTGTAATTCCCACATACAGAGACACAGGGTCATCTTGATCCTCTGCTCCATACACCTCCATTCAGCAAATAAGAGCTGGCAGCCCTTGCCGTGTGTCTTACACAGTTCACTGGCTAGATGACACAGTGCCTATGCCTAACATTGGAGTCTCGTTGCAGGTATCCCACAGTTTGATTCTGTACAATGTTACCAATAGCGATGTATTTATTAGGGTTCTCTACAGGAGCATAATCTCTTTATATAATTTCTGTGTTCTTGTCCTGGAGTGAGGAAAGCCTGGGATTTTGTCACAGTAAAAATGGCTATCTGTTGAGTATTGACGAGAAACAGCATGGAACTGTCATTTGGCCAAATATAACTTTAGTTCAAAGTCCAACATTTCTCTATTTCCTCTTACTCTGGGTGTGTTCATGAAAACATTTAGCTAATTAGCAGATCCCTATGACGACTCATGTAGCCTTCTTAAGGATTGCTTGGTAACAGAACATTGACATAAAGAAATGTTCTCTCCATCATCTGTGGGGATCCAAGGAATGGATTAGCTACACAAGCAATTTTGAGTGACATCTCTGTTCTAAGTGCTTGCTATGGACAGAAGATGGAAAGAAATCTGAGGCAGAATATCCTCTCCAGAACCTACAGAGCAGTTAGAAGTTCAGAGACATAATTATGTGACCTCACCAAACCTTGGCTGGTATGAGATAGATGACAGAAAGAGCATTAAATTAATGTCTCAGAAGGTCTCTTGGTTCATACAGTTAGAAAGGAACATGGGCATAGTAGAAGCTGAGATATATGTGAAGATAACTAAAGGAATTGGCAAGGAGGGAAAGAGAGGGCCCATCTTTGTTATTATGGTTTAGATGGGCTGTGTCCCCAGCATCTTGGTGTGGCTGCATTCAGAGATGATAGGACCTCTCTGAGATGAGGATTCCTGTAGGAGGTGAGTAGGTCATAGAAGACTCTGTCCTTTGAACAAATTAAGTAATTTTCACAGGATTCCAGTTAGCTTCTTAAGAGTTGGTATAAAAGAGAGCTGGGACTTAAAGAGATCCTTTGCTCTTACATTATAATCTTTCCCTCTCACACATTTCCTACCACATCATTCACCATGATGTCTTTGTAAAATATGAGCCTGCATCTTGCTCTTGAACCTCCAAAATCATGAGCTAACATAAATGAATAAATCCTTCTCCTTTAAAACTATCCATGTTCAGATCTTATTACAGTAATTCAGAATAATTTCATGTACTTGTTACAAGGTATGCTATGGCCAGGAAGTTTTACATTGAGGGGATAAAAGCTTGGGGGCATGTGATGATGATGAGGGGTAGGTCTGAAGATAGCAGGACAAGGTATCTCAAGGAGGTAAGATATCATCATTCAGGAACAGCAGGGCACTGGAGGAATGCAAGCTGGAGTTGCATATTTGAGAAGCTCCCTCTGGGCTTTATGGAAAACAAATTGAAAGGACTTTTTGGAGTATGTGACTTTCAGAGAGCATTTTAAATATCTTATAATAGTCCAGGTACCGATTCAGGAGGCCCTGAGTAAGGGTGATATGGAAGCTATCTAGGACTCAGGAGTCTGACCAGTGCCTACCATCCTGCCTGAGCACAATTAAGGAGGCTCACTATCTAAGTAAGTGTGGAGCAGAGAACACACACCAGGTTTTTCTTCCTAACAGTTATAAACAGCTGAAACAGGGGTGGATAATAAAGTATGACATTATAATAGCCATTGTGGAGAATGCCAGCTTTAGGACACAGGGGAGGGAACTGTGTTGTGCTGACATAGTGACAGAGTGAACACAGCTTTAGGTAATGAAATTATACTTATTAAACAGATACTATTTTAGGCCCCACATTACATTTGATGTGGAGCCAAAACCAGATGGTGCCATGCAAATTGCTGGACTGAACACAGATCCCTCAGAATACATCTTAACCTCGAATGTGCTGAACTGAATCGCACAGTTTGCGGCTGCTTTTCCTGTTTTCATAGATGATTGATCTATCTGCACATGTCCATCACACACTGTATGGCTGGTCTTAAGGGTATGCAAGCACATTTCTGAACTAATTCTCAGAAACAGAATCATTGTGCTTCTGAGAGTGTGCTCATTAAATTTTCAGCAACTTTTGCAAAATTGTTCTGCAAAAAGCTATTCACGAATGTCTGCCCACAGCTGCTGTCAAAATTCTGTCGACACAGAAGCTGCAAATTTTGTTTTACAATCAGATATGTGAAAATGCTATGTTTTTATCTAACATTTGCCATTGAGTTTTTATTTTTGCAAGGTAAAGTTTGTTCTTTGCAAAGTACCAGTCTGTGGGTTTTTAACAGGTGCACACAGTGGTTTTACTACCACAGCATCCCTGGTGTGGCCTCATTGCCAGCCACTCCAACCTGAATTCTCCCATCATGCTCTGTGGTGCTCAGCACACTCCGCGGCTCCATTGCCAGTTGTTCACAGTCTGTTTTCGTTTCTGTAATTTTGTCTTTAGTGCTTTGTAGATGGTTTCTTTCACTTATCACACTGCATTTGAGACGGGGGCCTGTCCCTGCATGTGCCAACGATCTTTCCTTTTGCTGTAAGGCAGTGGTTCATTACAAAGATACAGTTGGTTTACCATCCATTTGGACATTTGGGTTGTTCTAAGCTTTTAGTAATTATGAGTAAAGCCGTGAAACATTTGAGACAATAATTTTGCTTTTCAAGTACACAATTTTGTTTTTCCTGTTGACTACCAGAAGTTGTTGTGTTGCATGGTGAATGCACACCTGCCTGTGTCAGAGGCTGGCACACGGTCTCCGGAAGGTTGGGCAACCTTCAGTTTCAGTAGTTGGGTGAGAGTTCTGCTCGCTCTGCTGCTTTGCTTGCCATCAGTTCCGGTTTTAAGGTGATCTTTTCTTACTGCTGTTTCCCACAGTCACCCATATTCAGCCATAGTGTTTACTGTGAATCAGTCTCCACTTCCCTGGTGATGGATGGCCCTGAGTGTCTCTCCAGTGTGCTCATAAACCACCTACCAGGCACCACTCTGTGGTGAGCGGCAGCTATTGACTCCTTTGCTTTCTTGCTGTTGAGTTGTTGGTTTTCTCACTGAGTCTGGGCAATTCTTTCTATATTCTGAATATAATATCTTTTAGGTATTTTGCAAAGCATGTGCATTTTCCCTGAATCTTTAAATTATATTTATTTGTAGGGACAGTGTATGTGGATGTCAGAGAACAGTTCTGTGGTCCTCTCTTTCCACCATGTGGGTCCTGGGAATTGAACTCAGGTCACTAGTCTCGACAGCGAGGATTTTGAAGGCTTTGCTTTATTCTCCTAACATGTCTTTTGTGAAGCAGACATTTAAAACCTTTAATGGTCTCTAATCTGTCAGTGTACTTTTAATGAATTTTGCTTTGCTGTTGTATCTCAGAAATCTTGCAGAACCCAAATGTGCTGGTTGATTTTCTATTTTTTTTTTTTTTGTAGTTCATGTTTCACCTTTGGTCTTAAAGTTTACTGTTTTTTGTATAAAATGTGAAGTGAGCATTGTATATGTCTTGTTTTGCTTTGTGCACAGACATCTAGTTGTTCTAGGGCCATTTTCTGAGACTTTAATCTTTCCTCCTATAATACACACTTGTGTGTAAGTCTGTTTGTACATATCCATTCACAGTATGCTTAATAGCCACAGTTTCCATACCAAATAAAAGTATAATGCTTACAGACACACTGGTGCAATTATTGCACAGGGAATCCTCTTTATTTATAGACCAGCTTTCCACAGTCCCATTCCCTGTGCTCAAGAAAGTTCCAACAACAGCAAACAGAAAATTCAAGAAATAAATAATTTATAGTTTTTAAAATGTAGCTTTTTGTTTATGTGCATGTGTGTACAGGTACCCATGAAGGCCAAAAGAGGGCATTGGATCCCTTGGAGCTGTAGTTACAAGTTGTGGATGCTTAAGGATCTATTATTATAATCTATTTCATTATTACCTATTGTTGTTAATTTTCTCTACAAATCAGACTTTTTTATGAGTATGTATACAGGAAAAATGCACAGGCTCCGTGTTTTGTCTTTCCTGTCATCTCTAGCCTGTTGCAGGGCCTGTCCAGTGTTTTTTTTTTTAATTGTAAATATTGTCATATGTTGTCTGTGTTGTAATATGCTGGTGAGATAATTCAGTGGTGAAGAGTGCTTGCTGCTCTAGCAGAGAACCTGGTTCAGTTCCCAGCTCTTATATCAGGGCAGCACACACAACGACTTTTGACTTCTGTTCCAGTAGTTCTGATGCCCTCTTCTGGCCTCATAGCACCTGCATGCATGTAGTACACATCTAGATGTAAAGGCACACACAGAAATAAATAAAACAACCAAATCTTAAAAGACTACTGTCTGTGTAATGGTAATTTTTATGTTTCATTAGAGATCTTAGAGTTCCTTTTGCTTCTTTCTCTTGTCCTGCTGAGATTGCCTGGTACTTTTTCAGTTATGTCATGACCTCACGAACACAGGGTTGTTGGAAAGTCATTGAATGTTATGTTATATTGACTCTCATTCCTGTTCAACACCCCCAGACAATGCTGTTATTATGAAAGTGTCTTGTTCCTTTCATTATTGTGGCCAATTCCTCCTTAATTCTATGTGTGTAGTTATAAATCTGTGGATAATGATAACTTTTACATCCACCTTCCACTGTTGTCCTGTTACTTTCATTATGATATTTCACTGTCTAGAAATATTTATGAAAAAATAAATTATCATTGAGTCACTCATTATTGCTGTCTATCTTAGAATTGGGCAATTTGAATCAAATCTAATAAAAGAACTAACTGCCATAGATATCAACAGGAATTTGAGAAATCATGAATAGCTGATGACTGTCCTGTGCAGTAATGATGTAATTTTGTGTCCCTGAGGCTGATGTGCCAGGATAAGTACAGAGCAACAGCCCTGAGCCTGGGCACCCATCAGGTGAACAGGCAATGTGGAGCACCTCTGCTATGAAATATTTCTCAGCCACAAAGAAAAGAGAAAAACTTTTGTCTATGGCACAATGGATAGTCCTGGAGGACACTGTGTTAAGTGAGACAAGAAATAAGCCAGGCATAGAAAGACAAACACCATATTATGTGGAAGCCACAAGTGTTTAACCTGAAAGAACAAATAACGGTTATAGAAATTGGGAGAGGTTGTAGTTGGGTATAAGGAGAACGGAATTGATTACAGTTTGCTGTATGCATATGCTTGACTGTCACACCCTATAGACATGTACAGTTAACACATGTTTAATCAAAGAGTGAAATAAAATGTTAAGAGAGGCCTATGGGTCCATAGAGATCTGTGAGCAGGAACACCCAGACAAGCAGGATCATGTTTCTTTACTATTAGAAGTGACAGAAGAGTCAGCATAGTCATATTAAAGCCTCAAGTACAAGCCTCCTTGAAAGAGGAATTGATTCCTTGCCAATTTCTTATATCCAAAAAGCACATTATAAAGAACTTTACCATCCTCTATTAATCCCTCCCAAGATCCAAGTCCTCACTTTCTCTCTTGGACTGCCTTTTACATAGATATCCATCTAGATATCCACACAGTCACACAATAGCCATAAAAGTCAATTAGGGGGAAGTGGGGAAGTCCTATGCTTTCTTTTTTGTTTTACAAAAATGATTTCATATGATGAATTCATATGATGAATTGCATTCTGATGCTTGACTTCTTGACTCAAGCTGTGTTTCTGGGGTTTATCTGTGTTGGTACATGCTAATCCAGCTGGTTTACTTCACTATGTGGGTGTGGCCCATAGAGCATGCACGTATCTCTAATAGAGCATATTAGCAATCCTACATAGATGTTTTTACTACCACTTCTGAGACTTACTTGAGGAAGAGAGTTGATGCATTTGGGGACGTGGCCCTTACTAGATGGTCAGGGTGCACTTCAGGGTCCGTGTACAAATTCTGCCATCCCAGAGGCAGAAGGATTTTATATTGTCTGTCAGTGTAACTTTGTGGCAGCTGTCATCATTGATCAAATTACATGGCACAAAGGCTGCAGCAAAGCAGGTACAGGAACACTGTAGACATAGGATATACTTTGAATACAATGCTTGTGACCCAATACTTCATGTCTCCTAGAAGAATTCAGTTAAGAAAATCACATATTTCAAAAATTATTTCAAGAGGACCTATTCAACACGAGAACAAAAGTGTCTGTGAGATAATGGCCATGCATCTAGGCTCATCTCTCTGCTTACTGTATGTGGATGCTTAACAAAGTGCTGACTTGAACTCACTGGTTTCAACTGCTTTGCTAATAAGGCAGCTGAGGAAGCATGTTTCAGTCAGTGATAGGTCATTGGAGACAATGGTTCCATCAGATTATGATGGAACTGAAAAACATCGCATCACCTGGTGACATCATAGCCCTTGTAAGATCATAGACAATGTATCACATGTTTGTAGTGATGGTGTTGTACACAAACCAACTGCACTGCTAGTCATACAACAGTGCAGCACATAGAACTATGCTTCGCATAGTGTCCTTCAGAATGGCAGAAAATGATTGTGTTAGTGGCTTATGTGTTTCTGTGTGTGGCTGTGCATGCCTGCAAGAGGCCAAAGAACAGCCTTAAGCATTGTTCCTCTGTTGTTGTTCACCTTGATTTCTTGAGGCAGGATTCTCAGTGGTCTGTATCTCATCAAGTTGCTTAGGCTGACTGGCAAGCCCCTGGAGTTCACCTTCCTCTGTGTTCCCAGAACTGGGATGTAGGCATTACCATGTTTAACTTTTCTTATGTGTTTGTGGGGACTGAACTTAGGTCCTCACACCTGCAGGGCAAGTACTTTAATGATCTGAACTATCACCCCAGACTTAGACCTTAACATTGTCTTAGAGTGTCCTAGTTACAAAATATTCTGATTATAAAAAAAGTTGTCCGCCTTGTCCTAGTTAGCTTTAACTGTTAACTTGACAGAGCCTATTATCATCTGAGAGGAAAGCTTTGATTGAGGAATTGCTTATATCAGATTGGCCTATGGACACATCTGTAGGGGGCTGTCTTGAGTGTTAATTGTTGCAGGACAGCCAGGCACACTGTGGGCAGTTCTATTGCTGGGCAGGTGATCCTGTATAAGAAAGCTGAGTATGAACCAGAGAGAGAGAGAGCACACCAGCAAGTAGTGTTCCTCCATGCTTCCAGACTCCATGTTCTGCCTTTATATCCTTCCCTGACTTCCCTCAGTAATGGGCTGTGACAGAGAATTGTAAGCCAAACAAATTTTGGTCAGAATGTTTCAATGTAACAACAGAAAAGGAACCAGAATGGATGTCATGCTAGCTTGCTGCCTCTTGCATGGGTACACTCTGATCTCTCCACAGTGACAGATACACCTGAGGAAGCACTTCTCAGAACCCATACGACCTGATTATTAAGCAAGCATGTCTCTGTGGGAAAGCAGACTCATTTCCTGATGAGCTCACATTGCAATTGTGAGGCTAGATTTTATATTCTGAAAAATGTAGAGGAAAGTTGAAAACTATACAATAGGTATCAATGTGTCTTCCAAGTCAAGTGTTGGCAAATTTTCTGCACAAGGCTGAACAATATATTCAAGTTTCTGGAAGTCAGATGGGCTCTTCCTCAGCTTTGCTATAGTAGTACAAAACCAGCAAATGGACAACATAGAAATGATACACGTGGCCATGTTCTAATAAAACTTTGTGACCACTGAAATTTAAATTTCATATAATTTTTCTCTATCAGGAAGTATTATTTGTTTCATTTTTGTCCAGTCATTAGAAATAGTGAAATATATTCTAGCCCATGGTTAAAAGCAGACAATTTGCCTAAACGGCTTGATGGCCATAAGTTTGCAGAAGACTTGTTCTAAATTGTTTGAAATTTTGCTATGTTGCTTTGAATGTAAGATACAAGTTTTTAACCCTAATGTATCAGTGCACAACTCTGAAGAACTGCATATATAATCCTACAAGGCCATCATCATATCTAAGAAAATTGATGATAATTCTTGGGTCATCTAATTTGTACAACAAACTGAATTTTACTCCAAAACATCAACATGTTTTCCCACTAATGAGCATATGGTTTTATGAGATTTCATCATTTAAAACTTTATGTTTTGTCATACCTTTCCCAACTATGATCTTTATTTTTTGAAGATTGAGAGTTGTCTCCTACAGTTTCCAGTAGTCTTGGATTATAAAGTTTCTTCTTTGTTGAGACTTTAATGTGTTCATTTATAACTGCCATTTTCTGTGAACTCCACTTGTGTTTAGATGACTTTTTAGAGTCAGGATAAACCTTTCTGGTAAAAATGCTGAATAGGTGATGTACATTCACATTCCATCTTACTTGGAAGCATGTAACATCTGCCTGTCCCAGCAGGAGGCTGGCAGATTCTCCATCATAAAGATGTGCTGTCCTTTTGCTGTCGACAAGTCATCATTATGAGGACCCTAGCACCTTACAAATATGCTATTCCCTAACAAGAATTCCTCGTACGATTTTAACCTTCTCAATTTTCTTCAGATCAATCAGTACATTGGAGAATCATTTATTTTTTAATTTCTCTTTAAGGGGAGTATATAAAAATAACCATTCATTCACAGAAATTTTGACTATTGTAGGCCCCAGATGGAACATTTGCTCTGGTCTTAAGTCTTGTGGGTGTCTGTCACAGCTCAAGGTGGATGAAGGCAGAAGGAAAAGAAGAAGCTGGACACTTGGACAGGTTTAGTGAAATACTCAATGAATTTGGCAATACTACACTTTCTTAATGCTGTCATAATTGTAACATAAGTGAATGTGGTTAGACCCAATACTTAGAGAGGACTATCCATTGATGGTCTTGATGCTTAGGATATTCAGAGTCAGTGTGGATGTCAGGGAGCTGGGGGAAGGGGTAGTATGCTGGGGACTCTCTGTTTCACCATCTTTTACAGAACAACACAGTAGTATTTGCTACAGTACTTAATGCCTTAGTATTTTTAATGTGCTGTGGGGATGCAGGTATGGCTTAGTGGTAGAGGGCTTGCTTAACACATGCAAAGATGTTGGTTTGAGCCCCAGCCTTGTAAATTCTGATGCTAGACAGTTTTTTTTTGTTGTTGTTGTTGTTTTCGAAACATGGTTTCTCTGTGTAGCTTTGCGCCTTTCCTGGAACTCACTTGGTAGCCCAGGCTGGCCTCAAACTCACAGAGATCTGCCTGCCTCTGCCTCCCAAGTGCTGGGATTAAAGGCGTGCGCCACCACCGCCCAGCCGATGCTAGACAGTTTATACCATCCCAAAGATGGTTTTTTCCTCTTCCTCTGCCAGTCTGAGAGATGGCCACTTCTGGGCCAAGATGGAACAGTCACACTTTTCTACATTTACTATAGGAACAGATGAACCCTTACTATCAGACAAATATATAACAAATGCAAGGCCCTAAATGTAGAGAAAAGAAAGTAGAGCCACTGGTGACTTCAGGTATTAAGGAATGTCAGATGCTCAGTTCCTCCAACTATTTTCCACACTCCTAGACTTACTTTGCAAAAGCTAAAGAATATAAACACCGTCTTAAGTCCCAAAGCCAAGAAAGGGAACTCCTGGCAAGACAGATCTTTAGAACATCAAATTTTCGATAAGAACTCCTGCTAAGCACCAAGAAAAATTGCAGCCCTTCCCACCAGCAAGAGCAGGTGTTCCCCAGTTGGAGCTGAGCCCCCATCCCTGCCCAGCAGGAGCACTTCATCCTACTGTTATGTAAGATGCAATTACTGGGCCAAATGGAGTGAGTGATATGCAGGATCTCTCTGCTATTTTTGTACTTCTCTATTTTGTGATGAAAAATTAAATAAAAACAGCCAGTGTTTGATATTTTCCCTTTCATCTGGGTACTGAGACTCTTTGATGTATGTTGACTTTGCCTACTGTCTTGTGGCAAACACTTGGAATGAAGAGCTGCTTGTCTATTCAGTTTTAATATAAGGGTTTATATTTTAGATTTGGGAGTTCAGCTTAGCAACAGAAAAAGTTATGTCTAAATGGGAGTGCCTAGGGAAACTGGTGGTTCTGGAACAGATGTGATCGAAGTCTGAAGGGAAACACTGAGATTTCCATGTTCTTGTGTCTGGAAACAAAAACCGGACCAGGGGCATCTAGAGAGGTAGGAACATTTTAGTGAGAAAGAGGAAAGTATTCTGAGGATAAAAGTGGGTTAGCAAGCAGGGACTTGACAGATAGGAGGATGAAAAATCCCAGGCCTACAGCATCCCCACTCTTTATAAGTCATTTATATAACATCACTTCTTCCTGCCCTTAGAGACCACCAGCTTTTCCTGAACATGCTCCGTCATGCTAATGTAGTCTACGCTCAAAGCATTTCCAGTCTTCCTCAGACAATCAACCTTTTCATATATTGATCCTCATGCTTCCTTTTCCATTCCAAACTCTCCTACTGTCCCATGTCTATGGACAAAAGCTCCCAAAAGGAAGAGTCCCAGACAAAGATAGGATGCTCGAGACATTTATAACAAAACACTGCTCAGTTTAATGAAAAGTATTATTAATTCACTTTCTGTATCCACTTCAGTATAATTCAAGACAAGTTTTACTTAAGGACAATGACTGGTCAGAGGGTTATTAGCAAACAGGGGACATCACTTTAGCTATAAAACATATTTACTTGGGATCAGTGAGAATGGCTTGGTGGATAAAGTCACTTTTGTCACTAAGTCTGATGACCTGAGTTCAAGCCCATCCCAATAACCTCATGGTGGAAAGGAAGAACTGATTCCTCCAAAGCATCCTCTGACCTCCATATATGCATGGTAGCTTGAGCTTTTTGCCCACAGACATACATGTATACACACGCAAAATAAATAAAGGAAAGTATTTGATTGGATTCAGTGGCCAGGATAGATGCTGTCCTTCTTTCAGCCATCTTGGAAATATTGACAGCTAGGGTACTGCTTGGAACCTTCTAGAAGCAAAGAAATGTAAAAATGTTGGAATATGCATTTGTTTCTTTTCTTTTAATGTGACAAAAACACTGATCAAAACCAACTTGGAAAGGCAAGGGTTTATTTGGCTTACACACCTTACGTCATACTCCATGGATGGAAGCCAAGGCAGAAGTGTATGTAGGAACCAGGAGATAGCAACTGAAGCAGAGTCAATGGAGGGGTGCTGCTTAGTGGCTTGCTTTCCATGTCCCCCATTCTACTTTCTTAAACAACCAAGGAATACCTGCTCAGGGATGGTACCACCCACAGTGCGCTAGGTCCTCCTAAATCAATCATTCATTAAGAAAATGTCATTCAGCGAAACATTCAATGAAATTTTCAACATCATTAGCCATCAGGGAAATGTAAATGAGATTCCATCTTACATCTATTAGAATGGCTAAGATCAAAACCACAAATGACAGCTTATGCTAGAGAGGATGTGGAACAAGGGGAACACCCCTATACTGCTGGTGGGAGCACAAACTTGTATAGCCACTTTGGAAATCAATACGGCAGTTTCTCAGAAAAGTGGGAAGCAATCTCCCTCAAGACCCAACGATACCACTCACGGGCATATAACCAAAGGACACTCAATCATACCACAAGGACATTTACTTGCTCAACTATGTTCATAGCAGTGTTATTCATAATAGCTGGAACCTGAAAACAACCTAGATGTCCCTCAACTAAGAAATGGATAAAGAAAATGTGGTACATTTACACAATGGAGTATTACTCAGCTGTTAAAAAACAATGGCATCATGAAATTTGAAGGCAAATGGATAGAACTAGAAAAAAGTCACCCTGAGTGAGATAACCAAGACTCAGAAAGATAAATATGGTATGTACTCACTCATAGGGGATATTAGATATAAAGTAAAGAATAATCATGCTACAATCCACAGCCCCAGATAGCCCAGGCATCAAGGAGGGCTTAAGGGGGGGGAATGAATGGATCTCCCTGTGAAGGGGAAATAGAAGAGATCCCCTCGGTGGACTGGGACAGGTTGGAACTTGAGGGCTGGTTGGGGTGGGGGGGTGAAGGGGGAGATTACTGAAAGAGATGACTGGAAAGGGGAGACTTTTGAAGGTCAGATAGAAACCTTATGCAAGGGAAACTCCCATGATTCTACAAGGATAAGCCCAGCTTAGACTCCTAGCAATAGTAGATACACAGCCTGAACTGGCCATCTCCTGTGCTCAGATTGGTGATTATCCCAATTGTCATCAGAGTGCCTTCATCTAGTAACTGAAGAAAACAGAAGCAGAGACCCACAGCCAAGCATTAGCTCAAGCTCAGAGAATCCTGCTGAAGAAGAGGAAGGAATATGGGAGTCAGAGGGGTCAAGAACATCAGAAGAAAACTCACAGCAACAACTAACTCACACAGTCTGTTGACCAACAACCAGGGAGCCTGCCTGGGATCGACTTAAGTCCTCTGCATATACACAGTTGTGTAGCTTGGTCTATTTGTGGGACTCCTAACAATGGGAGCAGGGGCTGTCCCTAATGCTTTGACTGGCTCTTGGGAACATACTCCTCATGCTGGATTGCCTTGCCCAGCATAAATACAAGTGGAGATGCTTAGTCTTACTTGATATGCCATACTTTGTTGATACCCATGGTAGGCTTGCCCCTTTTTAAACAGAATTAGAGGAGGAGTGAATTGAGGGAGGGAGGTGAAGTAGAGGGAGGGGAGAGAATTGGAAGAGAGGAGGGAGGGGAAATGCTATTGGGACATAAAATAAATGAAAAAAGAAAATGCATTTAAACTTGCCTATAGGAAATCTGAGGAATTTTCTCAATTGAGGTTCCTCTTCCCAGATAATGCTGGATTTGTGTCAAGCTGACATAAATCCACCAGCACATAAGGAATTCAGGATTTCAAGCCTTGAAGCACAACTTGACCATCTACTGAGTAACAGAAGCAGGCAAGGAGTTTTCCAAAGGCCAGAAGTGACTGTAAAAATTGGATGCTTTAAGAATTCAGATTCTGTTCTATACACATTATTGCAAAATCGAGCTCAGAACTCCTATTCACTATGAACTGGAAAGATCTCTAACAGCACAGATCCTACTAGGTGCTTGGTGTTATGGTTCAGATCTTAGATATCCTTGAAAGGTCCAGGTATCCTTGAATGCCTGGACCCATCCTGTGGTCCTTTGAATGTGAGATGCCTCTACCTCCCATAGCTTAGGTATTTGAATGCTCTGTTGGTGGTGCTGTTTGGGAAGGTTATGGGACTTTAAGGAGGTTGGGGTGGGCTTTTAGAGTTTATATTCTCATCCTACCTCCTGCTTGCTTTCTGTTTCCTGTGTGCAGATGAAATGTGGATCTGCCAGTTCTCTACTCTGGCCACCTGTTGCTGTGTCTTTCTTCCATTGTGGATTCTCCCTCTGGAACCATAAGCCAAAATAAATTCTTTATTAAGTAAGTTGGTTTTGGTCTTAGTGTTTCCTCATAGGAACAGAAGAAGAATCAATATAGCTTTCCTTGGGAGGTGATGGAACCTTCAGGGACTAGTGGGAAGATTTTATATCATTGTAGGTGTGCCTTTGAAGGCGATATTGGGATATAGCCCCTCTCCCTTATATCCTGGCCAACAGTGGATAAACAGCTTTGCTTTGCCATGTACATTAGCCATGGTGTTCTGTCTATTTATAGACATATATCAGTGAGGTCACAGGACCATGCATGGAAGTCCCTGAAACTGTGAGCTGGAATAAACTTTCTTCCTTTCAATTTAAATAGATCATTTCATGTACATTACCACAGCGACAGAAAGCTGAGATAGACAGTTGCATTGCATTGGTCCTACACAGTACCTGCACAGAAGGCTCAGCACCTTCCTGGGCTATGTTGTCTCACTTGTTGTAACTCAGAAGTCTGCAAATCCAAATATCAGATGCAAATCAAGTACCCTTAAAATGAATTTGCTCATTGCCACGTTTTTTGTTTTTTTGTTTTTTTTTTTTCCTGTAGGTATCCTTGATAAATCTGCCAATGGTGGTTTGAGTGTATCCTTCTCCCTGTAACTGCTGAGGACATGACTGCAGAGCTCCTTGAGAGTTTGTGACATCTTGATTAGAGAGTAGAGGTTTTGGAGAATTCATCTCCCCAGGCATCATTGGTGTGCTAACTTTCTGTCACTCTGATAAGTACCCATGACAGTCAGAGGAGGAAAGCACTCACAGCTTCAGAGTTTTCAGTCCCTGTTTGACCCCACTGCTCTGGTCCCATGGAGAGACACGCCATTATGGAAGGGAACATGTGAGGAGCAAAGCTCTTTACCTTTGCTAGGGACCAAGGCTCTGACATCTGGCCTTGAGAGAATCTAAGATCCAACAATAATATATGGCTAGGTGAGGTCAATTCTCACATATCTTGTCTCCCATAAAGACAAGTTCTGAACCTTGTCCAAATTTTCTTTCTTCCTTTGCCACCAAAATGGGGGTGTTGAATGTCCTCCAAAACTGGTTTATTAATGGTTGCCCCCCCAGGTGGTGCTGTTGGGAGGTGGTAGAGCCTTTTAGGTGTGGGGTCTAGTGGAAGACCATCATGTCATTGGGGATGTGCATGCAGAGGACTTAGGGACACTGGTTTCTTCTTTTACCCTTTCTCTTGTAGTCATAAAGAGCATGTGTTGCTCTTCCCCATCCTTCAGCAGGGGTGTTTTCCCCTGCACAGACATGAAAGCAACAGCTCTATCTTCTTGTGGACTATAACCTCATAACCAGTAAGCCAAAATAATTTTTCTTTTTGTAAGTGGATTGCCTGTCGTGTTATAATGACAGTTAGCTTCAACACATTTACATTTCCTGCTGTTTCTTCCTCCTTGCAGATCTCTTGGGGGAACATTTCCTTAATATGAACATCCATCATAGTGTGTTGTAACTCGAATGTTAAATCGGTCTTTTAATAAAAACCTGGAGTCAGATATTGGGGTAAATGCTGAAAGATCAGAGGCAAAGGAACAAGCCACTACCACATCTTACCTCTAGGACTCCTGAGCCTGAAAAAGCTTTCAGTTCCTCTCTCCTCATGCCTTGCTTACCTTTCTCTGCCCAGCCCTCACTTTTTTCTTAGTGCTGAGATTAAAGGCATGTATGCTTCCCAAGCAAAGGTATGAGATCTCAAGTGCTTGGATTAAAGGTGTGTTGCACCACTGCCTGGCTCTGTTTCTTTCCTAGGTTGAGTCAATCTCATGTAGTTCAGGGTGAATTTGAACTCACAGAGATCCAGACGGATCTCTGCCTCCTGAGTGCCAGGATTAAAGGGGTGTGCCATCACTGTCTGGAATCTATGTTTAATCTAGTGGCTTGTTCTGTTCTCTAATCTTCAGGCAAATTTTATTAGGGCAAACAATATATCACCACAGTGTATGCTAAGGAGTAATGTTCACAAAAGTAAAGTCTATCTTACAGTCATCATATTCAGTTCAAGAGAAAAGCTGGAGTCTGTGGTTGATGGCTCAGTGGGAAGAGAGTCTGCTACTTCTGTAGAGGACTTGAGTTTGGTTCCTAGTGTCTGGGTTCCAAGGTATATGACACTTTCTTCTGGTTTCCACAGGCACAGGCACTCATGTACCCCCCCCCCAGATATAAGCATACTTATCAATAAAGTTAAAATAAATATTTTCAAAGGGAAAGGCTCAGAAAGAATCTTAACCATGCAACCACCAGGAGCTGGGTCTTCCCCTCTTTTTTGTTGGGTTCCACCTACAGCTCAGCAGCCCACAGCACCCTTGGCCTCACCAGGGCATCCAGTCCTTCCCCTGGCCTCCAGATTTGGCATATCTCATCACTTGAAGCAGCAACTAGAACCTTCAGGATGAAAGTTTAGCGAGCATGGAAATCCCCCATCTAATTACCTTTGTAAAATTATCTCTTTGGGTGGTGTTTTAAAGTGCATGTGGCTGTTTGCTTTCTCCTCTCTCCTGACTAATTGAGTTCAGGGAACTTGAGTCACCCCTGCCCCTCACTCTATTCGCCCCCTCCCCACCCTGTCAGACACACTGAAGCAGAGGTTTTCCTCATAACGATGACAAGAGGATGACAATTCAAGCAGCAATACCTCACCAGACACAAAGAGGGGCATTTGTCACTCAGCAAAATGCAGCCAAACACTGTGGGAGGTATTCCTGTGGCGATGGATGAAATTCTATCCACAAACAGGCAAGAAAGAGGTGAAGGGGAAATGGCACTCAGATGTGTCTTTGTGGGGAGACTGCAATGCCCAAACTGCCCTTACTTCCTTTCATACTCACCCTACTCACAGCTCCATCTGGTTTTCTTCTCCTCAGTCTTTCCTAATAATGGCACCAGTAAGGAAATGAGTTTATTGTTTTCATTTTTGTCTCAGGTACAGTAGGCTTTTCTTGCTCCTGAGGAGTGCTCAACTGGCTTGGTCCAAGTAGGAAACAACTGAGAATAGAGGAATGTAACATTAGTATTGGCTGTCAAAGAGTCATCAGAATTTTTTTATGAATTTTATGAAATTACATACACAATGTGATTTAATTTATTATTATATATACTTAAGGCAGGAGGATGTAAGTCTGGAATTATAACCCTAGTGGTCAGTTAGTTCAGTTGTGCAACTAACCATTGGGCAGAACTACCTATCTAAAGGAGAAGTTAGGGAAAGAGGCTCTGTATTAGGTACTTTTCTGTTGCTGTAGTGAATATCATTACATTTCCATCTACATTCTGGAAGCAGAGAGAGCAAACTGGAAGGCTGAGCATATAAACTCCCAAAGATACCGTAGTGACAAACTTTGTCCATCAGGGCTCCAACTCCTAAACGGTCTATAATCTTCCCAAACAGTGTCAACAACTAAGGACCAAGTGTTCAAATACTTGAGCCTACTGGGGACATTTCTCTTGTGAATCACCAAAGGTTCTCAAATAAGAGACCATTTCCTAGTTCCACTGGCAGACTATTTCAATTTCCACAACTGATCTGTGACAGATTAAACCTGTGCGTGCGTGTGCGTGCGTGCGTGCGTGCGTGCGTGCGTGCGTGTGTGTGTGTGTATGTAGTATGGATCTCGTTGAGCACCTATCTGGTACCTGCTACTGCAAAAGGGGTAAGACACATGTAAGTGCAGTTTCCAAGGAGCAAGGACTTCTGTGGATTGGATGGAGGCAGAGGGACCATCCTCCCCTCTCTTTGATAATGTATTCTGGCTCCACACAAAGGGAGGTGAGCTTGTCTTATTTGATTCATGTGTTTGTTTCCTAATCAGACTGTATTGAATAAAAACTGGAACAGAATATCTCCTATCTTACAAAATCCTATGTCTATGGAATATGGACTGAGCTGTGGCCCATTGGTGAGGATTCCTCATAATAGTCTACTGAGACATGAATATGCAGATTACCCATAGTTTCTTGCTCACATATTCGCAGACACTTGTTTACCTCTCTGGTTTCTGTTTTCTGTTCTCATCAAAGACTGCACCAAGATGACTGACCTACTTTGGCTGCAGTGTTAGATTTGCTTTTAATTATAGCATGCTGATCACTGGCATCATCCCCAGGATTTTTTTTTCTTCTTCTTAATGTTATTGTTGCCCAAATTACACAGCTTTGGTGACAGCATGAAGCCTGCTACTGATTCATAGAGACAGGACTGGCCCTCCCAGAGACAACAGTGGTCAGCATGAGCCTGTTTTCAGGATGTATCCAGTGGCTGCCAGCCTGACCTGGCTGAGGAGAGCTGGCCCTTGGTGTAACCTGGGAAGGCTGTGACTATCCTGATGATACTCTGGAAAAGGAAGGATTCTTTATGATGACCCCACACAACAAGCAATTGTTCTAAAGGACAGAGCTCTCGGAGTACAATTAAAACCTTCCCAGAGACAACTGATTTATAGATAGTGTGGACTTGGTTCTTTTGTCTTCCCCTCCTCCAACTCCTCCCCCTCTCCTTCCTTCCCTCCCTTCCTCCACCTCCTCCCTTCGTTTTCCTCTTATTCTTTGTTTGTGATCTGGACATCTTGGACTTCTGCATTGCTATATCATAGACTACACTAAGAAGTGTTCAAAGATGCTCAACTTTCAGAGTCTTGAAGGCTAGAAGGAAATTCAGAATAAGGGAGCAGTTGGTGCAGTGTTAGTGACTTCTTTCTGGCTTGGGGACAGCTGACTTGTCATTGTATCTAAGGTGTGGTAAAGAGCAGAATGAGGGACACATTATCTTCTTTAATAAAGACCTCAAACCCTCTTGTAAAGGATTCATCCATGTAAACTAATCACCTATCAGAGGCTCTACCTCTGAACACTATTCCATTGGGTGGATTGGGGTTTTCATGCATGACTTTTGAGGGACACAAAAGAATCTTATTTTTTTATTTGTTTGTTTATTTTATAACCCATACACATGCATGTGACAGTCAGAAGAAAACTTGTGGAGTCAGCTCTCTCCTCTCTACTATGTGGATCCTGGGATTGAACTCAGGTCCTCAGGCTTGACTCTAAGTTCTTTAACCTGCTCAGTCATCTCAATATCCCCAGAACACAAACATTTGATCCACAGCAACCCTCAAATTCAACCCGTCTATAGAATGTAACCTGTGTAGCATCACCAGTAATAATGGTGGCAGGTAGCATTTGTGGAGACGATTCCATATGTAAGTATTGTCTTCCTAGCAGTATCAAGACATGGCAATTCTTATTAACTCTGTTTTCAGGCAGTAAGCCTAGCAGACAAGGACAGACTAAGCAGTCTTTTTTAGTTGCAAAGGTAGTGATCCACAGCCTCTCTGAACTGGTGTAGAATAGTTCCCATGCCCTTGGTAGAGGCTGGAAGACATGACGGGAAGCTCTCTATTAACTGGGAAAACAGTTGCAAATTAATCAAATTGATAGTATAGAAAAAGAGGTGGTGATTAACGTTTCATTAGTTTCAGGTTGGATGAAATACACGTAGTCAAATCTAATTAGTTCTCATCTCCACAGTGGGGCTTGGCATGACTCAGAGGTGAGGTACAGAAGTAACCTTAGATGCTCCTTACATGAAGGCTGAACCTGGAGTCAGCCTAACAGAATGTGGTTTTAAAGGCCCTCTCCAGAGACAACTACCAATTTACTTAGAGATCATTGATATGTTAATAAGAAATCATTCTCACCCACTCAAAAGAGTAACTCCCCCAAGGAATTTCCCACTTTTTCATCCTGTGTTAATTACAGGTTTAGCTATACAGTTCAGTTGGGTAGACTACTACAAAACAGGGACCTGGATTGGAATCTAGACTCTTCTACTTACTGACTGTTGTTTTGGACAACTTACCAAGCTTTACTGCATCTATAAACTAAGGATAATCATATTTTCATATTCTGCTGTGAGATGCAGGCTGTAAAGAAGGAATGATAACTGGTTGACTCTGACAGGACCATAGTGAAGTTTTAGTAAAAGTTGCTGGTTGATATTCTTGCCTTTATCTAATTTAGGTTTAAACTGTTTATTAATTTAAACAAATGTGTGCTAAATGCAGCAGGGATTTCTTATTCCCACTGCAGTGGAAAAGTTCAGGATAGCATGATGCTTTTATTTGCTATGATGCTTTTATTTGCTATGGTTTCAATGACTCGACCTAAGTACACACTGACATTTAATCTCTGTTGTGAAGTATCAAGATATAAGATGTAGTTGGCCCATGAAGGCTCATGAATGGGTGTCTTAGGGTTTCTTTTACTGAGATGAAACACCATGACCAAAATGGAAGTTGGGGAGGAAACAGTTTCCTCCCACAACTCTCCCTAAAGCAACATGGTCAGGTCTGTTTCAGCAATACTCCACAGTCCTGCTACCAACTTGTCTTAGGGTTGCTATAGCTATGATGAAACACCATGACTGAAGCAACCTGGGGAGGAAAGGGTTTATTTGGCTTATACTCCATCATCATTGTTCATCATAGAAGGAAGATTGACAGGGCAGGAACTCAAACAGGGCAAGAACCTGGAGGCAGGAACTGATGCAGAGGCCACGGAGGGGTGCTGCTTACTGGCTTGTTCCTCATGGGTTGCTCAGCTTCTTTTCTTTTCTTTTTTTTAGATTCACTAAATTTATTTTAAAAATCATAAAACGTTTCTTACAAAAGAGCATTACATTCTGCACACTGCTCTGAACAAATGCCAGGGACATGTGGACTATTACTTTCCTCCCTGTCCCCCCCCCCCCAATGTTACAAGTGACCACAAAGCAAGGTGTTCACAATAATTACACGGGGGGAATTTTTTTTAAAACCACCAACAATGAATAAAAAATAAAATTCACTCATTCTGCTGCTGTTTCAAAATTTCAATGTTAGTTTTTGCATGCCCTCCCCCCAACCCTGTTTGTAAGGAACTAAAACATTATATCTGGTGAACTAAGTACCACAAGCCCAGGGATGGCACCGTCCCCATGAATCACTAATTAAGAACATGCTAAAAAGATTTACCTACAGCCAGATCTTATGGAGGCATTTTCTCAATTGAGATTCCCTCCTCTCAGATGTCTTTAGCTTCTGTCAAATTAACATAGAACTATCAAGAACAATAGGTTAATGGGTTAATGAGAGACATCAAGAGCAGTTGCTTTATAGAGGTCAGGCTGGCTCTGTCTTTACCATGTGACACTGTCAACATGAGACGCCCTGTGCTGCCTCTACACTGGATGTAGGCCTTAGACTCTCGGTCTAGCTTCCAGAACTGAGTGGAATAAGCTCATGGTTTCTGTACATGACTCATTTTGTGTATGCACTCACAGCACAGACTACAGCACTATACTATGTCATGGAGGCACTTTATTTATAAAATGGTCAGCTCAGTTCCAGAGACCTGTCTGCATACTTGTTAGAGGAAAGTGTCTTCTCTCACAGCCTGCATGCATCAGGCCAACTTTGAAAAAGGTGAACGGAATGCTTGTCCTTACTCATACATCTTTTCTCCTTAGACACTCACCAGAGGAGTTTCTTCTTTCCTACGATATTTTAAGAGAATGACAATTAGTCTTCACTGTGGCTTATTTTGACCTTTAACCTCATGCAATCTATTTGCACACTTTTGCCTTTCTGTGCAGAGGGTGTGAAAGACACTGTGGTAAAGTACAAGAAGCTGACCAGGGAAGGAGACACAAATCCCACTGAGAAGAGGTTTGGAGCAGGGCTGGAAAACCTGAGTTCCCAGCAGCTTGAAAATCTCAGGGGGAGAATCCCTGTCAGAGCTGACCCCCATGGGCCACACTCAGCAGGACACACTCAGGTTCCATTCTTTATAGCTGCAGAACTCAGAGGGGAGGGGAGGCTGCTGCTGTTAATAGCTAGAGGATCTGGAATATGGATCCAGGTGTCCTGCCTGAGAGTACCTTGGTCATTGTCAGATTTGTTTTTATATTTATTTAATTATATTGTGTGTGTGTGTGTGTGTGTGTGTGTGTGTGTGTGTGTGTGTGTGTTTTGTGGCCAGGCATGTCAGTCAGCCATGTGGTAACAGGGCACAGCAAGATTCAGAATTACTGGATTTTGGGGAGGAATGAAAGGACAAACACCTCTACTTCATAGCAGGGCATTTTTTTTTTTGCGGGTGGTGGTGGGGGGAGTTAACTGTCTCTCAAGAATGTCAAGAAAGAGGTGGGTGAAGTCAAGAAAAATAAGTCAAGGGCAAATGGAGTGATCAGTACAAATGTGTACTGGGGAGAGAGTACTAAGTGCATTTGGGAAGCAAAACAATTTACTAAGTGTCAAGATAGAGAACAAAGAGACACTTCCAGGTAATAAGGCTGACTGGTGAGCAATGGCCATGTCAAATGTCACAATGGCCTCCCATGACAAACGTCCCAAATACCATTTTAGAGCATGTTGTTTTTAAGAAAGAAAGTGATAAAGCTTTAGCCCTACTTACATTATAGTTGCTATGTTATGAAGAAAGCATCTAAGGGGGGCTAGTACCTTGGAGTGGATTGAACCAGTTGGTGGAGTAAGATCTGGCTCTAGGGTGAAGCAAGGCCAGGCATGCCAACCATATGGTGTCAGCAAGCAATTAGAGATTAAAGGTCCCTGCCTTTGCATTTGTATAAATGAAGGTATTGTGTCTTGACCTGGGGTGCAAACACGGTACCTTTAGGTGATACCATATAATCTCTTCAGTTCTGCACATTTTAAGATTTGGGGGACATCATAGTGATGAACAGAGAGGGTCCAGGGAGGGAAGCACTAACTTGAGGCTTATTTGCAGAGTTAAGAGGTAAAAACAAACACACAAAAAACCAAACAAGCAAACAAACAAAAACAAAAGAGGGAGGCTAAGACATTCCCATTAAATACGTGGATCATGAAAAACTCTCCTATGCTCTCTGCAAAGTGTGACTGCAAAGTACCTGGTTGAGCCAGAGAGTTCCTTCCTTCCATTCAGATTTGTGCTATGACTACTGTTTACTAGAGAAGGTTGGAAGTGATGCTGTATGATTCCCATGGTCAGATTTAAAAACTATGGGGAAATCATGAATGAGATTGTTTTCCTGATTTTTTTCTCAGTATATTTACCACTGGTACATAAGGATATTAACTTGGTGGGGGGTGGGGAGGTGAGTAATTTTGTATGCTTTACTTTGTGGAAACCGTTTATCATCTCTCACAGGTGTAGCATGAATCTTAAAAGGTCTTATTAATAAAAACAAACCTGAAGCCAGGTATTAGGGTAAACACTGGAAGATCAGAGAAGCAGAACAGGCCACAGCTTCCTCACGACACCAATTCCTCAGCTGATCCTGTTTCCTCAGACTGGAAGCCTCTGAGTCCTCATCCAAATGGATCTCAGCTGAACAGCTGCTCAAAAGCCTAAAACCTTAACCAAGGTCCAGTTCCTGGTCCTCACGCCTTATATACCTTTCTGCTTCCTGCCATTACTTCCTGGGATTAAAGGCATATGTCACAATGTCTGGCTATTTCCAGTGTGACATTGAACTTAGAGATTCAGATAGATCTCTGCCTTTGGAATGTTAGGATTAAAGATTTGTGTGCCACCATTTTTCTGGCCTCTGTATCTAATGCTGTTCTGTTCTCTAATGGTTGTTCTGTTCTCTGACCCCAGATAAGTTTATTAGGGTGCACAATATTTTGGGGAACACAATATCACCATACACAGGTTTCTGGTGGAAATCTCTTAAAGAACCATCTCATCTGCAAACAGGGATTGTTTGACTTCTTCTGTTCTTTTGCATATCCATTTTACCTGTTTCTCTTCCCTTATTGTTCTTGATAGTATTCCAAGCTTTATATTGAATAGCAATGAATAAGAATTGAATGTCACCCTTGTCTTGTTCATAATTTTAGTGGAAACTCTTTGAGTTTTTCTCTATTTGACTTGATATTGACTATAGGTTTATTATATCTAGACTTTATCATGTTGTGGCATGTTCTAGTTTTTTTGTGGCTTTTATCAAGAAGTGATGTTGGATCTTACCTCAATTGAGATGATCACATGATTTCTGTCCTTGCACCAACTTATGTGCTGTATTACATTTATTGATTTGCATATGTTGAATCATATGTGGCAGGATATTTATTCACACTGTGAACCTCAAGATGGTTATTTACTGGGTAAACCTGTTTCTAGTTGTAGTGTGGCTCTGCCCTAGCACACACTTTTAATACAAGAGCTTTCTGCTTGAATATTGTAAACAGGATTAAATAAAGTCAGTCCTAGGTCAAGAGGTGGAGCAAGCAGCCAGTTGAAAGGAAGTAAACATAGAAATGATAGAGAGTAAAAGGGAATCAAGAGGACAGATAGAGAGATGCATAGGAAGTAGAAGGGAGGGACACTCATTTGGAATATTTTGTTTGAGATGGCAAAGGAAAAAGGGTTTTTCAGAAATGTTGGTGGAGGAGGAATATCAGCTGGGTGCTTTCTCTGCCTCTCTGAGCTAGCAGGCTTTTATCCAAGCATCTGGCTCTCAGTCTATTTATTGAGATTTTGTTAAAAACAATCATTCTGCTGTTCCAGTTAGTTTTATATCATTTTGACCCAATGAGAGTTACTTGAGAAGAGGGTCTCTCAATTGAGAAAATATCTCTGTAAGATTGGTCTATAGGTAACTTGGTAGGGTATTTTCTTGATTAATGATTGATGTGGGAGGGCCTAGCTCACTGTGGGTGATACCAACTTTGAGCAGGTCCTGGATGTTGTATGACATTAGGATAAGCAAGCCATGGGGGGCAAGCTGGAAACCTCAAGATGGTTATTTACTGGGTAAACCTGTTTCTAGTTGTAGTGTGGCTCTGCCCTAGCACACACACTTTTAATACAAGAGCTTTGATGGCCTCTGCTTCAGTTCCTGGCTCCAGGTTCCTGCACTGAGTTCTAACTCTAACTTCCCCAGTGAGGGAGTGTGACCTGAGAGTTGTAAGTGGAGATAATCCTTTTCCTCTGCAAGTTGCTTTTCGTTATGGTGTTTTAACTCAGCAATAGATACTCTAACTAATTTGTATTCCTGGGATGAAGGTAATTTGATTATGACGAATAAAATAAACCTGTCTTAGTTATTTTTCTATTCCTATTAAGGAGACTTGTAGAAGAAGGAGTTTATTTGGGGCTTACAGATTCAGACATGTAGAGTCCATGATGGTGGAAGAAAACCATGGTGGTAGGAATAGCTGAGAGCTTGTATCTTGATCCACAAGTAAGAAGCAGAGAGAGATATTGGGAATGGAATGATTATTTTGAATCCTCGAAGCCCACCCCAAAACAGTGACACACCTGCTCCAACAGGGCCACACCTTCTAATGATTCCCAAACAGTTTCACCAACAAGGGACCAAGTATTCAAATATATGAACCTATGGGAACCATTTCCATTCAAACCACCACAAAATCTAAGCAAGAAACTGGAAGATAATGAAAACTTCAAAATGTTAAAAAAAGAAAATGAAGAAGACATTTACAAATGTAAAGACCTCCCAAGCTTATAATTTGGTAGAATTAATATTTTCTTCCTAATTTATATCTTAACAACCTACAGATTCAGTAAAATCTTCCATAAAAATTCCAAAGCCAAAGCAATCCTGAGTGAAAAGAATAATGCTGGAGGTATCCCCATACCTGATTTCAAGTTGTATTCCAAAGACATAGTAATAAAAACAGCACAGTGCTGGTAAAAACAAGACAAATGAAGAAACAAACAAAACCCAGGCATTTAGATCAATGCAGCAGAGTAGTGGGATGATATACAAACCCTTGAATCTACAGTCACTTTGTCATGAGGATTAGTGATTTCTGGCAGGGTCATGTGAGTAAAGGCTATGACTATAAAAAAAAAAAAAGTCTCATTTGACTTGGAGCACATTCAATGCCTAAGCATAACTGTTGAAACGTGGTGGAGAGCTGATCCTGCACCAGAAGGAGGGGAACATTTGCTGCACTAATAGACCAAGTGCATCTAATGAACAGTCTGCTTCATCTTGATTGCCACTTACATCACTGGGTAGATGCTATTTTCTTCCACTTACAGATGAAAGTGGTTGGCTCAGATGCCTTGTGTAGCATCTACATTGACGATGAAATTGGCTTTTCCATTCCTTAGCATGTTTTCCTACACCATGCATTCCAGAATTAAATCTGACAGCACATGTAAAGCCAGGGTATGTGTTAAGGAAGGACTGGACTCTAAGGCTGGAATCCAGGTAGATATCAAGGTTTTGATTTTCTCACTTGAAAACCAGGACCTATGATGTCTCCTGCATTTGGTCTTTTCTTTTCTCTTTCTTTCTTTCTTTCTTTCTTTCTTTCTTTCTTTCTTTCTTTCTTTCTTTCTTTCTTTCTTTCTTTCTTCCTTTCTTCCTTTCTTCCTTTTTTTTCTTTCTTCCTTCCTTTCTTCTCTCTCTCTCTCTCTCTTTTTTTTTTGGTTTTTCGAGACAGGGTTTCTTTGTGTAGCTTTGTGCCTTTCCTGGATCTTGCTCTGTAGATCAGGCTGGCCTCGAACTCACAAATATTCACCTGCCTCTGCCTCCTGAGTGCTGAGATTAAAGGCATGTGCCACCACTGCCCAGCCATTTGGTCTTTTCATTGCCAATAAAAGACAGGATTAGGCAGTGTTCATGAAGCCTTTGTATTATTGCTGGTGTACTTTAAATACTAAACAAAATAAAAGTCATCATGCTATGTAGTTAGAAATATAGAGATGGTATCAGGGGTAGAAAGTTAGACATGACATTCCTTTTTCCTTGTTTCAAAACTGAGATTTTTGCCATCAATGCTTTTAGCCATAAAGTGGGAACATACCAAGTTGTCTTTGCAGTAGCCATGGAATGCAGTGTTCAGAACTGAGAACAATGTGTGCATTCCAGATAGTTTCCACATCTTGGCTATGGGGAACAGTGATGCAATGAGCATGGAGTGAGAGTGTCTCAACATTCTTACTCCCATTCTTACAGACACATGCCAGGAGGTCCAGGGGTAGGGCTACTAGATCAAACAGCAGTTTTACTCTTTTGAGGAACTTCTGTACTATTGTACAATGACTTCAATAGTTTATATACCCATCAACAATGCATGAGCATTCTCTTCTCTCTGTATCTTGATCATTATTCATTATTTTTTCATCTCTAAAGCTAGCCACTTTCATTTAAGTGAGATAATATCTTGCTATGCACTATAGCCAAGATAGGGACTCAAACTATATTCCAATCCATGGAGGAATTAATAAAAAATGACCTATACTCAAAAGGAGAATTACCCTGCCATTAAATCTGAAGTCATGCCATTTGTCCCAGTATGGATAAGCCTGGAGGACATTAAGCTAAATGAAATAAGCCAAACACAAAAAGACAAACACTTTGATCTCACCTATATGTGAAATATAAAATTTGATCTTACAGGAGGCAGACGAGGGTAAGGGGGGACAGATGAGGCCAAGTTGGTGAATGAATACTGTTGTAACTAGGCTGTTCCAGTGCTCTATTACACGATGGGGAATCAACAGATAGCAATGATGTATTTCTAACAATCTATTTCTAGTAAGTCAGAAGAGGGGATTGGTGTAGTAAGTCTATCTCTGTCCTGCCTGCCAGCTCTCGAATAACCACATGGAGACATTAATTATGAAAGCTCGACTAATAGCTTAGACTTATTTTTAGCTAGCTAAAATAACCTAAATCAACCCATTTCTATCGATCTATGTGCTGCCCCAAGGCTCTTCTATATGTACATACTGTCCATCCTGCTTTTCTGCTCCCTCTCTTTCTCCGCCCTTCTTCTTCCCAGCGTCCTCTCTGTCTGGAAATCCTGCCTAACTATTAACCACTCAACTTTTTATTAAACCAACCCAAGTGACAATTCTTCAGTGAATAATAATAATAATAAAAAGATTAGTCCACAACAGATTGGGAATGTGATGGCTACAAGAAAAAATAACAAATGTTTATGGTGATGAATTGTTTTTTCAGTTCAACTGATATGATAATTGCATGATGTATAAACAGATGAAAATTCACATTTTGCTTTAAAAATGTTTAATGCACCAGTGCAAAGGAAGAAGAAATTCTGTCCTCTCCTCATGCATTGTATCTGCTGAGCACAGAGGCACCTGCAGACTGCCCTTGCCTCCTTTGTACTTACTGGGGGCATCATGTGCCCTGGTGACCTGCTGCAGGTCCTCAATGAGTGATTTCTGAACATTCTAAACTCAGCAGAGTTGGGAGATCTCCCACCTCATCAGTGTCTTCTCTCACATCCTCCACTCCTCCTGCTTTATTCTTTTTATATTCTCCTCTAAGAGCTTATTTTTGGGCTCCTTTTACACCTTACTGCTATTGACTATGCTGGAATTTATTTTTTCCTGCTTTTGTGCTTCATTTAAAGTCGCCCCCAAATTCTACCACTTCCAGACAGACATATCTAATTGACTTACATCGATGATAGAATTAGTTTTATTTTAAACTTATTTATAGAAAATTTGAAGATAGGAAATATTCTAAACTTGTAGTTTCTTCATTCAAGAAAATTAAATAGAAACAGTTATTACTTTGGGAAGTTGGCGCCTCAAGGAGATAAGGAAAAACCTTAAATAACATCTTATTGGAAGATATGATCTGCAGTTTATGCCTCTCACCAGGAGCTAAAACATGAACTCGAAATGGCGTTAACCTATGTTAATAAAATCAATAGCACTTCACATAAAATTCATTCAGCCCAATGCTATTTTATCCCCTTTACTTTTATTACTTCATTTTAATCTTCCTGTGCCTCTCTGTCATTAAAGCGCATTTGTTACCATGGCAACGATGGCATAAGCGATGCAGCAGGGACAGGGCACTACTTGTGCTTATAAAGAAGAGCAAAAGAGGTGAAATAATTAAAGCAGCAATCTCCAGTGATCCTTTCTGTAAATGATGTGCCCGTTTCACTCAATTGTTTGAGAAATAAGTTTCAATTAGGCCACCATTGTTTGGCACTCTCACTGCTGGAAGAGATATCGCCAAGTGTTTTGCATTTTATTCTCCATGTTATTTTCATTGTAACCATTTTTTTTTTTTGCTGATGATGCTCTGAAGAAGGATCCCTTGGGCTGGGATCTATGATTTACCACGTTCACCTAAGGAAATGCTAAATAATTGTAGGTGAAAGATGACCATGTGGATCTTTTGGGTGCAGAAATATTTCACCACATTTCCTGTAGACATAGCAGAGTCAGCTTTCGAGGCCCCGTTTTTCCTGCTAGAACTTCATGAGAGGCCCCTGTTTCCTGCGCCTGCCTGTGTTCTTTGTACACTGTGTACCATAATTCTTGCCCCCACTTTCCTCAACTTCAGGGGATATAAAAGGCAGTAGCGTGACAGTACTTTGAACGTGTGTACCTGTCTATATTTACTTTATGCAAACTCCATTCCAGTCACTTCATTTTTTCCTATTATCTGACCTTCTCTCTTCTGTACTATTCTTTGTTCCACAACCTCTACCTCTCAAAATCCTTCCTTACTCAGGAAGAATATATAGTGTTTTTTCTAATGGTTGCCCTTGAGAATGGATTCCATTATTGTTGGCTCATGATCAAACCTTCTATGAGAAACAACACGTTACAAGGAGTGAGAAGTGATCCCCTATTGGGGGCTCCTTGAGATGTGTTGTGAGTTTCTAAAAGGCAAACAAACACATTGGGTAGCATTCTATCTCATGTTCCTTATACCTTATAAATGTCTTAGTCCTCTCTGAGATCATTTCCTAAACAAGTGACTTGAGAGATTTTTTAAAAATGTTTACTTATTCTCTCTCTCCCGTTCGTTCTCCCTCTCTCTCTCCTTCTGTGTGTGTATGTATGTGTGTATGCATAGATATGCATATGTACATGTATATATAAACATATGTGCCTGTTTTGTTTTTGTGTGTGGGTGTAGGGGTGCCTGTGTGCCGTTGCATGTGTGTGGAGGCCTGTGTATAACCTCTACTATTAGTTCTTGCCTTTCATCTTGATTGAAAGAGTTGATTCAAACTGTTTTTTTTCTTATTGTGTGTTGCAGTATTATCCATGTTAGCTTGCCAATGAGCTTCTAGGGCTACTTCAATCTCTGCCTCATATTTTTCATTAGCAGCAGCAGCAGCAGCAGCAGCAGCACAAGAATTACTGACATCAAATACCACACTAGCTGTATATAGTTCTTGAGGACTCAAATCTTCACACTTAATACTTTACCCACTGAGCTAACTCTCTGGCGAAATCCTTTGGGGATTCTGTTTATGTACTGAAGCACTCTTGGTCTTTGCTGCTTCTTGGCAGTTTCAGGGGCTGATGTATCTAAATAGCACATTCATGGCACGGTTTGTGGTTGGGTGTTGCAGATTGCAAGACTCCATTACCCCTAGATCATCCTCACAAAGGTGCCAGGAACCATATTTGGAACCTGTTGTGATCTACTCACAGCACACTACCTGGTATGGGTAAATTAATTCTGCTTTTTAAGACTATTTTCCATTCCATATGTTTTCCCTAGACAAGTAGCCTGGGCTCTGAGCAGCCCCTCACAAAATAAACTCAGCGTCCCAATGGCACTATATTAAGACAAAGAACTCTCCCACTCTGGTGCAGTGATGGCTGAGCCTGACCATATATTCTGATTGGGTTATCTTCCTGTCTCCATCTAGACTAGTCAGAAGAATAAGTGCCCATTCTGAAAAGCCAAAAGTCACAGGAAAAGATCCCTTTGCTGAATGCCCTCATGGGCCAGCTTTTCATCTCATCTGGAGTGCAGTCAAAGCCTTTCACCAGATCTCAGGATACAGAATAACCGGTGGCTGCCCTAGCTTCTAGAAAGTTCCCATCCATCCACTCCCCAGGATTGCTCACTCATTCTTACCTTCGACTGCATGCTTTGGGGGCATTATTGTTATTGTGTACTCTCCCTCCCTCCCTCTCTCCCTCTCTCCCTCTCCCTCCCTCCCTTCCTCCCCTCCCTCCCCCCACTCTCTCCTCTTGTCTCTTTACAAGGCTGATAAATGCTGACATTCAGATGGCTCAGTTTGAATGTCCAGCTATATTATTTCCTTGTTTTGCTAATGTATCATTAGATGGTGGATTGGACCTTCTGCAGCCCAGAAAGTACCCTGGTCCTCTTAGACACATTGGTTCATTAGATCAATTGCCTGTATCCAAGGGGTTGCTTCAGCGCACTTGATGCCTGGCACTTTTTTTTTTTTTAACTGATGACTAGATGAACCAGATGAAAGGATTCAGAGATAGCTTATACTTGGACATTTCTCACCTGGCCCACAGACCAGTTGGGAAATCGGTAACATGCATAACTAAGCCACAGGAAGTCAAGTATGGGACAGTGATAGGCACATTATGGATGGTGAAGGAAAATAACTGTGTCAGTCTGGAAAGCACCACATAGGAGGCGATATTACTTCTCACAGAACATCGCTTTTGTCATCTGGAAAAGTGCTTTTAATGTCCAAGAGAAGTGGGAGAAATATTAAATAATCTGTAACAGAAAATCTGCAAAGGGCTAGTAGCTACAAGCACATGTTGTGCATCTGAGCTCACATGAATAAAAGTGAGTTAGAAGAAAAAGGTGCTTTCTGACCTCATGCACAAAGCTTGAGTGTCCTTTGTTAGAGACCTAATGGCTTCTTATCTCTGTGCTTTATGGAATGACCAGTTCTCTGACATTCTCGCTTCCTCTCTTTTCTTTTGTTCTCATGCCAGCTCCTGAGTGTGGCATACCAACCAATAGTACCACTGCAGTGATGCTCTAGAAGCAAGGAATCTTCATAATCTCCACACAGCCAGGCACCTCTTCACTGGGGTCCCTAAAACAAAGTGGCCAGAGGAAGGCAGGCATGGAGTTGGGTCCTATTCTCAGTCAACATTGACTCCATGGCTAACATGATGGCACAATGTTTGGCTCTGCAAAGGGAAAGATTCACTAAATAGTTATGGTAATCGGTGTGATTTGAATCGTTCGGACGGCAATTGTGTTTTACATCAAAAATGATTTTTAAAGAATCTAAATGAAAAACAGAAGCTCCCACATTTCTCTCCACACAACATTTATGTGTTGCGTTGCCATGATCCTCCTCAGTCTTTGGAACTGCTGAGGAAAGAGGAGGTGCATGGACAGAGTGTAGGGCAAAGGGGCTGGATAAAGAAACCCACCCTGACCCTGGAGCCCAGAACTAGGGAAAGATGGCTCAGATAAGACCAGTGAAAGAAACACAGTTTGGCTCAAAATAGAGCCATCTCTGGCCCTGGCTAACTGACTTATGAAACCAACCAATCACAGAGCAGGACAGTAGAACCCTGGGCCCCAAGTCAACCCCTGGTTGATTTTGCCTCCAAGACATATTATATAAACTGCCCTGCCTGGTCAGTTAAAAGAGGGCTGTTCTCTCTACCCTGGTAGAGGCAGCTACTCTCCTGGACTCTTCCTTCCCAAATAAATCTCTTTCTCAAAAGAATTTTGGGTGTGAAGATCTTCATTCACTCACGTAGAGAAGATCCTTGCTAAGACTCTTGCTAAGACGTCCCTCAGTGGATAGAGCAAGGAGGAGCTGAACAGACTATCCTTGCCGAAATGTCCCTCCTTGGACAGAGCAAGGTGGGGCTGAAACAGCTGAAAAAGTTACACTTTCCTCCAGAGCCAGAGGAGATTGCTACATTTCTGCAATTTCTTAGTCTGGAGAAGCAGAGCTCTGCTAGGAAGCCCCCTTAAGAGGGGACTGATCAAAGTACAGCTGTAGCATCCCTCCTGGAGAGGAGCAGGATTGCTATATTCTTCAGGGAGACCGTCCACACTAGGTATAGCCTGACAATCCCAAACAGTCAGAATACCCTTCCCTGATGAAATAGTTCCAGGCCTGACTCTCCCAAGCAGTCAGAAAAACTTCCCTTCCAGGGCTGAGCTGTCTCTTTGCAGCTCCAGCCATCAGGACACCTTTCTCAAAGTTGCAGAACTCACATTTTGGTGCCAAAACTGGGACCAAACCCACAGAGTTGCAACAAATTTACTTGCACAGAGGGCTGCTGGCTGCTTCCTGTAGGTTTCTCCCCAAGTCTGAATGGGTGTGGTTTATTTTCCTGTAGAGGCTGATGGTCTGCTCACTCTCCCGGTTTCTGACTGTTCTCATGTATTCTTAGTATAAGAGGAATTTTGTAGGGCACAACATGTGAACCCCCTAAGATGCCACAGATAGATTTGGGAAGTGTCACATGGTGTGTAGAGCATGTCCACATGTGTCTAGCCTTTGATTCCCAAAACAAGCTTTCACAAATGATTCACATTGTCTGGAGTAGAGAGGACCCCTGAGTTGGTCTCCATGGTGATAATATACACAGAGTCTCCTAGGAGACCACTGCTTGTGGATAAAATTAGAATTTCCTTACTACTAAGAAGGAAAAATACTTTTCCCTTTTCACACTAAACTGTGATCAGATGCTTTAGTTCAGATTTATTTATTTCTAACCATTCTTTGTTCCTGTGACATAAAAAGATAAAATATTCTAAAGAAAAAAGACCTGTAATGTCTCATGGGGAAAAAACCCAACTAAATATTGAGTTATATTAAAATTATCTGAAAGAGAAAATGCTATGTCAGAGGTGAGGATTTGGACCTCATTTATTATGTGTTCTGGGACAGTTTGATTCAGTGGATTGCTTCCTGGTCAATGTTCGATATTGGCTTCATTAACCTCCAGTAATTTCTAACATGCAGCTTTTATTGGTGTTGGGTTTAAGAACATCCAGAGCTCTGAGCACTGCATAGATTTATTTCTGGCACTGTATGGGTTCATGAACTGACCCACCCCAATGATTGTTGATGACCCAGCATCATAATCACCCAGGTTCTTGGACAAAGCAAGTATAGCCTTGCAGCTCAAACACTCTATTTATCTCAAAACCTAGTGACCAGCCAACCTCATGCTGAAGCTAGTGAGCCAAGTGCTCAATGTTTCTGATCAAAGAGTATTCCTTGATTTTCACCCAATGAGAAATTGGTTCACAGACTCTTCCACAAGAGCTCTATTTATTGCTCCCTGTTGATGCAAAGTCACCCTGTGATACTAAGAAGATAGAAAGGTGGCTAGATGTGTGGCCAGACACAAGGACAGACAGTAGCATGGGAAAGACGGCTCTGCTGTTCAACACAATCTTAGATGTATCTAGGAATATCCTCTGAGGTCCAGGGCTTCTTCAAAGACACAGAGTAATTGAATTAATCTGCCTTCCGAGAGGTCAGATTCCAACAAATGGCAACAGCTGCAGAATGGAGGCTACACAGAGGTATGCTTTCAGTATTTGTGGGCTTGAAGAGGAGTGATGGATTCTAACTAAAAGAAGTTTGAGGGTGATGCATGATCGATGAAAGAAAAGGGTGAAGGAAGACTTCAAATAAAGGAGTCAAATTTGAATTTATATCAAAGAATGATTTTATATAAACCCAGAGAGTGGTTACAGGAATGGTGTTTGGTTAAATGAAGCCCATGATCCCATCATGCTGGGCATTATATCTTCATCATTCAGGCCTCTGAAACCCATGTTGGACAGTGCAACTCTTTGATTTCCATCGCTTGGATCACAAGATGCATTCTTAGAGGGAAAGCTTCTGTACCAATCATCTTTGTCTCCAAGCTAAAACATATTTTTATGTATTGAATAAAACAAATGTTTTCTTTTCTATGGTGGGAAAGGGTGGAGGAATGTTGGTCAAGGGGTACATGCTTTCAGTTACACAACATTATCACCACTCTAGAGGGTGTGAGACCTGGGAGAATGGAGCAAATACATGAGACAGACTAAAGTCTCATGCAATAGCCACCTTTATTCAGGGCATCAGGCAACTTATACTTTTAAGGTTAAGAGGAGTTACAAGAGTGAAGTGTAAGCCTCATGAGGCAAAAACATGTTTTTCCCTGGTGGAAGCATACAAACAAATAACAATAGCCAGTTGTAATGAGTAATGTGAAATAAATTCACTTTTATCTGTCACACCTGGGAGGAGCATTCTCCAAGAACATTTCTATGTTTTTTAAAGAAACCAAAGTCACAAGACTTGTCTTGATTCCTTGGAGTTTTCTCATAAGTACTCAGAAATCTCCTCACAGGACTCCATTCTTGGGTGATGTTCCTACAAACATGCGTACATTATGCGTACAGAATAACTGGAGGCTCAGCATACAAAAGCATGATGATTGCTAACACTGTTGTTTACTTGACCTATGTTGGAAGGCAGATCTGTCTCTTCATCAAGAAGAAAAAGAAGAAAGTGAAAATTATGTGAGGTGATATATAATTACTTGTTTAAAGAGATTATTTCACAATGCGTATGTGTAGCAAATCATCACATTTTAACATTGAATTTATGCAATTTAACTGCCAACTATATCTTAATAAAAATAACATTGCATAAAAACCAAAATATAATTGCAATACTATTATTCACATGCAAATGTGTTTTCTTCATTGGTGTTTAATATTTTTCTGCTGTGTTGTATTAGGGAAGATTTAAACATAAAGCTTGAATCAAACAGTTGTGTAATTTACCCTAAAGTTCCTTTTGCAATCTGTCACAAATGTGTTTACCTCCATTGTTTTGTTTACACCTACTCAACTTCATGTAAAACTGGTTTAGTAGTTAGTTCTATGCTTATATAAAAATTTCTCTTATATCAACATTTTTTTTCTAACAAATTACCTTAATTGATAAAGATGAGATCTAAGTGAGTTTTTCTATTGTACAAATGTCTTAGTTAGTGTGTGGTGTATTTTAATTGGAAATAATTAGAATACAAATTTTGAAATTCTTCAAACATAAAACATTGTTCATATACTCTGCCTTGTTCAATGGTTATAAGGTTCTATTTGTATTTGAGTAAGTTCTGGAGATTTGATAAATATCATAGCATCTGCAATTGGAAGAGGACAGACTCCTGTTGAGTCCTCTTGCCATACAAACACACAAGCACACCAAATGAAACACAAGGTTTGGTCATTTTGCTGCCTGCCTGCAACACCTGATATGCCCAAGGATATCACGTTTAAGACCAGCCTGAACAACTTAATGAGACCCTGTCTTAAACTAGAAATGAATAAAGAGTTTGGGATGTACATCAGTAGCACAGAGCTTGCCCAGCACATGCAATGTTCTGAGTTCAGTCCCCAGTCTTGGAAACATATGAGGATGGTGGATACATGCCATGCCTTTACTGTAGTGATGGTGCCACTGATGTAAACATATGTGTGAAATCATTTAATTGTACATATCAAACACATACAACTTTTGAGTATTAATTGTACCTCAATAAATAATGTGCCTAAACAAGCAAATATCTAAAACAAAAGGACAAAAATGGAATAATGAGGGATAGAGAGATGGCTGAGCAGTTAAAAATGCTTGCTGCTCATACGAATGACCCAAATTCAGTTCTTAGCATCCACATTGGGTGGCTCACTACTACCTATAACTCCAGTTCCAGAGAATCCAGTGTCTTCTTCTGGCCTCTGTGGACACTCTCATGTACACATACTAGTGCGCGCGTGCGCGCGCGCGCGCGCGCGCACACACACACACACACACACACGAAAAAAGTGAAATACTATAATGACTAAATGAATGTTGATACCATGCAAATGCTGACATAATTCATTAAAAACAAATTTTAGCTCTTGATTTTGAATTGGTCACTAATTTCTTCACATCGGGAAAGGGCTCTGGGATTTAAAAGATTCATCACTTACTTCAAATACTGAAAACATTGGATTGTTGTTATCTGAGGTCTGACTAGACGTTTTCCTATTGCCTTTTCCGAGTTCTTTAGGAAATAGGATAAAAAAAAAGTATAGGTTTTCTGGGCTCTTTGTTGAAGTGCTTTTAAAATCTATTGAAAATTGTTTCCTTTCATTTTGATTTAGTTCACCAGTTAAATTTTTTTAGTGTTTACCTATGAATTGATGTGTGAGCATACAGAGTAATTCAGCTAACTAAAAACTCTGAATCTCACCGTGGATAATTTATTCATAAAAATGACAAGGAACTCTGAGGGCTTAGGCAGCAAGGTCCTTCTTATACTCTTTAGTCTCTTTTCATTACTGTTGGCATGTAGCTGCCAAGTTTATAGATTCCTCCTCAGTGGGTCACTTGTGTGTCTAGACTTGTGTGTGGACCACATCCAGACATTAACAAGACAATATCAGGCTGTCAGATTGGAGTGAACCTCAGATAGTGGACACCCAGCTATTTACACTGTTGACTTTGGTTTTGCTGTGACCTGATTGTAATTATACCCTGGTTATTACTTCTTGGAATTAGAATTCTAATTGCCACTTGCTTTCTGCAAATGACTAGAATATTTGAATTGTTATGTGGATGGATGGGTACCAGAATGAGGCATACATGACTCCTGGGCTCCCACTAGTACATCAGTTTGGAGCCTAACTGCCTTGATTCTGCATCTGGCTGTCCCCAGTTCTGTGAACTTGGATAAGTTAGACTGGAGCAAAGCAACTGCTTAAGTTAATTCAGTAAATGGTGATTCTGTTTCCTCTCAGAGCCTGTGTGGAGCACAGAAAGGAAGAAATGGATATAACAGGGCACCGAGCCATGGGTAAGGTATGGAAATTGCACAGCATAGTTGGGCATTTTCCCCAAAACAGACTAGACCTGACTAGTTACTCCCTGCTGACAGTCCATGCTGGACATGCCCATCAAGGTGGACCAGGGTAGGGAAAGGGTAACCCTAACCCATGATGTCTATAACTTTCCTCCTTCAACTTCCTAAGAGGTTGCTACTTGACTGTCTTCTCAAACACTGGATTATACACTCAAACACAAAATTGTACACTCAGAAACCCTCTTTACACAAAAAACCAGATTTCCTTCTGTTAGGAAGTATGGTCCCAACGTCTCCCTGTGTGACAAAAATGACCATCTCAATGGATCCTTACTTATAGTATTATTCTTTAATTTGACCAGTTGTGTAGAAGAGAAAGAAAGGTCTGAGGTTCCTTGTGTTCAACTTCTGTTCTTCAAAACCACCCATAATTGTCAGCATGATCCTGCTTTGGTCTAGGGTTCAGCTTTGCCCCCTCCATAATCCTGCCCTCCAATTTTTGGCTCAGGATATACATATGCTCACAGAGCCTTTTCATCAGAAGATCTTAAAGATATTGAAAAAGAATTAGGTAGTTTCACTGAGAATTCTGACCAATATGTGTATGGCTTTCCAAGGCATTAAACAGTCTTTACAACAAGGCCTGTTGGTATGCAGTGGTCATCTTAGACCTGACCCTGACCTTCGTGAAAAACTGTGGGTAACTGGAAGGGCAGTAAGGGCTAGCAATGACTGTTACATGCCCAGAGCTAAGTAAGACTCACAGGCCCAAGTTCTCACAGGAATCCAGGTTGTTCCTCTGAGGGATCCATCCTGGGATGTCAGTTATCCTGGAGGTCACAGGAAAGGATGTATGAGGTGATATATCGTGTACCCTAATACACTTGCATGAGGATCAGAGGACATGGTCAGCCACTAGAGTAGACATAGAGGTCAGCCAGTGGTGACAAACACCCTTAATCCTGTCACTTGGGAGGCAGAGATCCATGTGGATCTCTGTGAGTTCAAGGCCACACTGGAAATTGAGCCAGGCAGTGGTGGCACATACCTTTAATTCTAGTATTGGGAAGCACACATGCCTTTAATCCCAGGAAGTGATGTCTGGTTAGAGAAAGGTATATAAGGCATGAGGAAACAGGAACTCACTCTCTTTAGGCTGAGGATTTCCTAGAGGTAAGAACTAGTGGCTGGCTGTTCTTCTCTGATCTTTCAGCTCTCACCCTGATATCTGGCTCTGGGTTTTTTATTAAAAGACCATCTAAGATTCGAACAACAGAAGTACTTCATCTTTTGTGTTTTTGAGGACTTAAAGAAAGCCAGGAGCATACTTCTTAATTACTCACAGCTGATGGCCATTTGCCAGGGAGAAAAATGAACCCCTACTACACCTCTCTCCATAGACTGATGGAGGTATCAGAAAACTTACTGATGTAACACCAGAGTCTTTGGAGAAGAAAGGTCTCCTGAAAAACAAATTCCTGACTCAGTCCAGTCCCAGATATATGGAGAAAATTGCAGAGTCTGGTGGCTGAGCCAGGGAAGAT